>NW_020884874.1:33198475-33771035 GCF_003945725.1 Corapipo altera
ACTAAATGCTAGGTACTGAGAAGCAGCTGAATGAGGAGTAAGGTCTTCAGGAAGAAAAAGCAAATTACAGAGGCCATGCCAAAGAAAATAACCTGGAAAAAGGGAAAGAAAGAACTAAGGAATGGATGTAGACAACCAAAGAAGAAGAGTAGGCAAATTTTCTGACTAAAAGGATGGTTATAGGTAGAGTTATAGTATCTGCCAGGAAAGGAAACACAACCAGAAAGCAAGGCAGATGAGACCAAATGCAGAGGGAGTCAAGCAGGCCAAAGGAGGATCTTTGTTCATTAAAGCACACTTCAAAACATGGAAGGAAGATCATGAATCCAAGTTTCTCATCTGCATATGAAACCAGACACTGTCCCCGCATGGCTCACCCACAGGACTGTGTCAGTCACCAGGGGTCTTGGCCACCTCCAGTGATGAACTGGGTGAATAGTGAGCAGCAGGGGTTTTTCTGCAAATATTTTGTCATAATTTCTAGAAGCTAGATGCACCACATGGTTAGTAGAATGATAAAATTTAGATGCAAATGCTCAGGAATCAGAAAATCCCCAAATCAAATTTCCTTTTGCTGAATGCAATCATATGAAACTATCCCCAAATATACATCTCCACCTACATTTTGTAGGGATGGATCTAATTTTTAATTTTCAGAACAGTAATAGGAGTAAACTGCTTTCCATAGTACAGATCCTTTAACCCTATCTTTTCCTTTAGGAACATAAGAGGCACCACTGGCAATGGCATGCTTCAATTTTTTCTCAGCCCTAAATTAGTCAGGCAGTTGGACTAGATCATCACTATAGGTCTCTTTCAACTGAAATATTCTATTCTATTCTATTCTGTTCTATTCTATTCTATTCATATTATGCAAGGCCAACTTAAAAGGAAAAGAACAAGCACAAAGATTTGGACACACTAGCCCTTTCTTTTGTCACAGCTACAGCAGCACCATTACTGCTATGAAAACATGGAATTATAAAGCAAAATTGTTAGTTCAGACTATGAAATGTCCAAGGCAAAGAAAGATAATGCAGACAGTATCCAATAACATGCTTGGCCAGACCAAACCATTTATCACCCATTTTCATCCACTGTTATGAAAGTTTCTGGGTTGTTTTTCATTACTGAAGCAGAGTAGCTGCCATTGCAAGACTTTCAGAACCTCCCAGGTTTTTTTGTGTTCATCTGCTTTTTTCTTCACACATCATTTCTTTGGTAATACATCCTGCTCTCCACCTTTTGGAGCTGCTGGTGTGATATTATTGAATAGATGCAGCACATTGATTCTGGACTGCTGGGAATTACTGGCTGGCACAGTGGGTAACAGGATAAGCATTAACTGTTGCAGATAGAGTTGTTTCTTCTGTACAGAGAATGGCTCCCTTCAGTTAAAACTAAATATTCTAAGCATTTCTTCTTCTTCATGTTTTCCCAGTTTCCAGGATTTTTGAAGTGGATCCTTGTAATTTGTCTTCCTTATGCAACATTAGCAGATAAAGACTATAGGGGTTTTGTTGGTCTGTATTTATATGCCGGATACTTAGCTCAAAGCTCTGATTTTCACAATGTTCAGACAGATTCAGAATTGATTAGTGCTATGCAACATCTTCCAAATTCCACCTACATATAAGAAACGTCAGACAAGCTATGCATCATTGGAATGAATAAAGAGCAGAAATCCAGGCTGCAAGAGGAAGAATTTGCAATATCAAAATCAGTACACATCGTTGTAAAGTCCCTGTGTTTACTGGTTTGCAAATACTGCAGATGGCAACACAAGTTTTAACTCTAGCAAGCGTGTATGAGATTAGATGTTTTTTCACCATAATCTTTGTTAAGATTGCCTCCTCATAGACATAAAGCTAGCAGAGGGCTCTGGGAGAGTGCACAAATTAAGTCTTACAGGTAATGAGAAATAAGGAGCTTTAAGATATAGCTTAGTGCTGTTCTCAGTAGACTCCTCCTTATGCCAAATTACATCTCAGATGTTTGCAGTACTTCCCAAGGGAGTGTCATCATTCAGAACAGAGTATGTAATCTGAATATACCAAGTGTACACAGACCATCCAATCTTAATGACATTTGTAATAAGACATTGAGACTGTCAGTCATGAATATCCCATTGCAAAAAAAAGAAATAGTAACAATAAAGTGCCACTATCTCTATAATAAAGCGTCTTTATTAATTGCATCTCATTAGTGACAAATTTTTTTACAAGTGAGTACAAACACTATCATGGGAAGCTTTTAAATTGATTTTTTTTTCTTTTAAGTTGCTTGAATGTGATTCAAGATCTAAACTCTAGAAGATGTTCTGACCTTTTTGGAGTTTAAATAAGAAACAACTTGAAAAGTAAAAATTACTCCGGTTTAAATTCAATAATGATGAGACAACGCATACCGTGGAAAAGAGTAAAGCACCAAGGGGACAGTGCTAAGCAAAATTACAGATGATCACAGGAGAGTCTGAGATAAAATGAAGGAAAATATAACATAAATTATAAAGTATATCAGAAATGCCCTTCATAATGAGTTCACAATGAGATGTAGCTAAACAGGTTGAAATGGCTTTTCTGGTACTTAAGAAGGGGAACGATACCTGTAGGGGAGTTATAATGTCTCATTTCTTCATTTCTTGAAACTGATAAGGCACATGTAGAACAAAATTGGAGGCATTTAAATAAGACAGTGATGTTGTATATTAGGAATTGGAGGCAAGGGTTTCTAAGTTGATGTAAGGCGCAGACCGTTAGATTAGATGAGTGGATAAAAATGTTTTTAAATTATTCCTTCCTCATTTCACCTATTCTTTTTAATGATCTTTCCTCCACCACCACACAGTTCCCACAACTATCAAGCATCTCTTAGCAAGTATAAAGGCCCTAAACTAATGTACTGGTGTGTACCTTACATCACTTTACACATATTAATTTGACAATTAGATGAGGGAACGTGAGGAAGAAACATGAAATAGCCCTGCAGGGTACAGTTTAATGAAATAGCTAAATTATCCTAATGGTATTCTCTGCCAGTTTAGCTACCAGAACTGTCACACCAGTTAGGTGAGGGCCAGAGCCACTGCAAGTGAGGAGGACAGAGGAGGGACAAAACCCTTTTCACCAACAGTTAGAGCATTAACATAGCTATAATACAGAACACAGTGGTTTGCAGTAGAATGTGTGTGTTGGGGCGGCAGGTGGAGGAGGGACAGAGAGATAATTCTTAAGTTTGAATTCCTCCTCCTGATCAGCTCTCTGATCTGGTACTTCTCACGGACATATTAGCATTACTGCTAACATGAATGCTGGAACCAGGAGGAGATGTGGGGAGAAAATGAAAGAAGAAGCTTTGATCTGGATGTTTCTGCTGCTGTGGAACTGTGTCAAGTTCAGAAAGTATCAAAGTTAGATGTGGAGTAGGGAGTCCTTTCTTTTAGCAGATTCTTGCAAGAGGTGATTGAGAAAAGCAGATAGGTATTTGACAGGTACACCACGGCTACAACACATGATCTAGTTATTAATCTATTTGGCCTTTGGATTTCACAGTAGCAGAGTTTTCAAAGACAAATAGCCCATTATAGACTAACTACTATTTAGATAGTAGTATATAATCATATATATGTATATGGATAAGAAAATTCCTATGCCATCAATGAGCATTTCCTTTATTCAATGAAGCTGCAAGCTTGAGTTGCTGTCTCAGCTTGCATAACTGCAAAAATTATTCATGATCCTAACATTATCAAATGCATCTACAAGATTTGTTTGGTTGAACTCCCAAGGCTCTGATTTCCATGAGGCAATGACAGTGCTTTATGCAAAAAAGTATATTCTTTTATTAGCTCTATTACAGCCCTTTGGTCTTATTGTCTGTCTGGTTTCTCCCATGTCTCTAAGCAGGTGAAATGGGGGGTTGGTCTGTTTTCATTACGTTCATCACATTGCAAGAAAATTGGAGAAAAATTACACAAGACCAAATATTATCATGTAAAAAAAAGCAGGGAAGAATGCTTTATCTCATACTCCACTTAGGCAAAGACAGTTTCACCATGTTTTAATCAATTTTAATATTATGGTAGCTTTGGTTTTAATTCATTATTAACTTCCTCAGGCTTGCCATTCCATAGTTTGAGCACATAAACTCAGAAAGGCCTTCCTGAATCCACTCTAACAATTCCACCTAGATCTTTCAAATCCCATTGAAGGAGCTCTCTGATGAAAACATTTGCCTGATCTGTCCATGTATAGATATCTTTCACTAACATATTCCATCCCACAACACGTATCTTCGCTTGATATTATATCCACAATATACTTATGGAATCAAACTGTCTCATGTGCATGCACACACTCATATTATCTTCTTTGCTAAGTCACTTGAGAAGTGCAATTCTTCTGCCCAATATACAACCTCATTGATCTGTGTAGGTAAAGAGATTCTGAATAGATCAACTACTGGGGTACCAGACATTATAAACAAAGCAGATTAAGTCTTAGTTCTGCCAGACTAAACAGAATTTATCCCAGAAAAAAATCATTTAGACATCACAGACACATAAAGTATTTCAATTTTACTCAACAGGATTAGCATCCTCCTCATTTTAGTTGGTACAGGAAAAATAAATTATTTCATGGAGCAGATCCAAGTGTATCTGTACCCACTGTTCTTTAATTTGAGGCAATTTTTTATACAAAAAGAACTCCAGTTACACTTTATACCAATTCTGCTACATTAAGTAATGGATTTATTTCACCTTGGTTTAAGCAAGAACATTACGGGGCTATTGGCAAAGCCTTTCATTCTCTTTCAAGTCTCAAAAGCAAAATTTTTATCAGCCTAGAATACCTCCTGCAGATGAGTTAGGAGCCTCTGCCTTTATCCATAATCTGAATTCCTCCTCTTTTTCACTCTTAAGACTGAAAACAAGAACAACAACCATCCTTTGAAGCCCTTCATTCAATAACTTAGAGCAATAGCTGGGATTAACAGCTTCCACAATATCGTTTGCTTTCCTCTCACCTGGCTACAGAAACAGTTAGATAAGAACTAGTGTTATTTTCTCCATCACTGGTGAAATGCACAGTGAGAAGCCTGTTTCCATTGAGCTCAGAGCAGAAAAACTGCCAAGAGGGAATAAGTCAGACCTAGGTCATCTTCTGACTTAATTACTGGAAGAGGATAGAAAGAATGGAGCCAAAGTTCAGAGTTCTGATGGAGCCAGACACCTCTAGAGCATGATGAAACCTGTTGTAAACAGGTTCATGCTTTTAGGGGTTTTTACCCTCTGTCTGCAAGTGGCTTCATTAGTTCAGCTACAATTCAATGTTCTCTAAATCATCCCTTTTGCATGGGAAGTTTTGTAGCTTTGTAATACTTTATGGAATTTCCTCTTATGGAAACAGACACTAGGATGTTTGAATGGTGTATTCACTCTTGTATTCACTTGCTTTCTCTCAGTCTTTATGAACTCTGTAGTTTTATTTCCTTATTTATCTGAAAAAGTCAATTCTATTATTAAAAATATTAAGAAAAACATTTTATAACTCAAAATTAGGGTTATTTGTAAAGCATTGTGCTCTTCCAGCCTATGTTTGTTAGTACACCATAAACCTCAAAAACATGGAAGTAGGTAATTAATTACAGGCCCACGACAATGTGACTCTGACCTGTACAGTTGGCATTAGCTACTGAAAATCTTCTTCACTGAAATAAAGAGAAGCAAGAGTATTTATTTTATTCACCTTTATCTTTTGTGTCATCCCGCATCTTGCATGTATGCATAAAAAAGATAGATATGTAACTTGAGGGGCCCAAACTATTTCCATTTCTTACTTCTTTCTGTCAATTCTGAAAGCAGAAATGGACAGAGAGGCTGTCCACCAGCTGGACTAACAGCAGTGAGGGAGAATATAGGTTTCCCAGAACATGAGGAAAATTCTGATGTTAAATGGAAGTCCAGAGAAATTGTCTGCAGGTGAATCTCAGAGTATGTGGCTGAGCAGGTGCTGATAAATCACATCACCCATATGTGAGTTTTGCCACAAAAGAGGAAAGAACTCAGACTGCTCTAGTAAAGCTTTTTCCTTCCTTCCTTAATGGTGGGCATCCTGCACCATCTTTGAAGATGTCATATAAATAAATATGTTGTGCATGTGCAAGCACATCGCTTGATCAGGGTAGCAAAAGGGTTATGTCATCAAGTGCCTCATACAAGAACTACAAATTTATGAGACATCTGACCCTCAATATTTTCTGTGATGAGCTATGTATGTATACATTTGCTACAGACTAACGTAAATGTCAATAAGCCTGCATATGGTGTAAATCTACCACCTCTGCTCTGGTATGCCCCACACAGTTATTCCATAAGCAAGCAGTGCAACATCTCATATACCTGAGTTTAGGTGCACAGTCATTCTGATTAGTCACAACAGAGTCACCTTCAGGACTTTCAAACACCCAGAAGCTGAACTGTATTTGGCATCCAGTAACACACTAAGGACAAAAAGTCATGAAGGGAAGAAGTGTCTGTCTGGGGAAACTTGGCATTGTCAAGGAGGGGAGTAAGGCAAGGCAAGTACCGCCAAGGTCCTACTTGACATACAGGGCAGAAAGCAGTGTCCAGATCCTGTGAACAGACAGGAGTTTTCCTAAATCCCTTCAATATATATATCTGTTTCTAGAACTGTGCAATGTGTACTATATTTATATGTATGTGTATACACAGACAAAGGTTGCTAAATGAAAGCCTATACCCTGTTCAGAAGCAGGGGAATTTCTGAGTTGAGTGGGTAGATATTGCAGCAGTGGTTGTTAGTGCTCCCAGATGGGCATTGCCCTACTTACCAGGCTTGGGCAGAGATGCTTTCTCTGAGTAAGTTTGCCCCTTTATGAACAGCTTTGCAGTTCCTTGCTCCTTTCAGTTGGCCTCATTCTTGCAACAAAGCTAGATGCTTTGTATTCTCATGCTACTTCTTCAATTCCCACACACCTGGTTTAGAGAGAAAAAATATTTTCTCTATTATTTAGTGGCAATGAGACAAAACTCTGAATACACTTGTTTTTATTCATTAAATAAGTGAAGTCCTGACTGCAGAAAATCCATCTCTAGCATTTTTACCAACTTGAAATATTTTTCCTCTTTAGAAAAGTATTTATTGCTATTTATAAATGACCTATTACAAAAGATTACAATCTCCTGTATTTTCTCCTCAAAGATTTTTATGTGTCAGCTCCTAAAAATAAAATACATAGTTCTCATTCTTGCCCTATTATTGCTTAATCTATCAAGGACTTCTGAATGCTTAAAGCTCCTACAAATCCATAGACCTAAGATGGCAAACAAAATAAAATGTGCTAAATATATTTTTCCCCCTTGCATGCTTTGGAGGCAAAATATGAAGGCAGTAGGACCTCAGAGGACTTTAAAATCTGGGTAGGTACAAGTTTCAGGAGAAATAGACAGAATACTATAGAGCTGGATGCATAATTTCATAATAAGAAAGAATTTCAGCAAACAGGGATGGATAAGATAGTATAGGGGTTTTGTTTATAGCAGCTGATGGCTTAGTTTGAATAGGGAAGCTATAACTGTATTTCTGTAGCAACTTCAGTATTTCATTGGTTTTTTTCTTCTTCTGAGATGACTCTGCTGTCAGGTTTCCTGCATACCAAGTCTAGAAGATCTCACATGTAGCAGCCGTACAGGTACTTCTTCTGCAGACAACATGTCACACAGTTCCTTTTCCTCTCTGAAACTAAGACTACAATTTACCTCGGCACTGCTCTCCAGCAGCTCCATAGAGATAAGAGAGTAATCTTGATACCTTCTGCTACCACTGAAGTTTACCAGTGTTTGGCTTATCTCCAATTTCCTTTATGAAGTTTGGTATTGTTCATACAAACTTTGGCAACACTAACTTTGGATTCAATGGATGGACAAGCTAAACTTCTTTGGCTATTTCATATATCATCTTTCTTTAGCATCTCTGGAACTTTCCTGTTTTTTTTTTTCATCTTAGGTAAGACTAGTTATAAGAAGCTTGATGACTTTGAAAAACTTGACTTTTCATGGCCAAACACAGAAAGAACAGAATTAATCTGTGTCTTCATGACATACTATTTGCATATGACATACTAGTTTACTATTTGCATTCATATACATTTAACATGCTACATATCCAAACAGTATCAGTTGCTAAATAAGGAGGAGGTGTAAGCTTTTTTTTAAAAAAAAGGCTTAAAAAAAGCTTTAAAGAAACCTCCGTGTGATACAACAAAGTCTCGACCAAGTCACTTGAGGCCTCACATAACAATGAAAAGAGAAGCCTAGACCAGAAAATGTAACTATCCCCAAAGAATTGCTAGCACTTGGAGCCTTAAGAAATGAGCTGTTTCAGAGAAGGTGTTCTAAATGCCCACTTCACTTCACTATACCACTTCTCCCAACTGCAGATCTCTGTGTGGACTTAGTACCAATGCACAGAAACTGGAATGCCACTCATTTCACATAAAAAAGAAATTTTATACTACAGAAAATTGTCATTAGCTGAGGATTCATAATTATTCCTAAAATGTAATTGTTACTCTATGTAGAAGAGGTGTATTCATCCAGAATTTGTTACTAAACAATTTTGTATGGAGGGCTTTTTTTAAGCAATTAGAATGTATTGGTTCAAGTGGAAAGAACATACAGAAAGCTAAAAAACTTTCAAAGTTGCAAAGACTAAACATAAAAGTCCATTCCAACTCTCTGTCAATCAATGCAGAGATCCAGGATGCTCATCAAGTGCCCAGAATATCTTGTGGAAAACCGCGGCTGATATTGTAGGATGTTAACTAATAGTTACAGAACACACATCTGTTGATGTGTTGGTTTTGAAGTCTGATGGGCTTTTTTATTATTATTTTTGTATTTTGGAATAGAATATGCTTGTATGGTGTGTTTAATAATAGATGTGTTTGTCACTTCTCTTCTGACAACACCTCTGGAGAAAAAGACCTCCTGTAATTCAGACGCATCATTTCAGAAAGACCAGAGTGTATTAGAGACTTACTTATGGCTCAGCTAGCTGGTTCACCTATTGAGCTAGGCTGAAAACCTCATAAGGTAAATATCACATCTGTTTAAATTTTGGCGAGCTATTTAGGTGTCACAGAACTAAGTGAAACTGGGTGTCACTAGAGGAATTATTTTACCATGGCTTCCAGAAATCAATTCCAAGCTTAACAGATATTTACCTAGTAGCATCAGCCAATAATTACGTTATAGGATTCTGTAAAAAAAGTGTGTACACGCAACATATGGAAGGGTTTTTTAGCAGTACAGAATGGTTACCTACATGCCAAGTCACTTGCTTTAATGTCAGTCCAAGGCTCCAGCTGTAAAAATGAGTTCTGCAGCACTTTCCTTGCCTCTCACACATATGCTGTAGTCCTGCCCCTTGCTATTTCACTACATGAGAATGCACAGGTTTATGACCAAGAGATTAAAAATTTGGTATCAGAATTGCATTTTTTTATGGCAATTCAGATCACTCAGTAGTCAGGACAAAGAAGAACTCTTTCTGTATACCATCTACATCGAAGTTGCTAGATGGAAGCTATAATCTAGTACGCTAAGTAATGAAATCTTTCTGGATTTTAGTTGCAGTAGAAATCTGGAAGTGGATACATGCAACTAAAATTGATCAAAACTCTTATAGCATAAACTATTTCCATCAGAAATACAATTCATGAAAATATGTCCACACATAACCCCAGAAACAAACCTCAAATAAATTTTGATCAGATCACCAACATACTCAGCCTGGCCATAAAGAGATAGAAAGGCAAATCTTTCCATTTTACATACCAGGAGAATAAGAAATTCAAATACGCATTCCAAAACGAAAGACAGTTTCAGAGAAAGCTGACCAGCGTTGACAAGAGATGGATCGTGACAAACTACTATGCCAGTAGTTGGAGATATGAATACATCATTCTTGTCTAGACACAGACTGGCCTAGTTTTTGCTCAGATATAATTGAATATCCCTAAACTAGACCAGAAATCCACTACAACTGGTCTCCATAGTTGCATTCATTGTTTTGGCAGAATAAATCAAAAAACTACAATCACCATCAGAACTTATAGTATTCATTTCTTGATACATATTGAGATAAACCAAACCTAAGCCAACTTTAAATTCACATAAATGCAGTGCTGTTCTTGCTAGCAGTTATTTTAACTATTATTTTCTTGAAAATTATTAATCTAGATGCTAGAGGCAGCTTGATTTTTTTCTTTCTCTTCCTAGGCACATGCTACTTTTGGCCTAGATACAGCAGCCATCACTCTCTCAAAAGACTTAACAAGTATCAACATTTCCAGATTTCCAGCATCCCTTGCTGGAAAAAGTAGCTGCTTTTTTTCTTTTTTCTTGTGCATAACAGCTGATCACACCGTTAATTGGACATCCAATTAATTTCTAGTGATGTTTACCTCAAGACTACATAACTTTAAAAAAATACTTTAAATATATAATTTAACAATATTATAAATCCCAGAAATGGAGAACATGAGAAATGTGAAAGCTACTATACCATAATGATAAACTATGTAATTTGGCATATACACAATACCTGCCATGCAAAGGTCCCAGAAGTTCAAAAATATTAGTTGAAAGAACATAAAATACCTACATGATCAGTGAATTCCACCTTGTCATTGTACACACTGTTCCGCTGAGGCATGATTTACAGGAATCATTCTGCCTAAGGTTAATCAGGAGGTAAATGGAAGAGGGAAGAAGAGAGAAAAATACCAATGTTGACTCTTTGTTTGTTGTTCTGCCCACCTCAACACACCTGTAATGAGGAGCAGTAGGCAGGTAAATGGCTTCAGCTGCCACAGCTTGACAAAGGCACAAATTGTATCGATATCTTGGATTCCATTGTCCTTAGGCAAATCACTGAGGTTATTATTCACCAGCTACAAAGTAAGACACTCCTTGCTTGTAATTTCTTCTGCAGTGATAGCAGAGAGGTCAGCTGTTATATGTGGCAGTGTAACAATCATAAAAGGCTACTCAAAAAAGCAATTAAATGTTCTGAATAAAATTACCATTTATATTCATAACAATAAATTTTGGCATCAGACTCACCATGTTTACATCTACAAAAGCTTCAAATATCTCTTTACAAACAGGGTAAATCTTGATACCTGTTACCAAAACAGGACCAGGAAACAATGGAAGAGAGTTTAAATTTTAACCTCTCCATTTTAAGACAGTTGCTGGCACTCGATTGATGACCACAGAATTCAAGAGCTACAGTTAGGGAGCCTGCTGATTAAAAGCTCGCATCACCTTGAGTCTGGAGGTCAAAAGGAGGGAGAGTAAAAATCATATAGCTGCATGAACAAAAGCAGGGCAGAAAAAAAGAGCGTAAAAAATAATAATATTTGACTACTAAATGGTATTTATTCCTCATTCAAAACTACCATAGTTTCTTGACATACCAGATGGAAAACACAGCTTCTCTGGGCTAGATATGGTATGCAGTGAGGGTGCACCAACAGTCTGTATACATGTAACAGCAGATAGAAGAAGCAGAAATAAAAAAGTAAAACACAAGGATTAAGATACTGATTCTTCACTTCTAAATTAAAGTATGTATGTAACTAATCTACCTCAATTAGGACTCCAGGAACCTGATTTTTCTCTACATGAGTGGTGAAAGTGAAAGGGCATGAAGTGGTCCCTGTGTTCTTCTCTGCTTGCTATTCACCAGGGTCCTGGATGATGCAGTTTGCTGCTGCTGCTGCTGCTGCCTGTGATGCCAAGCCATAGCAATTTTCTCCTGTTTTTAGATAAGTCAGTCCACAAAGTTGAGGCGGGAGTTCAGTTTAGATCTCCTCAGCCAGAAGGCCTTTATTCATAGGAAATTGTTCTAGTAGTATGAAATAGTACTGATGTAGTTCCACAGGTGAATACCTAACCCAGAAAGAGCATAGTTTTCTTTAAATTGGTTTAAGGCAAATTAAAGTGATAAGTTAAATGGAAAAGAGACACTCCTATATAAGTAGAACCGGTCCACACGATAGTTACTAGGGGGGTCGATTCATAATGCAGCTTGAACTGACAATAACTCCCCAGTGCAACTGAGTTATGATCTATTGCCTTATCCATAGGAAAATCCTCCTCTTTAAGGGACTTGTAGGAGAGATATTATATATTGAAACATAATTACACATTAAAATAAAGCTAAAGACTCATTGAATCAGATGCTTTCCAAGTCCAGGTAGGGGTGGTTCAGTTTCCGACTGCTTTAGTCTCTTGCAGTGCTAGTAGAATGAATGCTGCATCCCTCTGAAAGGAAAAGAAACACCTGGACTTTGTTTTAACAACCTAAATCTGAACAGAGATGCCCGGGGAACACAGAAATGCTGTTATAGCAGAGAATCTTTCACAATGCTGCCTTTGAACAAGACCCAGCTCAGTGGGTCTAGATTTAGAAGTGTCTGCCCACCAGAGTAAGAGTTTGTATTCCAGTGATAAAAGCCTATCAGGTAAACTCCATCTGGGCTAAATTTCACTAAAAATTCACATTGCATATGTTGAATATATCACGTACTGTCCAAAATCTGAAGAGATTGAAATATTTCTCAAACACCAGGGCTCAGAAACACTGGCACTTTCAGAACATATGCACCACTTCATCACTCAGCATGAAATTCCCTCCTGTCCTTTAAATCAGCTGTACCCAAGGCCTGGGACCTTTGTGTTACCAATGTCTAGGGCAGCCCATAGCTCACCATTCAAATCAGTGGTTGGTTTCAGTTCCACCCTTTCTCCAAGTCAGAGCCCTGTCCTAAGGAAAGAGCCTTTACTAAGGAAAGGGAACAGAAGCTCCACACAAGCCCCTCAAAACTGCTAAATACCACACAGAGTTACCAAAAATCTCACTTTGTCATCCATCTGGAGAAAGAACCATCCCCACTGTCTAAGACAAGGGAAAGCACGGGGTGGTGGAGAGGGCAGAGAGCCCATCTCTTGCATATGAATAACCTGGATAACCCGGCAGGGCATTAATTTGTCAGAAGCAAAAGTAACATCACTACTGTTCTAGCATACAAGAAGGAGTTATTTCTCATTGCCTCTGTTTTGGTTAGAAGACGAGATTTAAACAGGAGGAAAAAAACCAAACCCACAATCTCAGTGTTCCTATATGTAATTCTCACAGGATAGAGATTAAAGAATGGAACAGCAGATCACTGCTCCAGCTCATGCCTCCAATCTAAGAAACACATTGACTACTTGTCAGCAATGACAAAAAGGATTTGGAAAGCCAGGGGAACCTCCAAGCAGAGTGCTCTGGGGACAGGCAAGGGCATATGCCCTAAAAAAAACCCCCAAAAAACAGTGGGAATTCCAATTCCCGCACTGTACAAAACAGAATGGAAAATCTTAGTTTGCCAAGAGTTTCAAGGGCTCATTAGTTAAAAATGAGTTAGAAATCATTAGCTAAAAATATAAACATCCAGGCTGAGTTCCAGGGCAAAGATTGTATTATTCACAGCACTTTAAATGTTAACTATTCAAAATTTCAGTTAATATACTTTTCCAACAATAAAAGAATAATACCAAAATTCAGTGTATGTTTATGATATTTTACGATCATAATTTGTTTTGATTACGTCAAACAGCATCTGCTCTGTTTTCTTTTTACTCATAGCACCACGAATGTACATAGTACCAATATCACTCTGTATTTTGAAATTTGTGAGTCTTCCTGCACATTCCATTCAAGGGGAAGTTTTCCAAGCCAAACTTGAAAATATAAACCACAACATCAGAAAAAAATAAGCTGTCTAGAATATTGCATATTTGCATTTGTTTTACTAGAGGCATTCACATTTGAGAAAAACATCTTTGTTGCACTTCAGACTCTGCCTCAACTGTGGAGAATTCCTAATCTTATGTTTATGCCATGCATTGGTGTAGTGAGGCATAGGCTATGATCACTGTGGTGTATAATTTTTAATTTCCTAGCACCAACATTTTTTATTGCAACTGGCAGGTTTTTTATTGTCGTTATTTTGAGATATCCTTTTACGGTTGTTCTGGTCTTTTATTAACATACTGCCAGATATCACTCTATCAGGGCCCATGCTGGGTTAGTGATAATGTTGTCTGCAGTGGCAGGTCTACCTTGGCAGATTATGGGTATAAAATGGGCAGGGGGCAATTGACTTGTCAGAATATTTACAAACTTCAAGCTGCTATCTGCACCCTTAATTACTTGTACAATGAAAAAGATTGCTATGTCACCATATCTGCTCTACATGATGTATGGTAATAGCTGGAGAAGATGGGCTGGGAGGGAGACAGCCCCTATTAAAAACAAATAGCTGTGATTGATGTGAAAATTTGCCTATGAAGCCAAAAGAAAAGTAAATGCATTTAGACTTAAGTGGCTTTATTGGGGAGGCCTACTGACCAAGAAGCCTTGCTAAGCTTACATAGACTCTACTGCAGAAATAAGTATCAGTTTGAGTTCAGCAGCTATTATTCATGAAGGTACCTCCATCTCTTCCCCTGGCTATTTTAAACCAAAAACACTACCTACAATTTAAAAACACTGCTATGGCTTGTTTGTCTTACACTTGTTTCATCTGTAACATGTTGTCAAGCAATGCTATGAAAGAACATTCTTTTTAATGTAACCTATTGCACTGCACATGAACCCTTACTGGATTTTCCATCCTTACTGCATTTTCCTTTTTCTGACTTCCTTTGCCTTTCTCTCCAGCCCCCACCCCTCAGCCCCCAGAACAGCCCATATTCTGATTTCTCCAGAGTGGTTTCCATTATCATTTAGTCTGCTATTTGGAAAGGGGAATAGAGACAACAACATCTTTTATTCCATTGTTCTAGAAGATCTTTGCTCATCTCTCTTTCCATAATGCGCTCATCCTCCTGCCCTTCCCTTCTTCTCTGCATTTGCTTAGCTTATTATCAATCTTTTCTCAGGCTCAGAGTCACAAGTGTGGTAAATTCCCATCAAATTTGCCACTCTTTGCTCAAAGCTTCTATCACAGTCTGGGACTCCTGCTGCCATGTTGGAGACTAATATGGAGCAAAAGCACCAGCTTTTCTCCCACAGAGATCAGACATTTCAGCAGTCACATATTAAACAGTAGTACAAACCCACTACCCAAAGACTCAATGAAGCACAGCGTCATGAACTATGGCAGAAATTGACTGCAGCTTAAAAGCTTCTATCTGATGATTTTTGCCATAGCAGAAAGCCACTGATTGTCCAATTCCTCCATCACATATCAGTTTTCTGAGATACCTCACCTTTTGTTGCTAACCTCCACAAGTTAAGGTGAGAGGGAGAAAAGATTTCAGTCGTGGTAAAAAGTAGTAAGAAGAAAAGTTTTTTTTAAAAAAAGCTTCAACTGTGTCCCTGCTAACAGCTTCCCCATGCAGCCCTCCTGCCTTTTCAGAAGTTTCAATATTATTCTCATCAGAAGCCAAATATAACACCAACACAGTTCAATCCCCACATCAACCTAATCCTTCTCTCTGGTGAGTACAAATTTTTCCACTGAATAGAGCAGAGGACTGTATTCTTAAAACAGTGCAAGGTCACTTAGGCAGCAAGTTGGTGATGAGGATTAAATATATAGCTGCTATGCATCACTTTTATCAACAGATGTATAAGCACTTCAGTAAAATGGTGTTATGTTGGATGGCACATGAAAAATGAGAGAACTGCCCTGACAAAACCAGAAGGATAGTAGTAGAACTGGGTATATAAACCAGGTCCCCTAAATACCAAACCTGTTCCTTGTCCACCCAGCAGTATTTTCTTCCTAGCTTGTTTTCCTACACACAAGATTTCCAAAAAATTTTGATAGCATAACGCTTTTGCAGTTTAACTCTATAACTACAAACGCATAACAGTTTGAAAGATGCTGCCTGAAATACCATCATTTAATTCTTGTTTTGGTAGAGTTTATCAGTACCATTTTTCATAATCTTTGAAAGAAAAGGGGTAACAGTCTGATCATCTGGCTTGTTATAAAATGGAACATGTTTACCTAAAAATTAAAGATTTACAAATGTTAATGTATCTGTAGAAACCTGAAAGTCACAAACCACTTGTGTCAGAGCTGATAACATAGGAATCACACATATTTTCTCCATATGTATACAAAAACATATCCCCAGCAGAAAAAAACCTGGTTTGTCTTCAAAGGAAATGAAAGTGATGGCAAAATCTTTCGAAATCCAGGACCATTGCTTAGCCATGGACCAACAGCAACACAAAAGAGTCAGTATTATAGGACACTGTCAAAATCCCTCATAATCTGAATCTTTACTTTCAGTGGTGTATTTTTTACATTTGCTATGTAAGAAGTCATCACAACACAAGCACTTCAATGTGCACTTATTACAAACTACCTCAACTTGATCCCAAAGAAAAGCACAAACCCATCTTTTTGCTTTCCTCCTTGAAGTACTCTCATAGGAGGTCAAGAGTTGTTTGAAAGTGAGGGTACTTTCTACTTCTTTCTACAGAAAAAGAAGTCTTTATGAAGAAGTTTTTTAGTTCATTTGATATGGCAAAAAAAGCTTACATTTATACATGCAAAAAATCTAATCACAATCAAGAAGCCCATGCATACATAAAATTGCACGTGTAAAACTAGCCTGAGTACCATGTACTTCTGGGCATCTCAGTGAGACTTGTGCATTCAGTACATAGTTACACCCTAGATCCAGAGAGAGAGAGACCTGGATATCTCCACTGTTCACCAATTAGATGGAGAATCAGCCTTCCATCATGATCATATATATCTACTGACTATAAAGAGAGTGGACCAATAAAAACCCTAATTCAGAGACTGCCTCAAAACAGGGAAAATAGATATAATTCTCCATGTAGATCACCATTTGTGCTAATAAAAATCTTTGGCAAGAATTTTCAGACCTGGAACAAGCTAGCCTAAAAATGAAAAAAAAAATATCCAGCATATATATGGATTAAAAGCTTTAGTAACCTATAATTGGAACTCTAACGGTAGTCTCTTAATTTGGAAATAATTTTATTTTTACCTATAAAACTTTGGATCTCATATTGAGAAATACCTGTACTCACCAGAGTACCAGGTGAGACTTGTGGGCAAGCTGCACTCCTCGCAGTTTATAAACACAGATGGCAAATTTAATTTAGTCCAGTTTAGTCCTAAATTTTAAAAACCATTCATGAAAACTTGACTTCAAGAATCAGAATCCCTTAGTTCTCTTTGTCGTGATTTCTGATCGCTAATAGAAGACTCAAGAGACTTACATGTTTTGAGATATTTGTAAGAAAGGTCAATCCATAACCAAGCATTAACATCACCATTAAGGAGATTTTCAGCAGATCTTTAAAATCTTTTTTTAATATAGGCCAAAATGGTTTTCGATATTAACAACTGATAAGAATCATCCCCTCACCAATTTCAGTTATCTCACAGTTTATTGGCTTTTTAAAGCTAGAAATATAAGCTTCCTTTAACATCAACAGAGAGAAAGAATCCCACATAAATAAATTAAAACCGAGTACACTTATGAGCACACATGCTTTAGATGAGAATAAGTGACTAGACACCTAATTTTCAGATGGATAAAGTTAGGTGAAATGAACTCTTTTCTGTCCTTCTGCCCCAACCATATTTCGAATTTAGTCTTACCAGAGCCTGAAGAACCTTACACATGCAATTTCTGTGCATCCTGTGTTACTTTCACTAGAATAGTAGGTAGCAGTATTGCTTTAGGGATTACAGTCTTTAAGGAACTGCTGGAGTAGACCTAGTAGTCAGTAACTGATAAGAACAATGCAAGACCCACATGCTGTTCATCTAAAGAACTGGAATTTGCACTTCAGTGATTGTGTTAATTCTGCTAATAACATGCAGTTGAAAGTCTAGATCAAGTAGACATATTTCACAACTATCTCATAATACGTATCTGAACACATTTTTCTGAGACAGATTGGATAGCATAAACTCATGTGAATTAATGCAAATACTCTTCCTGAAAACAGCAGCAGCAGTAATGTGAACAAATGCTCACTTAAATAAGTCATCTACAATGTGACATATAGAGGTTGCCACCTATCAGTTAGAGCTCTTGAAAAAGGCACATTTGAGCGTTTAGTCTCCCTTCAGTTTCTACGATTATTTTAAGGTCTGTAAATGACCACTCTAGTGAAACTAAATTAATCATAGCCTTTTTTTCATTAAAACACAGCAAGCATCATGCTTCAGAAAAGAGATGTGCTATCTGTAACTTCATTTAACACTAATACTCTTATACCTATATACACAAAACAGGTTTATAAATTATCACATTGACATCCTGCTATTGGCATTTAGAATTAATATTTTATTAGTCATTACCAAAATACAATATACCAGGACTCCCAATGGACTTCCAATACACTGGAAATAGTAAATATTAGAAATTTTCGTTGTAAAACTAAGGAAGTCATGATACCATATCTCAAAATTGGGACATAGAAGTACAAAATTTTGATTCAATACAGTCAGCTAGCCAAAATGAAGGCAAAATTTATGTCTAATCAACCCAACTTTCAAATGTAGCAATAACATACTGAATTCCTTACTATTATTTCTGTGCATTCATTAACACTGCCACCAGTACAACCCTCTCCATCACAATGTATGCAGGAGAATTTTTTCCACCAAAAGAACTGCTTCAGGATAGAAGTAAAACTAGAAATAAAACTGTTTCCCCTCAAAGAAACCAGAATTTACTTAGTGTCTTTCACGTGTCTGCAGATATTTTCTATATTTAATTTCTCCTCTCATTAAAGATGCTGTTCTTTATTATTAACTAAATGGAAAATATCCATAGCCAGTAATTGAATTACCACAAAGTACCTGCTTAAAAAGATCGATATTGATCAAACTAAAGGGTAGAAAGTACCACTAGTCTTCTTAATGTAAGTGATTTGGCTCAAGGAATGTTTTGATCAAACTAAGTGGAGGATCTAATTAACCTGTGATTAAATTAAGTGGAGGGTAACCTGTATAGGCATAAATCCCATACACACTGAGATGAAACTAATAGTAATGCACATATTTACAGATGCTGCCAAGGGAAGGCATGCAATAAATTCAGCAAAGAAAAAAGGTTACAGAAAGAAAGTGAAAATAAAGCATGAAGGGATTAGAATACAGAAAAAAGATAAAGACAGCCACAGATAATGATTACCATTGGAAGAACATTATCCAAGCCTGGGAGATTAAAGGCTGTGAATATATTAGAGCATGAAAAGTATTCTTCTAGATTAAAAATCTAAAGCAATGAAAAACTCGATGATCCAGATTGAAATAGAATTCCAAAATCTACTAAACAGACTCTCAGGCAAGGTCAAATTATATCTGTCTGCAGTTTGTACCTCATGGGCATCATGTGGTTAGTGGTGGGGGCAAGTTGTCAATTCACAACACAGGCAAACAAACCCACTGCCTTTCCTTCATGCAGAGGACCCTTGTTCTTTGAGAACTGGGATGTTTCTGCCTCAACATTCACTGAAGAGCCATTTACAACAATTCAAACAGTCCTTGCATGACTTTCTTCTAAGTGACCACTGTCTCATTTCTCTCTGGGGGCTCTGAATAGTATCATCACAACCTATTCCCAAAGAAACCTACATATTTTCCACCCACTGATACAATCCTACTACAGTAAGGGTGAAACAATAGAAGTCAGGGCTCTTTGTGATCCCATACCACCCAATGTTGGAACAAAATTATCTGTCTCCAAAACAATTGGCTTCAAAATGAGCACTCCATTTCAACGAATGAGGAAATTTCAAGCTTCCAAATAATCGAAAAATTTAGAAAGGGGCATTTTTGTTAAAAGTGCTCTTTGAGATGAGGATTTCCTTATTTAATAAAGACTGGAGAAGACATGTCTAGGTTACTGTACTGCCAGGGAAATTTGAACTGAATAGTGAGACATACAGCAGCAACTTCTCTGGGAATGTTGTGGAATTTCCTTCATTGGAAAGAAAACAGCCTGGACAACAATCTACCAGGCAAAGTGTAATGGGTTCATAACTCTCCCTGAGAAGGAAACTGAAAAAGGATAGGTCATTTATGTGTATTTTACCAATAAGGTATTCCATACCATATCAGCTCAGATATAAAATAGACGGGAAGGAAGCAAGTGGTCCCTTCTCTTCCAGGTAGCTGAGTGGAGCGGTCGGGCAGTTCCTTCGGGGGAGAAGAGCGTCGGTTCTGCGGAAGTATCTTTATTTTCAGTTCTTCTCTGCGTGTATAGTGTTTATAGCATCTTCCCTCTCTGTGTAAATATAAACACCCTTTCTCAGCAGCTTCAATGCCATAGGGGTTTTTTTCCCTTCTTTTCCACCCTTCCCCCCCCCTTCTCTTCCCTCCGGAGAGACTGGGCACAGGCCCAGTATTTACCTGGTGTTCAGCCAAAGTAAACAATAACACAAGGTACTCTCTTCTACTTCCCCACTTTACGAGGAACGTGATGGCTCTTTCTACATGCTGTAAAGGGTGGTGCCTCCATTAGTTGTGTTGCTTTAAATTACCTAAAGAAACTATGGTATAAAAGAGAATTTTGAATATCTCAGTACTTTAGCCACCTGCCTTAAGAGATCTCCAGCAATGCAGTTTCTGGTGGGCTGCTACTCAGTAATTTCTGAGAAACAGAAAGTGTTCATAAAGCTGAAAATCCAGCTAGTCGGAGTCACTGCCAAATCTGAAAACTTGGCACATTTTTCAATGTTCCAGTAACACATTAATATGGATTTTTGGTTACATTGTGTGCATAGCGATGATTTCTTCAAGCTAGCATGCAGTAACGGTCACAGGCAACCTTTTTTTTCTTTTTTAGTCAAAGAGATTTACTCCTACACAAAATAATGTCCATTTTGCAATCAATAGCAGCACTGAACAATTGGATTGGAAATCATAGCGTATAATCAACTCCAAGACTCAAACGGCAGAGTACCTATTGTTCTTTTCCAAGCAGACAAATAGAGATCTCTGTTATCTTTTAAGTATCAACGATTGTGCAGTGAAGATATCAATTTTCCATTAATAAGCATGGAATTATACATCTGGCTGCTGTCAACTATTTTATGTTACTGGAACAATGAATTAACCTTGCACTGCGCTGGCAACTCTGCAAAATTATATATTTTATCAAGAGCATGCCTTCCCCAACTCAAATGACTGCAAAAACTTTGTAGTATAAAACCTTGCAAAGCACTTTAATCTGCTTTTATGCATGACGTAACTTAATCTTTTTATATAGTGCTCGTTCATTTCTGTAGGTCTAATAGCAACAGTAACTTAATACAGGGTGCAATAATATATTCTTCACTTTATCTCTTCTGGGTTGCAAAAGTTATTGCAGCATCTTCAGTCCCTTGTGACAGTTCTGTTAGTTTCTTCTCTATAATCTGTTATAGCCCAAGTAAAATTGGCAAGTACTCTGCCAACAATCAGGAACATTGGAAGGGCCCTAAAGGATGTCTGGTTTTCTACTGCATTGCACATAATCATGGTTTCCATGACCTTCATGACATTTTACCACATGCCCTGAAACAAGTTGGAGAACTAGATAACAAATCTACAGAAATGGCTAAAACAAAAAACATCATTTATCTGGGTTCTCATGACAGCCATAGATGAATGGACAAATGACTCCAGACAACTTCTTTATTTAACTTTTCAGAGAGATTTTGTTCAGACCCTTGTATCTTAACTTCTTGTTCCTCAGAAAGTACCCACTTTTCTAACTCGTTTCCAACTAAGGAACATGTAGAAAGATTCTTGCAGTTGCTTTGAGTTTATTCTCACTGAATAAAGAGCATATGTTAATAGCTAAACTAGGACAATAAAGAGTGCATTGGTTTCTTCACTAGAGAGTGGTCCTTTGAAAACTCCTTATGTGTTTATTAACTCCTGTGTCTTACACTATTATCTCTGCCCGAGAATGATCAGCCTCTTATCCTGGTACTCAGTATTATACACACATAACACTGTTAAACTTCAGTGTAAGCAGTTTGATGTTTATTCCATAAGCAATTTAAACTTACCTACCAGGCTCTATTTTTTTTCCTCCAAGTATCTATAAACAGCTGTGTGTACTAGCAGATTAGCTGTACCTGTGGCATTCTAATTCTGCATACACAGCATCTGTTTCTTAGGAGGCAGAAGGATTTTTTTTGTTTGTTTCTTTCTACATAATTTCAAAGAAGGGACTAGAAGAATCAAAACAAAGGCAAATTTGGGGAAATAATCATTCACTGAGCATCTTCCTAACCTATAGTTCACTTTGAGAATAGTCTGTAATATAACACCCACATGGAATACCTAACCTGAGGAGAACAGTAAGAAATCAATACTAGGTTGCAGTCTGTGAATTCTTCTTCCCTCATCCCTTGCTTAGAAGTAAGCAAGTTAAATATTCTTTCTGTATTATTAATTAATAAAGAATTTCAGCACATTTTAATTTTAAATTAAAAGTGACAGTCTTAAGCCCTAAGTCTCTCCTGGACTACCACCTTCTGCTGCTGCCCTCAGGAATGTTGAAGTCATCCTGTGTATCTGACCGTCCTCTGTTTTGGACAGAATATTTCTGACCAAAGAAATCTTTCATTTCCTCTCTCCTTATCAGAAATGGCTTGTTTCTTCACTGGATGACTGGACAATGAGAAGATTGGAAAACCACTCACCTGACATACAGTTCCAGGGTCCTAGATCCTTCTGCCATGCAGAAGGAGTAGATGCGTTAAAAAAACTATGGTCAAGACAGAAATCCAGTGTGTCTGGAATTTTTACTGCCTTCCCTTCAGAGTCTTCCACCAAGAAAATAATGATTCTTCTCTCTTTTGGACTGTCAGATGTGGATAGATTTCCATAAGAACAACATCTGACATGAGCAAGATGATTTTTCTGACATTAAGTGGAGAGGTAGTTTGGTTTCTCAGACAATTACAAAACTGTTTTCCATCACCTCAGAACAGAAAAAATTTTGCTTTAAAGTTCGTATTCTAAAACCAAACAATTTTCATTTTTTGTGTACTGAACCTTGCCCCTCTTTTTTTTTTTTTTAATATTATTTCTAAAAAATTCAGTAGAAGAAATAGCTAGGAAAATTCGAGGCCTACTAGTAAAATCTTGGCAAAACTGTAAAAAATTCCCTTTAAGGTTGGGCCATCACAAATGGACAAAGGGATTCCAAAAAAAAGAAATCCTTACTGCAAGTTCCACACCAATATGTTGTGCTTTGGCATCTTTATTTTAGTTTTGTCCAAAGAAATGCTGTTAAATGAATAGTGTGGTTGAGAGACCTAGGAAATAATTGCTTCCATGATAACTTGTACTAAGAAGCAGTAATCCTCTTGACAGTAGCAATTACAATCAAACCATTTCAGTACAAATTGATATACATGAGAGTATAATATTTTACTAAAAATTCCTTCTGTCCATTCTGTTTTGGTTCCTGGGCATATATTCACTTTGTTCTGAGGCAGAAGTCAACAGAAACTGCATACAAAGAAGTAGGACAATATATAGGCCTCCAAGGAGTTTGGATGCCCCAGGCAACCTGGAAATCATCCATCTTTCCTTGTTTTTAGTCTCTCACACAGAAGAGATACTAAATGTTACACAGCTTTTAATATGCCGGTTCACACATATCTCTAAAGAATATGGATATAATTGGCAACTGCCTAAGAAAACAAAGGAAACTAAAATACACCCAAACTCATAAAAAAAACATGACAGAAAACCTCAAATATTTGTTTTATTTTCTAAACCTGCGCCTCAAGCAGAATTGTGTCAAATGCCAAGCAGCATGGGAGAAAGACCACAAATTCTTTGTTTTAAGACCAAGTTTCATAAAAAGATTGCCTTTAGCTTACATATCAGTGAAGGACAAATTGGACCTACAAGGAACGAGAGGTCTCTTCTCATTATTACACTTCCCATGATGCAATCTCCTGTGACCTGATTTAGCAAGCTGAATGATTCATTTAATGCCTATTTACTTGGCAAAGTGCCATACAGAAATACCTTAGCTGGTATTTGAAGGACGCGGTTTGCGTACTAGACACTATGTTAAACAGAATGAGTACAGTGGGTCATACCAAAGGCTTATTTAGGCCACTAATCTCTTTCCAGTGGTGGTTAGCTGCATAAGCCCAGGAAACAGCATAGGCACTTCAGTATTTCAGGTCCAGAATAGATTCTCACCCATCAGTGATCTGGGGGTCCAGACTTTCGAGCCAGTGTGGCATCTTTGCCTTCCACAGTCCTCTGTAATCTTTTCTCCTAGGAGTTTGTGTAGCTGTTTTTCAAGTTAGCATCAAGTCAAGAATCCAGGGATATTGTGATACACAGAGCACTGTGCCAGTTATCATCCTTTCATGTAGATATATAAGTAAAATATCCTATGACCACATGCATACAGAGACCTAACGTAGGAGGCAGTTGGATATGAAATGTCTATGCACTCGAACAGCTGTTATCATACCCACTTTTCTGAACAGAAATGTTATATGAGTATCATTATAAAACACAAAGCAAAAGGACAAGGAGGTCTAGGAACTCTGGTTTGCAGGAGGAAAACAAGTTCAGATCTTAAAAGGTGAGTTTATCTGTTTTATTTGTAGAGTCAGGACTGTGGTCACAAATACATTTCGCCATTTCCAAATTCCAAAGTTGGAGTACAGCAACATCAAATTAGAACCAAAGAAATTAAAAATGGTTTCATTTGAACATAATTATATCATTAAATGCAATTTTTGTATTACACAAAAGGTTAATATCATAACAACTTATTAAAAGAATTTCTGTGAACCTTATCAGGAAAGTTAACAATTTAGATACCATATGAATTACAAGAAAAATCCCCGTGATACATTTGCTGGTATAAAACAGCAGTTTTCAAGGTTATTCATTTCATATATCTTAATAGAGGTGAATGCTGTTAAGTGGAAAACGAAATATATTTTGAGATTTATTAATTCAGTAATTGCATGTCAGGTGCTAATTAAAAGCAAAGCTGAGAAGAATATTTCAGAAGGAGACTAAAAAAAGTGATTTTTTCTGAATACACATGTACACATAATATACAGTACACATATAATACCACTATTTAGAGTTTCCTTCTCTAATATCTGAGCAGTTGTCCCTGCAGACATGCTCCTTCTGCAATGGAGCCATTTATGACCAAAAATGCTGCCATTCCCCTGTCTGGTGGGGCCAGAGAACACCGATCAATTCACTACATAATGTAATATTCTAGACATGACAAAGAAACAATGAAGAGGCAGAACAGCTAAAGTGGATTCTTGATTTTGACTCATGCAAAGTACAACAAACTTTAAATGCAAGCATTGCTACTTGTAAGCTTTAGAAGGGGGTTTGGAAGCCAGTTCTACATTCCAAATTTGTGCAGAAAGACTATAAGGGTCAGGAAAGAGAATGAGGGTACTCTCAAAAAGAGAAGAAGGAAAGCCTGAATATCAGGGGAAAACATATGAAGAAGAAAACTCAAAGAAAAATGTAATAGGACCTAGGAAGCTCAAATTGCATTCTCTAAACAGATGTGATTAATATATATTATTAATCTCTGAGTGGAGGGAGAACTACTAGTGTAATGGTTTGGTTACGTTTGCTCTGTTAGTAACTAGTGGTATCCATTTACCACCATGTTGTATGATGAAAGTGAACCTGAGACTTCTATTTTCTGCCAAAGGGAGTTTATCATTGTTTCAAATATTACCAAGAGGACGAGGAAAAAGCTGTAAGGATATGTGGATTCCAGGAATCATATTAATGTAGAATCTTATATGGAGGAACATTTTAATTTATCTCTTTCACAATCTTTCCTTACATTGTGGTAACAGACTGTATGCCTTTTCATCTCCTTTTCCTTTTCTTTCCTTGTTGGTGGCTGTAATCACCTCCAGGAAAGTGAAGTTATTATAGTAGACTTTTCATCCTTACTGGTATTGTTTTTATATTTTAAAGAAACGGTTTTGAACTAGGAGTAGTAATGGAGCAAAGTTGAATACAGGAAGAAAATAGCCACATAGAAGAGAAGAAAGCCAAATGGGAGGGTAAAGATGACCTTATTTGTGCAAAAAGTATTATGGATTGTTTTTTATTCCTTCTTCACCACCGATTCAAAAAATTAATATTTTTAATTTTCTTTTCTAAGTTCAGACTTTTAGTGCCTATATAAGAATAGAAAATATTGCAAAGCTAAGTGGGATACCTTGCTTAAAAACAAACCAAAGCAAAATAAACAAACAAACAAACAATAACTACAACCCCCCCAATCCTTTTTTTATTGTCCTAATGAAAAAATAATATATTATCCATTTCCTGTCCTTGAGAGACTATTTCTTGAACAAGATGAAAAATTGCCTTTGGGCAAATTATCAAGGTCAAGAACAACCCTCATACAAAAAATGGTGCAGTAGAAGATGTTGCTGGAAATTGACATTCTACACTTTTTAAAAACACATACTAAATGGTCTTCCACCTTTAAACCGAGCAGTCACTCTGAAGACAGCAAGGCCAATGAGGCAGAGGGGTATTATCTGACATAAAACTGAAGTCAATATCACTCTTTATAAGAGTGCATAATGCTGGATCAGAACTCAATTGTATGTGACGGTAAAACAAATGTAGGGAGATTTTTCACATCAGCTTATTAAACAGACCCAGGAGTGTGATTGTTGTCTTGTATTGGTTATGAGACTGGGACAAATCAGTCTTGAAATGCAACCTACTTAAAAGAAGTAATCATTCCAATGGAATACTGTGTTGTAATCAAACTATGTACACTTGAAAATGTGAAATAAAAAAAGAACATAAAGAGAGAGGGTCCATTTACCAAAAGAACAGGACAACACAATATGGAAAAAAAGTGAAGTTCACCTTGTTTTTCCCTTTGTACCAAAGGAAAATATTTTTAAAATACATAGGCATTTATTGCAAAAGACATCATCAACAAAAACTGGAATTCACCTGATGCTGCTCATCCTATTCTGACTCACCTGAGATCCCTTAAATAGAAAACAAAAATAAAGTTTTCCATATCACAACATTATAGTGGTATTTTACCATTACAATGTTCAGAGCATAAATTCCTTCCTTGCTGGCAGGAATACTCTTTGACATTTCTTAGAAACATAGTTTTAATATTAAAGACTATAAAAATTACATTTTTAATAAAACACAAGTTTTTCTACAAGCAAGAAAGAGGCTTTAGTTAGAGGATTGTTAACTAATATTAGGAGATGTGGCAAATTCTTCATAGACCAGGACAATTCTGACTTAATGGTAATATTTATAAGCAACGGCGTGTATTTTGTTGTCTGCTATTTATTTGGTTAAAAAAATTTACTTGGTAAAAATATCTGATATGTTGTGAATGATTCACTGCTTTGGATTCAAAGTTTTTTGGCTGGGATTTTAACTTCTTCTATTATATAATGGCAACAACATCTGCAGCAAGTTCTCTCAGACATTAAAAGACATTGTAATTTAAAGAGAGTCCTAATGAAGAGATGGGATAAATTTATTTTTTTCATTTTAGCAGACTATTCATGCTTAGGCTGTACATTCTGATCACAGAAGCATTTTCAACTGTGGCATCTGCAGTAGAGATTCTCCCCCTCCCTCCAAATCAGTTCCAGTCTCTCATGATATTCCTAGTTCATGAAAACTGAGGGATATTCAGAAAGATTTTTCTTTACAGACTATGTCTGAAACACTAAAACAACCTCTCTTTTCCCATCACAAAGTCTTTCCTCCATAGTATTTTAAGATTTTTTTCTTTTTCAGTTGATTATAATGAGGGAGAGGAATAGAGCAGAAATTGCCTGAAAATGGCATCTTGTGGCACTTTGCAAATGGCAGGTACACATCAGGAAGCTGGTACTCAGCCCAGTGGAAACCAGTCCTTGGAAGGGTTGTTCTGTACTTTCATGTCAGCTACAGCACAGTGACATGGGATTTGCCACAGCAGAACAAGCCACTGCCCTGTCGAGCCCCAGCCTCTGTTAGCAGCCAGCATGTGGTGTGGCAGAGTGGAGATATGCAATGCAAATACCCAGGAACACGGGATGCTCTATGGCATTACCACCTGTCTGCCTGCCCCACTGCTCCTTCCTTGTCTTTTTGAAGAATTCACTAAATACCTCCACTGCATTTGTGGTGTGTTTTCTATGTGGTTTTCTTCTGGGTTTTTGATCTCTTAAAGGTTAAGGTCTGGTCCATAATGCTCTCTCAGGGGCTTTAAAAAAAGTCAAATACCTCTTTTCTCAAGTACCAGGGCAGTCTGAACTGCCAGCCCTTCTACTGGGGTCATCAGCAAAAGAACACATCAGGGTTGTTTTATGGTGCCAACTCACTCACAGTGTGTTGATAATATATTTAAAGAGAAACATGAGAATGATCCAGTGAAAAAAAAAGATAAAGTTGTGATCCTGCCAAGATACAGGTGCTTGATTTCAGACATTGACAACAGGGCTAGAAGATGGGAAAAACATTGAAAACTGAGGACGCAGCAGTAACCTGACTGAAAGAGCTTTTCTAAAGCTGGGACATTTTATAATCCATATTACATTTTGTGCACAATCGTTGCTGTCAGTTTATTTGCCCAGGATTTTTGAGGATTCACAGTTAAAGCCCACTCATCATTACAGGTGTCCCACAACTTGGTCTGAATAAAAAGCTGCTGTAAAATACTTTGAGTGATGCATCATGTTTTTTGTACTGTAAATGACCTGTTTTAGACTAAACAAGGGATGAACAATAAGCTTCAATGAAATGTAGCAATTTCCTTCCCCCTCTGGCTGCTCACGCCATAGAGCATGATGACAGAGAAAATGACAAGTGAGTCACTAAAACAACATTATTGGAATTGACAGAGATTGAGACAGTCATATTTGACTCTAAAAGATACAGTCTATGTTTCTCTGGCTGGGATGGAGTTGATTAATATATGTATCTGCAGGCTCACATTCGGTTACGTTCTAATCTAAATTCTAACGAGGTTATTGATTCTGTTTGTATAAGAATGCGGGTGAAGCTGGGTGGTCTTTCAAAAGTAAATTGTTATCTGAACCATGCTATAAGTGACTGGTCATCCCACACATAATTTTTTATGCAGTCACTTATAGAATATGGCTATGCCCATTTCAGATTTTTCTGACTCTTTGGAGATTAAATGTTCTACAGTACTAACTCCAGAGATTTATAACTCATGACAATTTTATGGCCCACCTTAAATAGTTGCCCTCTGTAAAAAAAGCAGTCTGTAGTTAGAACAGTGTGCATGGTATCAGTTTCTTTACAGAGGTTTTACAGAGCATGCTCAGTACTAGGTATCAGCTGACAATTCACTGAGACAAATCTCAGAGCCCCCAAGGAGGAGGAAGAAAAATCCCAACCAACAGGTGACAACCTTGCAATAAACTGTGCAGAGGCTTCTTCTGTCCCACTGCATAACAACAGATCAACAGTGCAGTTCCACACAACACTGAAAAAGTCATCTTAATATTTGTATGCTTCTCTGCAATTGCTCCTTTCTTTATGATTGTGAAACATAACAATGAAAAATGAAACAACTGAATAAGCTACTAACCTGTCAGTGGGTTCTATGAACAAAATAATTATTAAGGAAACATCTTTAGCTCCTTCACACATCTTTGAAAGTATAGTTTGAAGTGGAACCTGGCATGACGTAGAGGGCTAGAAAGGCAGATGGACAACCCATTCCCAACCAAGTGCAGGGGTCTAAGAAGAAACTTGTAACCCTAAACCACAGCTGGATTTAAACTTTAGGAAAAAGAAAGTAGAAAGATGACAGAAGACAAATTCAATATCAGAGAGCAGGTTTGCAGGTGTTCCTATGGCTTCACTTCCCTATAGACACCGACTATTTGCAGATAACAAAGGTTACAATGAAGCAAGACAATTCCAATAAATTACTGTGAAGCAAATCAATGACATTAACTGGAGAAAGGACTTGGCACCAAGTTCAGATCCAGCTGAGCTGAAAAATGTAACCACAGGGTGGTATTGTAAGTTAACTTTGATGTTGTCTTCTCTGAGTAGAAGTGCCATACTGTATGTTATTATCCATTGATATTAACAAGTTCAGGAACATTTGAAAACTGAATATTGTACTTTTAACCTGGAAAGCTTATGCTTACAGGACCCCACTGTAAATCCATTTTTGGATAAAAGATCTGGTGACAAGGTGAAGACAAGGTTTTTACAGAAGGCATTCCTATGTCACTTCTAATCAGGTAAAACACAATGAATACCTCAAAGTTTTTATTACACTCTTTATGGACTTGTTAGGATGCATAAAGTGCATCCTGAGGGCAAGACTGCTGACATCTCTTCTATCTCTGCAGATGGTATCAGTTGTCTCTGGGAGCAAACAGCAGAATTTAAAATCAAATACTGCAAAGCAGGCCAATAAAAATGTTGATACATGGGGAGGTTTGGGGGGTTATTGTTTGTTTGTTTTTAATTACTTGATATTACCTATGTTTTGCTCTCTACCACTTGAAATTCTAAGCCTCTTAAAAAAAGTCAGTGAACCAAGCTACAAATGCCATATCAGACATGACATCTTCTTTGCACCTTTCCCACAGGCAATGTCCTGCTAGGAACACAATATTTTTACTGAAACAATTTACGTGCCACAGGAAGCACATAAGTTTCTCAAAACTGCCAGATTACTAAAGAAATTGGGTCTCTAGCTTAATTGATCTGGAGTGTTACACACAACTTAAGTTTTACTGAGGCTTTACAGGACTTTAAAGCCAGTAGGACTGGGGATATTTCCCCTCCACGAAAAAAACCTGATGTAACCCACCTTCCAGTCAGCATGTTGATGACAAAAAATCAGGTAAGTAGAAGTATATCCTGGTCCTCCAGTGGTCAACAGAAAGATTAAGACATATTAGCTCCTGGAGGATTATTGTTTGCATGGTTGAGAAGTGACATCATATTTTGAATGAGCTTTCTTTCTGTTGTCAGATTAATTGGGGAAAGGATCACTTAGATATATATATATATACATATATCTCCAAATCAAATAATTTGTAATCGTCCTGAGCACTTTATTTTAAAGAAGGAAATATTTCCATTCAACTTTACAGAATTCTTCAGAAGACAAAAAGTGACCTCCAGTGTGACCCCTTCTTGAAAATTATGGACTTTATGGAACCCAAGTGGAGATACCTTCAAAAGTCTTTCTTTGATGTCCCTTTTCTTCTCTGAAAAGTTGCCTAGGGGCTTTCCAAGAACCCTTTAAAGGTAAATCAGCTCTGTAAGGCAAGACAAACAAATTGTTTTTGTTAGTACACAGCTGGATTGGCACATGCTCCTCATGAACACAGGTGACCAGGCAGATGCAAAGTTCTCACCTCCCCTGGAAGAAAGGCTGCACTGACTCTCCCTAGGCTTTGGCAGGTGGCAGGAGGCAGTCCTGTCAAATCTGCTCTTCTCAGAACCATGCAAGCAGGCACACATACCTAGAGAATGACTAGATAATAAGATTTCTTTCCTGTCTGTGTAGAAACCAACGAAAACAAGCCCCTGATCCCTTCTTACTTGAGGGAGATTATAATATAGCTTAGCCTTTGTTCCAGAGAGTACTTTAGGGGCATAACTTTGCCAGTAGACTTCTGTAGGAAACAGAAAAAGCCAGCAAATAGTGTGACATGCAAAAAGCTTAGTCACTCAAGGCAAATTTCACAGAGGTTTGAGGTTAACACACACAATTAAAAATTAACCATCAGTGAATTAAGGCCACCACATTTCTTGGACAACAACAATGCTTTAGGGTTTAACATGCATTTGTTTTTCATTTCTAATCAACTTTCCTGTGGTTCCATAAAGAAAAACAGTAATGAAACTTGCAAACAAATGGCTTGTTTTTCTATATGCATTTAAAAGATGCCATAGGTAAGTTATTACATGTAGCATTCACCAAAATCATACAGATATAAAAGTACACAGCAAATAGTAGTTCAGAGCGCAATGGAAAATCACAGCCAAAACAAACTGAGGAGAGAGTTTTTAGACTATTCTGGTTTTGTTCAACCAGAGGAAAAACAGCAGCTCCAAGTGACAAAGCAGGTGAAAAGCTTGCAGAGCTCCACAGAATGGCCTATTATGACTTCAGCAACCCTCAGGCACACATAATTGATAGGTAAAAGGGCAAAACCAGCTCTTGATGCCCAAGGCAAAAAGAATAAAAAAAAATAATTACAAGTTGTGGTGTATAAAATCTGCAGGTACTTTGACTATACTGATTAGGGTAGGAAAATAAGATGTGACAGAAACAGAAAACAATCTGAAACATCATCTTAAGGAAGAAGAGGAGGTTCTTAACAAGACGTGGAAGCCAGGTGGCTCAAAGTATTCCCCTGAGGTGATGCAGTGACCCTTTAAGATGACACCTGTGTGAAAATAAGAAAATAAAAGTGCATCTGTTTGGTGCAGCCCCTATTTTGGGCAGGCTGAGAAAAACTTTTCTGCAGAGTGAAGAAGCAAATATATTTTAGCAATGGAGATAATGCCTGAAAACTTGATAAGTACTTTTAGGTATGCCAAGTATCCAGTGACAAAGCATCAATTTGCTGTTCTTCTAAGTAGCAGTGGACTACCTCCACTAGTGCTTTGGAAACTCTTCTTTCCAGAAAGCAGCACAGACAGTTATGAGATACTCCATGAAGAATCATAATGCAATGTGTTACTTTTTAAATTTACTTCTTCTAACTGACTTAAACCATGCACTGAAATCACCACAGTATCTAACTTTTGAATTTATGAAAAATATCTTTAGAAGGAGGTGACATATTTTTGGCCCATTCAGCAAAATAAAAGGTGATGAATAATATTCAATAGATGGATTGAGTGAAGTGCTTACGCTCTTCAAGTCTTTGCCTATCAAAATTCTAAGTTAACATCCTTGAACAGAGGTGGCCAAATAGGACACTCAAGCCCAGCTTAATTTTTCACCTATTGAATTGATATAAGCCATCACCAATCACAACCTGTGGTAATGTGCTGAGCTGAGAAATGGAGTGACACATGAGCTAACATGCCCAGAGTTTAGCCCTTCCTGTTCCAGTCAGCTTCTTGGAGACATGATATAGGCAGTTGTTGATAGTAATCACATTGTGAGTTATGATTAAATCTAATACCAAACATGAACAAGGACTCTGATTTGAGTGATCTAACTCAACAACTGTGTGAATCTTGAAACTGTGCTCAGTTCCAAGCAGGGAGATGGGGAATAGGTCTCCTTGGGCAGATGGGGTAAATCAGGTGTCTTGCTCTTCAGCTATTCAGCTCATTCTTCCATAGGTGTATGTATCCAAGAAAGGTGTATTGTTTCATGGGCTCATCTAGCTGATTGACAGGTTTTGGGGGGATGTTTCACTGTGCAAGGTAGACATGCTTTTAATCACAATAGAGACAATAACAAGGAAGAATACCTGTTTTCACTTGACAGCCTCATGGTAGTTTGGAATTTTTTTACCAATTTTGAGAAACAGAAAAAAGTCAGAATCCTTTAAAAGCAAATTTCAGATATAGCACACACAGAACATACCAAAAAACCAAGAAAAACCTACTTGAAAAGACACCAGACTAAGATGTTCGATTCAATACTGCAGGCAATCAAAACCCAGAGTTACTGTCCCCAGTCTCTTTTCTATATTTCCCGTTTGTTTCTTCTAGGGTCAGAATGTTTAATTTTTAACCCTGAACTATATATTCTTTAACTACCCCTGTGGAATAATTTATGTACTCTACTTCCTTTGCTTATACTGTCTTCCCAACTGTATTGCATTTCCCATGAGCTGCTGGGGGTTCCTAGGATTCATTTCAGCAGAAGGAACTTCAAAAAAGATAAAGTCTGGTTAAATGAAGAAAAAAGAACAGAAAAGGATATGCCATGACAGCTGATCTGCCAAGATCTCTCTTAAGTACGTTAACAAAATGATGATAATCACTTGCAGTCATCTCTGACTTCAAAGGACTGACTGATGATTATCCCTGGAATTAAAATTAGCCTGCAAACATGTGCACTTCACATACACTGGCAAATATCACCAGATATGCTGAAATAGGCCAATAATTAACCAGTAAGATGATTGCTTGTTATAGGTTTGAAAAGAGATGCTGGAATGTTTTTCCCAATATCAGCTACTGGGTAGTGTGCACCTATAATGAAAGACCACCCCCCTCTTTTCCCGGGGTGGGAGGAGGCGAGGAAGGCGGGGAGGAGTAGGGTCGCACACATAGGGGCACAGGAGTGAGCGACGGTTCTTTTTAACCAGCCAGCACCACGCATCGGGGACTTTGTGGATCTTCCCGCCCGTCGCCCAACGGAGTCGGCAGCCACCTTTTTGTTTTCCTCTTCAACCCCCGGAGAACAAGCCCTCCTCCACCTGGCACCGCTGTCGGGAATCGTCCACAGTCCTTTGCCAGCCATCACAGCAGCCACCGGGAGAAGCCCCGGGAGAGCTCCCGGCAGCCGTCTCGGAGTGAGGTGTCTGCCCCAGGGCTCGCACGTCGGAGCATCTCCCTGCGGCGACTGCCTGGCTCCTCACCGCCTGCCGCTGCGGCCAGCTATTTCCTGACCTGGGGAGCCCGGAGCTGTTAACGAGGACCGTGCCCATAGCCCTGGGACCAGTGGGAACCCCCCCTTCATTGTTTGTAGTGGAGCCACCGTCGCTCACGTGGCTGTGAACAGTTGTTGAGCCGCCAGGAACAGCCTCCAGAAGGTCCCTGACTGGCACGGGAAGTCACAACGGCTGCCTCCTGGGGAAATAGGACTTTGTTTTGAAGGTTTTGGTTTCACCACTGATTCTTATTCGGATTTTATATATATACATATATATATATGTTAATAAAAAGCTGTTATTTTCCTTTTCCACACGTGTCTCTTGAAGGCTCTTAATTTCGAAGTTATAATAACCTAGAGGGAGGAGTTTGGTTTCTTTTTTTTTCCTAACCCACCCTCCTTAGCAAACATTTGTGTCTTGCTAAACTAAGACACTGCTGAAAACAATTCTCAAGAGTTGGGGAATCAAAACCAAAATTTATTACCCAAAACCAAATACCAGCTCTGACGATGTACCAACTGCCCACACAGATGATTTGATTAACATGTGGTTTCAGTGCACCTGTGGGCACCCCCAGCTCAAAGTCAAAATCTCCTTGACTAAGAAAACCTGAGTAGGGCAGGCAAACTTCTTGCAAGTTGAGTGAAGCCCACAGAATACAGATAGCACAAAACAGATCCCAAAATTAACAGAAATTTTCATGGTTGAGAGTTATTGGGAAGAAGTGGGTGATTAATTCATCAGACAAGAAAGAAGTTAAATGAACTACAACACTTTATTGAATGTCCATCCACAATATTTACTCTGTTACTCCCATGTATTTAGCAACCAGACAAAAAATACAGCTAAGGACCAAAATACAGCAATATTCTACTTTGTCATGTTTTCACTTGTTTAATACACCAACATATTCTTCTAATCCAGTGCTTGATTTAAATTTCCTTACAACTTAACAAAAAAAATCACTGACACTTGGGGTATGGAAATCACGATGGGATGCTCTCAGGCAAACAGGGATTAATTGTAATTGTCAACTTTTCTGAGCACACTTAACAAAGCAGCAGCCACATGCTGCCTTATTCCATGAATTGAGGAGATTGTTTGAGCAGACAGTGTTATATTACTCTGGGGTGGGAATGAAATCATGTGGGAGCACAAAACACAGCTCTTGGAGAAAAATTACCATTTTATATTTATTACTTTGACTGGCTTAAGTGCCACAGGAATAGACTTTCTAATGCATTTGAGTGCAATTCCCCAATAATTTCACTCTGTTGCTTTGTAAACTATTTTTAGGGCAAGTTTCAGGAGGCTGTTAAAGGTACAAGCCACTTAATTTTAAAAGGTTATTTTGCTGGTTTATCAAAAGGATATAATAATATGATACTCTTTCCAGATTAGATTGATAATTCAAATTCATCTAGGAGACCAGAACTTCAGAAGAAAAATGCCTGGTTTTAACTTGCACATCATTTTTGTTACATAAGCTCGAATACACTTCCTCAGCAGGCTTATCATCATTTTGGCTTTCCACTTGTAACTGTACAGTGTAGATTTTTCATGCTTTCAAAACAAGGTATTATTCTAATGAAGCTACAGGCTTGAATGTACATAACTGCATAATTATACTGTTCACAAGTTAATAGCAAAAGAGCATAAAGAAGTTCTATTTTAGAGGAGATGCATGTTAAGAAAAAAGTAGGCAGGAAGAAGTTCGTGTCTCTAAAAGGATATCTAATCAGAATTTCATACTTTCCATAAAACAGTAAAGTATTTTCAGGTTCACTTCCCTACTTTTCGCCCTCATGCAGCCACAGATATTGGAGATAGCCACTTGTCGACATCCTGTTCTCCATCATATTGCACACTGGAAATCTGAGTGTCCAGCATAAAAATGTACCTTTCAGTTGCTAGCACTCTACTACAGATTAAGCTTTGGGTTGACCTTCCAACACAGAATAATTAGTACCTTGAGAAAGTATATGCATTTTTTCCCATGTATGTAGTAATAGCCACACAATGAATGAATCAAATAAGACTGAAAACTCAGCCTGTTTACTGAATTATATCCTGGTAATAGCTTAGAGGTGCTTCCTGTTTATTTTAATAGTCTTTCCTATGTTAGTCACTAAACCTTGGGCCATACACATTCCAAGGCAGAGTCAGAGGATGCTGTGAGTCTGAAACCTCTAAACAAGGTCTCTTTTCCTAGATGCCATTTCAGTGAATACCAGCAAGTATCTTCCAACCCACCCATCTGGCTGCCAAAACAACTGTTATGTTATACCTTATAAAATATTTATCATTCTTCTTAAGGGATGCAACAGGCTCTCATGACAACTCAAAATCATTTCTGTGAGGAGCTTGCACACTCTCCCCTGGAACTGCCCAGGCACCCTTTGTCTGTTCTGTAGTGCTGCCGCAAGCATAGATGTGGGAGGAGCCAATACTTTTTTTGGCCATTGTACTGTTACACCAGCATCAGGAAAGAAAGTGAGAAAGGCATTGACATCTAGCTGTCATCATCCTGGAAAATTCTAATCCACCACAGTGACTCTAATCCAGAGTGCAACATTAGTCCATGCCAGTTCATCATAAACTAACAGTTTCAAACTCTGTTTCCTTTCTGAAAGCTGAATCCAACAAGCATCCAGCTCACTGTGTTCGTCAGATGAGAGCAGCCATGTCAAACCAGTAAGATCATTGAACCTTGCAGCATCTGGTGGGAACTGCCAGATTACAGAGGCCTTAAGACGGCAGTTGCTTTTCCTATAACAAGACCATCAGATGGCTCTTCTCTTTCCTACCTCTCAAAAAAATCTGTGACTTGATACAGGGATTAGAAGAAGGTAAACAATTGTCCTCCATTCGCACATACATCAGTCATGCACACACTTGAATAATGACACTAGAACTGTTGCATGGTAGGTAGTTGGAAGTGAATCACAGTAAACAAATCAGCATAGACCTCATGACTCTGGTGAGTTACACTGAGTTAAGATAACCATAGCTGTAATATACCAAAATAGACAAAAAAATCAGCAAACACATTATTCTAATATTTTTGCTACTGTAGTCAAAGATCCTCCTGTTTTGTGAGATGCATTAACCATTTTTTTTCAACTTTTACACATAAAGATACGTGTAAACTGTCCTGAAACAGGATTAAACTTTGTGTTAAATGCACTTCAAGGAACACTGCACAGATCACTGGACAATCTGCCTCAGTGCTTTATAGCCAACAAAATACTTCTTCCACTGCTTTTGTTCTGTGTCCCATTTCCTGTAATTGGATTACTCCTCAAGGAATGGAGAGGAGATCTTTGCTCCAGCTATCATGTCTAAAAAGTACAGTGTCTTCACCACTAGCATCTTCAAAGCTGCATGGATTTAGCAACAGTAGGAAAGAAAAGGATCTTCCAGATCTTGTTCTGCATTCCAGAGAGAGTTACAGTTATACACAAACAAGTTCCAATGCTCGCAACATCATTGATTTATTTTTTTAGGTGATGTGATATATAGTTGACCACAAGGGAGAGACATAGCAAATAACTGAAAAGAAATTCAAGAAATCACTACTGTTTCTCATGAACAGAAAAAAAGAAAAAGTTAGGTTACACATCAAAGCAGTAATGTCAACATAAATACTACTCCCCAGCCCTCACCTCTCCCCCCCCCCCCCCCCCAAAATAAAAAGATCAGATCAGAAAGCTGTAAAAGCATAAGAAAGAAGTAGCACAGATGATTCAGAAAAGTATTTTCTTTCTATCTTACTTTCTGCCCTGGTCTCAGATATATTCAGGTAAACATGAAGCTATATCATGAACACAGCAACTTGCGAATGAGGAAAACAAAGGATAATGCAGAGATCAATGCAAAGATCAGCGGGGGACCTTGCTTTTAGGAAACACTCTCCTTCCAAAGTCCAGAAACTGCATGCAGTTAACTACAGCCACTTGCCATTTAGGAGTGAAAAAATAAGTCAAAAGAAAAATCACAGCAATGACAGTAGATGGAGGTAAATAATGAGTCCTACCACAGCACTGCTCAGGCTAGGAAGACGGGAAGGACACTCATGTCAAATACCCACACTGCATTGGAAAAAGATACTTCAGACATTTTTACAACTGTTTTCTTATCATCATTTCCCACTTAATATCTGTAACTATGGGAATCTAAAAGAAAAGCCAAGGATTTAGGGAAGCAGGCATTGAGAAGCAAGACATCGATAGTTTCTTATAGAGATGAAAGAAAGGACAGACCAGCAAGATCAAATTTAACCAAGGAAGAAATCACATATGGCAGTTCAGTAATGGTCAAATACACGTCTCTGGTACAATGTTTAACCCATAAACACAGAATCCTGATTTTAAAATAATGTAGAAACATTGCCACATTTGCTTCGTTTTGCCACAGAAATGCACAGTCTCCATTCAGTGATACTGGCTTTTATCTCGTGTTTTCTGCTGGTAACCTCATTAAGCACTGGCTTCTGAAATATCTTGCATCCACCATGTTCTGTAGCAGACCAGTTATTACATTTGCCAAACTTGTGAGAGATCCTCGAAGGTATTAACTTTGCTATTTGGCCAGGATTCTTTTTTAAACCCTTTTCTGCATGCAGAATGAAAGAAGACAAGTCACATACAATTCAGAATCCCTTTCTAAACTGATTCTGAGAAAAAGTTTTTGGTGTCAGATAAGAAAAGTCTGAGATATAAGATTAAGTTACATATTTAGTTTCATCCAGCAAATACTTTTTACTAGTTGATATTATGTGACCACACTTCAAGAAGTGTCTTTTCCCCTCAACTTCAAAGGAAGAGAAAAATAGAAGAATGAACTTTTCTTTTGCTTTAAATCCACACCTACTTCAAACACAGCTTTCTTTAAGAAAGGCTAAGCTCACTTTTAGATTATAAAATTAAGCACTAAATACTTCCTCCCTCAAACAATATATAATTCTGAACACTTTTCTTTGCTGTAGAACATACATTTTTTAAAATTAAAATACTTCTATGGGTTTAAGCAGAGAGACTGAGAAATTCACACTTAAAAGAATGTTTCCTGAGAAAATGGAAAGAAAATTGCAAAGAAAGCTTAGCTTCATTTTTCAGCCTTAAGTTATTGTGGTCCTCTCTGATTCCAGATGAAGTCAATAGTCTGACAGGTAAAATGCTTGACTAGGGATCACACAATTGCAGGGTTGATTATCCCTGTCTTGTGAGCATTTGTAGCTTCCCCTTGGCATTTATTTGTGCAGACCAAAACTTTTGAAGCAAAATCATAAGATTTTATACTATTGCAATCTGGTTATACATTTGGCATACCTCACTATATTTTGTCACTTTTTATATACCCCTCCAACAACCTATGACTCTTTTCTGAGTGTAAAGCAGGAGTTACAGAAAAAAAGAGTAGAAACACTTTACTTTGAGTCACTACAGAAAACAAAACACCAAAATGAAATCACATAAATTCTCTAAATTTTTGATCCATTATTTAAGTTCATTACAGAGCTTGACCATTCTGGTCTTAAGTTACTAAATAGTTTGGTTTGTCTGCTGGACACATAGAGTTAGACTATAATGAAAAGTGCTAACCAAATGGATAACTGACTGGCAAGGAGAGGATGCAGGGTCTGGTCTCATGAGACTACAACACTACACTGCCAGTGACCATTTTTATCTCTACAACAGCAAGTAGTTCCAAAGTTTCGCTTGACTGCTTTGTTTTCAGTCTAGTCTATGCTGAAATGAAGATTTTCTCAGTATATATGGCTTTCAGCACTTGCTATGGATGCAGACCCTGACCACAGTCATCTCTCTTTGGTAAGTGATATTTCAAGCTTCAGGTGTTAAATAAAGAATTTGGACAAGGTCATTTCTGTTCCCTCACCCTCCCCACCTGTCCAGCCTTTGATATGCAGTTTACCTAAAGAATTAAATGGCAGCCTCTAACCCCCCCCCCAAAAAAAAAAAAAAAAAAAAAAGAATGGCTAGTAGCCCCTATTGTGTTTGATTCATGACCCACTTAAAGAGTGCTCTGGTGAAACCTCAATTCATTTCTTTAGGCCTATTTCTTATTTCTTACAGCACAATCTGTCTTATGGCTCAGTCAGCCCCATGAGGCAAAGTCTGGCAGTCCCACTTCGCAAGTACAAGGAGGAGGAGGAGACATGATGCAGACACCATCAGTCAGCCCAAGGAACATATGAAACATCCCATTGCTCAGTCTCAGGCACCAGAAACATCCTGTACTCTCACACTGTGATTCAGTTTCATCAAGTGCCTGCAGTCAGATAGCAGATCAGGAGCACTGCTCTGGCAGTGCCAGCAGAGGCACTATCTCAAGAGATTGCAAGTGAGTTCTGCTGCACAGGGAAGGATGGAGCAGCACTGCTACCTTCACTGGCTATCAGTGGTCGGAGGGCAGCAGATGTGCCACTGCCCAAATGTCCCTGAGTCAGTACTGATGAAGAAGCACCTTGAGTGTATCACAGATGAATCAGTGGCACTTTACAAGTGCCACTGAACATGCTGTGGCGCTCTGAACGCACACAGGCTTGTTTCTATGGGAAAATATTTTAACTGCACTTGCAGGTGAACATTTTGTAAAACTGCCAGTGGATGCAGGCAGCATAGTTAATGTGATCACAGAAACTGCTGATGGTAAGAATTTTACTTAAAAAAAAAGTTGTAGTCCAAATCAATTAGAAGATTAAAAATGTATGTGTCAGAATTCCAAAAGAATGAACAATTTTACATACAAAAAGTACCCATGTAATAAAAAAAATGAATGAGACTGAATTTTCAAGAGGTTCTTATAAAACCAGTGACAAATAATGACAGTAAAGGCTGGCCAATTTGTGGTGGTTGGGGGGTTTACTTATATTCCTTTGCGGACTGCTTCTGATTTTTGTTGGATTTTTCGTGTTATTAACAATTTATCCTTTTCAAGCAAAACCATTGCTTTATTGAATGGGCCTAAAATCAAAACTCAAACCCAGGGCTGCAGAGGCTTGTGCAGGAGGTGAAAAAACAGAGTGGTGGGAAGGGTCTATCTCTACCACCAAGCAGAACCCAAGGCCTTTCTATAGAAACCGAAATCAGGGGCAGCATGTGCTCAAGTGGTGTGAAATGCAGCAGTGTGAGGACAGGCACTGGCTGTGTTTGGACACCTCTGTAACTGGGGTCTGAGAGAAGAAGCAGAGGGTGATGGGTGGCTTGCAAGGCAGAACCAGGGAGGCAACCACATCCACTGGCCTTTTTGAGCTTCTTGCTTCGTGATGATCAGTCCCTCAGCTAAAACACCAGAACAGATACAGCAGCCCTGGTTCTCCATGTGGCCACTTGGGCAGTTCCAGTGGGTGTCCCACACCTGAGCCAATGGTCACGTCTCTGCAGGATGGGCTAAAGCTGAAATCCTAAGGGATCAGAACATTAATCAGAAGATGCTGAATTGGAAGGGACCCGTCAGTATCATCAAGTACACGTGCATCATCAAGACGTGGATAAACAACTTGGATAACATGATTATCCTGTTTATATATATATATATATATATTTCAGGGAAAATATTTTGCCTGTTCAATGATTTCACCAACAGAAAATCAGGGCCAGATACTGGTGTCAAGCCATTACCCACATGGCCACTTTCTTATCCTCTTCGTTCATCAATTTATTTGATGAACTAGCATATTCAAATGAAGTCAGGCTCTGGTTCAAGGAGCAGGATTTCATGCAGGATGGGAGAATTTAGAAAAAATGAACTACTGTAAACTGTATAAGTTATTTTGAACCCCTCCTGCCTAAATGAAAGGCTAAATAGTGCAGTGCTTGGGAGCACACAGCAAAACTGATTTTTAATTGCTATATTTTCTTCAAGGCTTATATGCAGCAAATGTATATACATTAAACTTCAAATACATTAGAGAAAAGCAGGTTTCTTCTTTTCTTTTTTTGTTTAATTTTTCCATATTTATTCACAGCCTTTGAAAGCCTTAAGCTGATAGAAAGAATGGACAGTGAGAACAGGCAATAATTAGATGGATTTGATGTTCAAAATACCATAGAAGCTTTGATGTGAGTCTAGTACCATTAACATTGCCTAATTTCATTATCTGACTAAATGGGCAGAAGATATATCATTTTAGGTTTTACAGTCTAGTAAAAACAAAGATCAAATAACTCTTTCAAAGGTGTGAATGGTCTTCAGTGGAATTCTATGGGGTCTGCCAAGTTACAACAAAACAAATAAGAGATCCAGTCTTGTCCCCAGAGAACATTTTAATGGCCACAGGTTTAAGCCATAGAGTGGAGAATCAAGAATGTCTTTATTAGTTAAATGCTAATTGCCCCGACAGTACATGTAGCACTGAACAAGGATGGGAGCAGTTGGGTTTGTCTCTGAGTCAAAACCACCAGCTCAGTTTGACTTGTGGAAGTGAAACAAACTGTCCCTGCAACCTCCAGGTGATGCTTTGCGTCCTGCAAGAAACCTCTCCTGATCTGTCCTCAGAAGAGCAGTTCTAAGTCACCCTCCAGGATATTTGCGCTGCTGAGCCTTGGATTAACGTAAAGTGCTGGTAATAAAGTAAATAAAATTAGGTACTTCTCACAGAGGACTGAGTCACAAATAAAAATAAAAATTAAAGATATAAAATCAGGAGGCTTTTTTCTTTTTTTTTTTAATATTAGTTTTAAGGAGAAACTAGGAAATAAAGTGGAATGAGGGAAGTAAAGACATTTTCCATCATGAATTCTTGAATGTTGTACACATGGTCTCATTGGTAATGGGTCAGTGCTTCCTGCTGTGCCTTGGGAAAGATGGTTGTGATATATAAATACATCTAGTGGCTGTTGACATTGGAGAAATCTTTTATTTCTCTCTTTCCCTTTTTTTTCTTAGCTGCATCTATGTCTCCATCATAGGCCTATAAAAATTAAGTTAATAACAGTCACTTTGTTGACCTAATAATTGCTTATTGCACCATTTACCACACATAGACAACCAACACTTGTCACATTGTTAATAAAAGGATCTGAAAATTTAAACACAAATAAGGACATTTGTTACTTACTGTCATCAGTAGTGCTGATGTCATAGAGCAGTTCAAGACAATCCTTGGGGGCTTGTAGCCATCAGCTCACACCCAAACCACCTGAAATCAACCAAAAGGTTCCCTTCTAGACCAGGGAGAAAATAGTAAGTGGTGTAATAATACAGAGGTTCTATTTGCTTTCATTAGTTCATTCATCAAACATGGGAGCGGGAAATAAGATATTTGTCTATCAATCATTCTCCCTTTAGGAAAAATGCTGTTTCATCTAATCAGTGTTCTCAGAAAAGTACAAAATCCTAAGAGGGCCAGCAGAGTATCCTAATGCCTCTAAAGAGAAGGTGAATAGCAGTGATCAGATAGGATTTTTTTTTGCTACAAAGGGACCATAAGGAGGTCAGGGTAGAAATGACAACGCAGAAGAAAGCAGCATAATTGTAAAATACACCTTCATTATAGCAAATATATAATGATCATGATTACTAATGGCAAAAAGTAAGTAAATTTTCCAGACTACTAGTGGTCTTTCAGTTTTCCGTATGACAATGCAACACAGAAATTTCATGTATGATAGAGGGTGATTTTTCTGTTTCCTCTGCTTTCCCTACTTAAACAGTAACCCAAATAGGAATAAGCTGCTAATATCAATAGAATATAGTACAGAAAAGAAGCAGTAATATCTGAGTATTTTATATCCCATCTTTTTCTGGACTCACTATGGTGCCCATCAGTAAACAAAGGAAGATTAGAGGACCAAAAGTCATCATTACTTACTTTTATTTTCTATTACTTATTGCTGTTTATCTGCAGTTCTTAAATGTAACATAGAATACCACTTAAAATTTTCTAGAAGAGGAGTTTCACTCTACTATTCTTTCCCCTACCCAAGGGGAAAAGATGGGAAGATGGGTTATAACACACAGGCAGGGAAGAATTTGAGGCTAGGTATTTCCCAGGCTATTGAGCTTCCAAGAAAAACCCTCAATGCCAGAAATTTCAGCAAGACTATACTGCAGAAAACACACACAGAGTGCCTAATACTAAATATTTTTTCTCCTTCGTGGTACATTAGTACTTTTTAGTGCATTTTTCTCTTCTCTACATATATATGTGTGTGATATTATTCCTTACAATGAATGAGACATCAAGGTATAACTCCCCTGCCTTGGAAAAGTGGCATAGCAAAAGTCAGCTGCTGTCAGAATATTTTCTGCAAGATACTACTTTTCGTGAAAAGCATCACTACAAACAGGGACCAAGAAGGGTAGTCAGACTACCCAGATGTTTTCCCCACAATGTTTTTAGAAAATATCTATTTTTATAATTACTTTTTTTAATAAACAGCTTCTAATCAAAGAAGAAATATATTTTCCACACAGAAAAATTGCTAGGAAGAAAGGCAGAAAAGCAGAAGAGCCCATAGATTTAATAGGAGCCCCTTCAAGCAGATCCAAGATCTCTGGAGAGTATTTAGGACAACAAGGAAGCACCTTAAAGAACTATACTCACCCCATTTCCCCCAGGAAAGAGGGGAAAAATCTGTAAGATGTGTGAAGGCCAGCCTTTCTGATCCGTACCCGCCTCACTCAAGCATTTGGTCTCAAGAAGAAGAGAAACCGAATGCAATTCTTTGGCCAGCACTTCTAAGCTTAAACTAGACAATTTAGTGACAACTTTAAGCCCTAAAATAAAATAGCCTCTTTACATTATTTATTGTCCCCTTCTTTGTTCTCTCCTCTTTTTTCGGTTTCTCTCCCTCAGGTAACTTGCTGCATCTACCAATAATTAGACAAAAGGAATAAAAGGAATAAAACTCTGCAAATGTACAGTTTGCACATATGTGTGTTTACCTATATCATTCCCACAACCGAGGCCAGAAAAAGGAATGTACTAAAGCCATGCTTTAAGCATCCTGACAAAAACAAGCAAATGATGAAATTCAGTATCTTTAGATACGCAATAAGTTAAAAATAGAACCCATACTACTATAGAAAATACAAATCAATGTGTTGTATCTTTTATGGTTATCTGCTTTTCTGTCTTGAATTCTTTCCCTTTCAAAATGTCAGGGAGTCAAATAAAATTCAAAAGACTCCTAGACCACTGAAAGAAACTCTCAGTAGTCACTGGGGGTATTTTACCTTGAGAGATGCATTAGTAGCGTGTAATCCTTGACCACTCAGCAGTAAGGTGCAACAGATGATGATGGCATCCAACACATTGGTTCATTTCTGTCCCACGCACCCCACAAAATCTCAGCTCAAAAATAAGGATAGTATCTCCCCTTCAGGCATTGTGATTTTGCCTGCCTCAATATACTTCCTAATCCAGCACAAGGGAAAGTGATGAAATAAGGGCAAAACAGTGGTTGAAAATGCTAAACATTTTGATTCAAGACAGAAAGCCAAGGCCAAATCTGCCTTCCACAAAGTCTAAAAGCAAAAAGAGCAACTATAATATTAATAATTGAAATTAAATTAAAAGTCGTGTAAGTTAAGGGCAAAGGAGTATTTTTTGTTTATGAATTTTTTATTGGTTTTGATCAGTTACAGCCACAGTAGGCTTTGAATACAGAAATATGCATATAAATGAAATAGTCTGTACTAAGATGTCCTAACTGAGGACATTTTTTTTAATAAACCATAAAAATTGTATAATTAATGTAATAATAGATTAAGGACATAAATAAGTAATGAGAATTATGTTTAAATAACTGCTTCACCCTGTAGGCAAGGGTACAAGAGGGTTAAAAATACAACCTTGAATCCATATACTCATTTTGTCAATGCCATAGCAATCATTGCAGGGTTTTACCCCATGATGACCACAGCTATGCATCCTTAGCCCAACTCTGAGTTGTTATGGTATGGGAAGACTCAGTTTGACTTGAATCACCCAGTTCTGAGTCTTAAAGGGAACCTTTATTCCAGGAGAGAAAGGGCAACAATCAATCTTAGATTTGGAAAGAACATTGTTTTTTAATTGACCTCCAAAAGGTTAATGGCAATTCTCAAGCATAGGCATGAGGGAGAGGCAGTGAAGGGCTGCATCTCACGTACCTCCCTCCTACACTCCATCTAGGATGCTCAGGTACCCTCTCAACTCCCATAGCAAGATTCATCACGAGGTTCAGGAAGGCATTATTATCCTTAATGCCACCAATGGTGCTTTTAAAATTAAAATATTGATTGCATGTAGGTTGATGGCTTCATCTCACTGAGCTGAGGAGTCATGCTACACCCATTTTTAGTTTGGTTCTCTTGTGATACCTCGAGGATCGTCATTAGGGTAGTGACATAACAAAAATAAAGTGTGTGCTGTGGATCAGAAGTAACTGCATGCCCTTGACCTCATGCTTTTGAGAAGGAAGAGACAGGTAACAAACTTCAGGAGGCATATTCATGTTACCTGAAAACGTGTCCTTATTTTACATGTATGATCTGTCTTAAAAAACACAGAGCAGAGCAACATCAGCACTAAGGCATTTGATTTTCCTGGAACAGAAGGGTTGCACAAGGGCTTAGGAGTAACTTCAGCCTTCCAAACAAAAACAAATGGGAAAGAAAAATGAAGCCAAATGCACAGATTTATTCTGAACAGTAATAGTAAGGAACACAATTTTGACATGTACAAAGGCTGCGTTTATTATCCCCTGGAGAGAAGATGAGAGGAGAAGCTGACATTTCAGGATGGAAGGAAGGCATGTAGCCAATTAAGTCTAGCATTTGTACCCTGTAGTGTTTTTCCCCTCAAGTGCTTATCTAACACTCTTTAGAATATGTTCACAGCTGCAGCTTCTATTTCTGCCCTTAGTAAACTTTTCTACTCTTCCTTTAAAGGAACATGTTCTAAACTTCCTTCCTGATTCATTCTTTCTGTGATTCACAGGATCTGGGACCTCAAATGAAACAAAAACATTTTATCCTACTTACTATTTTCAGCTCTCTTCTAATTTAAAATTTCTCCTTCCTATTTTAAAATGATCTCACTCTCAGTCCAATCAGTGCTTATTTATTCATTGCCCTTGGATTTTAATCTTGCATTGACTAGCTTTATTTTTTTCTAATGTTACCCCAGACAAAAAGACCAAATGCAATATTGGTCTCTCGTATATTACATTTGCTGTCTTTCACTGTATCTACAACCATTACCAGTTCCGTAGTCTTGTATACAAGGTGTTTTCATAGGACTTCATTCTTCATTGATGCAGATATCCATTATTTTGTACCACCAAAGCATCCTCAACATGCTTACCTGTAATAGGGAGAGTTCAGAAGGATGCTGAAACCATACACCGTTGAAAGCTCAACAAAAACCAGTATTTATTACCAAGAGGTGACCAACAAAATGAAAATCTGAGAGAGAGGAAGGAATAGGAATATAAGTACGACTCCCCCTCTCAACAAGTGTTGCTTACTAGTTTATGTTACCAACCCCAGAATGCCTAGAATTACCCATAGCAGAAGCTGCATCCTTGGAGTGTCAGCAGGCTCACGAGTTGGCGTGCATCCCCACAAAAGGCAACATTGTCCTTGGATGTGAAGCTTGAGTTCCCACCCCAGCATGAGCTATCTGTTTTTTATACAATTAATTGGTGACGTCTACCTGGACAGGTGTGGTCAGCACTGCCCAGCTAGAGGCCTTTAGTCCCTCCCTCCGTTATGCAAGTGGCATCTCTTCTGCACATGCGTGGGTACTCTGGAATTTCCCCCATGCTTGCGTGCTGCACCTGAGGGGGGTCTTTCCCAAATGAGTCTAGGGGCTTACTTCATCACCCTCCTCTTTACTTTCTTCTTCAAACGCCCTTGAGAGGCTGTGAACCAATGACATACCAACTAATTCTAGTTTATACAAGATGCTTGCTTCAAGGACGAAGTTCTCATTTATCAGTGCTTGTTTTCTCATAATTTGGCAGGAAAAGAACAAACTTTAACAAGTGGCTGGGCCAAACACAGACCAAAGTAGCATCATTTAATTAAGCCCGGAAACAGTACCCTAGTAGCATGTCATGGGGGTGTGCATTAGCTGAACTTTACAGGTTCAGAACCTGAAACAACACAAGGATTTCCCTCTCAACAACGGCAAAATTACAAACCACCATGTGACTTAGAAAGATTCACAGCATCTACCTTGCAAGTTTACTTTAAATCATATGCAGCTACTTCACTGCTGAAGAATCAAGAGTAAAGCAACTTGGCCCAAGACACACCATAATGATCAGTAGAATCAAGCCACATTGGCCTCTTTTGGGGACTTATTTTTGGAAAACACAGGCTGACAATGAAGAATGTTGATTCTTAAGGATGTACAACAAGGATATTATACACAGCTATGGCTACTCAACAAAAATGTGGGGGTTTGTTGTTGGTTTTAGGGTTTTTTTAACCCAACTATAAAAGATAATGAGATAAAGCCCTAGGTATTCATCTTCTAACAGTTAGAATAATTTGTGTGAAGGATGAAGAAGATTGGAGTAGATAAACACTTTTATAAGAGCATTGTGAAAATGTTCAATAGACCTTGCAATGTATGCTGATATTTTAAGATACTTCACAGAACATTTTAAGGGTGTTCTTACAAATTGCAATAGCTCTTGTATATGAAACTGTGTCATCTGCAAAAGCTATTTCAGGAGATTATCTGCAAATTTGCTCCTACTTGTCATTGACAGTAGATTGCTGCCATTAAAGAGATTTCTACAAAAATATCAGCCTGTGATTTTGTCCTGGTGTAGGCTGTGATCTTTCATTTGGGAGCTATACAGACAACAGTATTGGGACTAATACAACAGATCCATATGCTTTTAGACTCTTTGGTGTAAAATATGCTCTATCCACAGCCTCAGGACACAAACACTACTCTTGATACTATTTTTAGGAAGCACTGCCTAAATTTGTTCACAGCTAATGCACTTGTAAGGAAATGGAAAAAATACAGTGGATGAGCAGTTTCCTCCCTTCTACATGGGGCACACCGGGGCTTTCAGGGGTCTCACTTGCCTATGATTTCCTTCAGTATGTTCATTGTTTTCCTCAGTCCTTCTTTCTTGTTCCACTGCAGAGCAAGTAACCTGGAGCAGACCTTGTCCAGACCTGAATTTCCTCTTTCCTGTCACAAGTAACTCTCTTTGCCATATAGAAAAAGTTCCTAAGAGCAAAATTCCCTAGAAAACCAATCTATTTGCCACCTATCTGAAACCCAAGGTGGAAAACAAGTGTTTTCTGAACTTTAGCAACAACCGTGAGTATACAACAGGTATGACAAAGGCAAACTCACTCTACGTTAATGACCCTTAATTGCTCATCACTGTTTGCTCCCTTGTGTCAACACCTTTTGGAATTTCAGTTCAAGTTGAAGACTAAAAATAACAGAGAATACACGATTAAATTGACTAAACAGAACACATGTTGATACTCTAAAATATCCCAGCAGGTCCTATATGTTTCTTATGAAAACAAGTTCATTATCACTGCCATTATAGGGAGTTCCTGTCTCTCTTTGTCTCTCTTGCCAGAGATGCTAAGGACAGATAATTTCTTTGACCAATATGACTAATGAGCCACACATCAGGGTAAAGAACGAAGAAGTTTATGAGACTCTCCTCTAGGTTGAACCATAATTACAAGAATGTCTTTGACTTCACCTGTACCACACCGTGGTAAATGTACCTAAGTCTCACTAGTACGGTTTTGGAGTTTACAATGGCTTCATGGCCACCTATCCTCCCAGTAGCTCAGTCGGGTTTTTATCACTCTGATATTTCTCCTATGAAATACTCTAAAAAAACCCCCAAACACATACTTAACATAACAACAGTACTGCTACCCTCCATCTCCATTTGTTTATATTTTCTTTCTTAGAGACCCATTTCTATTAATATCTGTAGCTCAAGAGCCTTGTGAGCTCACCTAGTGGAACCAGACCGGACCACATCTTTTCAGATTCAAACCTCTATCTAAAAGACAGACAGTGCTTGTACTTAAGTCAACAAAGAAGGTTTAGCCTACTCTAAAGGGAAGGAAATGTAGCCAAATACAGGTATTTCCTTTTATATTAAAAGTCGTGAGAGTACAGAGGAACAGTTTTTGATGAATCAGCAGAACACATAAGCAGTTGAATGTCCATTCTTCATTGTTCCTGAGGAACAGGGACAGATGGGGAAAGACGATGATGGAGCAATTATGTCACTGGCATAGAGATGGCCTTGTCTCAATTCTAATTCCTCTGATTTCTTGCCAAAGAATGTTTCAGCTGAAATTTGTCTGTTCTCATAAGCGAGCCACAACACATCAAAACACTTCTTGTGGGGGCTACAAAAATGTCTATTAAGAGAAAAGGGATTCACTGACCTTGATACTACAGCAAACTGTTCTGTTTCCTGCTTCTCTTCTTCAGCCCACATCTAGGAAGTTAGAACAGAAGAGGATTGCTGATATGAAAAGATATGCCAGGTAACAAAAGGAAATGGGATGTCCAAAACTGCAAAAATGAATAGGGAGTCAGGACAATGTAATAAGAAAATTACCTCTTTCTAAAAAGCATCTTCAAAAATAGTTGATTTTTTAGTTTTAGCTGACACTCACCTCCTTCCTTTAGGGTATTGCTCTACTACTGAGTGAAAACCAAAGGTTTCCTTTAGCCACAGAATCACAGGCTAAAGGCAGAAGAGACCTCTGGGGCTCAGATGGTCTGATTTCCCCACTCAGGCAGGGTCTTCTAAAGCCAGTTGCCCAAGACCATATTCAGATTTTGTATACACATACATTTACGATATATAGAAAAAGATAGATAGTTTATCTATAATCCATATATTGAGATCATCTACAGAGATTTTATATATATAAATACCAATTATATGTTAAACACCTATACACAATATAGATACTTATATATAATAAAATTATATATAAGTAGAGAAAGTATTATGTAGAGAAATATACAATAAAATGCAGAAAAAAGCAAGACTCAGGAATCTCAGAGAGCTGCATGGACACACTCTGTAGACACTAAAAGAGGACTGTCCTCTTTGCTAAAAACCCTTGATTTGTATTTTCAGCCCTAGCAATGAGCCACAGCCTTTGTTTAGCAAAATCATTCTACATCTAGAACTCGTCATATAGCACCTACAAATACAAAACACTCAGAGCCTTGTTGAAGAAATAATTTTTTCTCTCATACAACCAAAGTCACAATAAGATGTGCACATAAAGGTGATATGTAACTCTGATGTTTTTGTAAATACAAAGATATCTCCAAAGCCAGAAGTAGGACATCACTCCAGCATTTTGTTACCATTATAGGTTGTGCTTCATAGTTAATTCACTTTAATGTTATTCCATGGGGAGAGACAACCTGCAAGTATATGTGAGAATTAGTATCAAAGATGACAATAGTTGATGTAACCACTTACGAAAGTTTGTGCAGGTAGTAACCTTTTTGGTTTGATACTAAAAGTTTAAAATGCTTGTCTCAACATGATGGGTCATTTGGGTATTTGCCTCAAACTGGCCTCCTCAAAACTGATTCTCTTCAGCTCAGTTCAAGGCCATCATAGAATCATAGAATCATAGAATAGATTGGGTTGGAAAAGACCTCCAAGATCATCAAGTCCAACCCCTGATCCAACTCCAATTACTATATCATGGCACTAAGGGCCACGTCCAATCTCTTTTTAAAAACCTCCAGGGATGGTGAATCCACCACCTCTCTGGGTAGGCCGTTCCAATGCCTGATAACCCTCTCTGTAAAGACTTTCTTCCTAACATCTAACCTAAACCTCCCCTGGCAGAGCTTGAACCCATGTCCCCTTGTCCTATTGTTGGTTGCCTGGGAGAAGAGACCAACCCCCACCTGGCTATAACCTCCCTTCAGGTAGTTGAAGAGAGTGATGAGGTCACCTCTAAACCTTCTCTTCTCCAGACTGAACAACCCCAGCTCCCTCAGCCTCTCCTCATAGGACTTGTGCTCCAGTCCCTTCACCAGCCTCGTTGCTCTTCTCTGGACCCGCTCCAGCACCTCAGTATCCTTCCTGAACTGAGGGGCCCAGAGCTGAACACAATACTCAAGGTGTGGCCTCACCAATGCAGAGTACAGGGGAAGGATCACTTCCCTGCTCCTGCTGGCCACACTGTTCTTGATGCAGGCCAGGATGCCATTGGCCTTCTTGGCCACCTGGGCACACTGTTGGCTCATGTTCAGTCTCCTGTCGATCAGCACCCCCAGGTCCCTCTCCACCTGGCTGCTCTCCAACCACTCTGTCCCCAGCCTGTAGCGCTGCATGGGGTTGTTGTGGCCAAAGTGCAGGACCCGGCACTTGGCCTTGTTGAACTTCATTCCATTGGAGTCAGCCCATCTCTCCAGTCTATCCAGATCCCTCTGCAGAGCCCTCCTGCCTTCCGGCAGGTCAACACTCCCTCCTAACTTGGTGTCATCTGCAAATTTGCTGATGATGGACTCAATCCCCTCATCTAAATCATCGATAAAGATGTTAAAAAGGACTGGGCCCAGCACTGACCCCTGGGGAACACCACTGGTGACTGGCCGCCAACTGGATGCAGCACCGTTCACCAGCACTCTCTGGGCCCGGCCCTTGAGCCAGTTCCTGACCCAGCACAGAGTGCCCATGTCCAAGCCATGGGCTGCCAGCTTTTCCAGGAGTATGCTATGGGAGACAGTGTCAAAGGCTTTGCTGAAGTCCAGATAGACCACATCCACAGCCTTTCCCTCATCCACCAGGTGAGTCACCTGATCGTAAAAGGAGATCAGGTTGGTCAAACAGGATCTGCCCCTCCTAAACCCATGTTGGCTGGGTCTGATCCCTTGTTCATCCTCTAGCTGCTGTGTGATTTCACACAGGATAATCTGCTCCATAACTCTGCCAGGCACCGAGGTCAGGCTGACAGGCCTGTAGTTACCAGGGTCAGCCTTGCAGCCTTTTTTATGGATTGGGGTGATATTTACCAACTTCCAGTCATGTGGGACCTCCCCTGTGCCTTCACTGCTCATCTGAAGGGAGTTACCTACCTATTTATTTATATAATCTTGCCACTTCCTCCATGAAAACAACCCCTTCTTAAGACCTGACAACTGTTCAGCTGCACTCTTTTGTAGCTCCAGATTGTTGACTCTCTACCATGTCTTGAAGTTTATCATTCCTCTGTTGCTCAGACTTCATTTCTCCCTCCCGCTCTGATTTTCTTGCAGTAAGGTGAAGTTTCCCATAGCATTTTTGAGCAGATAATTTAAAAAAAACCAATTACAGCAGATCTTTTCTTAAAAATAGAAGGAATAAATATGACAGGGATGAAATATTAATGTTTTCTTTTTCCGGTTTTCTTTGCTCTTGGTTTCTCATCTGGTTTAAAGCCTAGTCCTCTTGCAATGGAAGTCTGACTCCCCTGTTAATCGCTACTTCTTTAACCATCCTTCCACAATGGACTTCAGGATATCTCCATGATCCATTCTTACACCTAAACCTACAGGCCATGCAACCACCATGCACAGCAAATGCTGGGAGAATAGAGCTACTGTTCCCAGGAAGCAGAGGTAAGGCGACAAACTCAGCAGAGAGGCATATTTTGAGCTCCTTATATACAGAAAACAAACAGTCCTGCTCTCTCTTGGACCCTTTCATTGGTCTCTTCCAAATACTAATGGAAAAATGAGGAAGAGTTCTGAAAACAGATCACTGAGGATCCAGAAACTCCTAAAGAGGATGGAATCACATAGACCTCTGGAAACCTGATCTACATCTATGCCAGTTGAAAATCATATTTCTTTGTCCTGGGCAAACTAGGAATACTAAACTGCCTCACTTCCTTAAACTTCAGCAAGGGACTTTTGACAATCAAACTAAGCATTAATAGCATAGTATTAATTGATACAAATCCTACTAAAAATTCAACTGCCTTTTCAGTAGTACCTAGATGTAGTAACACTAATACTGCATCAGTTGTGATTTTCTTGTTGTCAGTCATTGGTATTAAGTCAATAAATATAGCTACCTATTGTATTGCTTTTAATCCAGAGTTGTTTTGCAAACTGCATCAGAGAGCAAGCATTAAGGTGCTAAAATTAGTTTATGCTGCAGTAGTAACAAATTAAAAATGGCACACTGTTACACCAAGCAGCATACAGTTCTGCCAATTGATTTATGAGGTCAGGAGTAAAAGAATTTATCACCTGCCATTATCTCTGCCCAGATTTAATGGCTGCTCTGTCATCAATGCACAAAAAAATTATAGGAGTTGAGAAAGGTCTTTTCCAAAGACAAGGGCTGTTTACAAAGGACTGCTTCTCTCTAAGACACCTTAATAAAATAATAGCCTTGGTGGCTTAAATCATACAGCATAGTGAGAAATCAGTATGGTGGTGGCTTTTGGCTCCAGGCAAGTATTTTTAAATTCATGGTCAAATGACGAGAGGACTGTCACGTCATCTCCAGCCGTGAGAAACATATTAAGCTCTGGACTGTCTGGCATTTTTGCTCCCCCTTTGTGTCTCCCAGGACCAAAAATTTAATGGCAAACTGAGACCCTTTACTGAAGTTCAAAATGACATGTTCACTATTAACTCAAAGTCTCTTTTCAAAAATAAGCAGTGACAAAGGACAGAGAACTGCTTTAGTTCCAGTATAACAAATCACAGGAGGAGAGAAAAAGGGAAAAATAATTCTTCACCTTGTTTAAAAAAAAAAAAAAAGTGATCAGACTATCAGCAGTACTTTAATGTAAGAACCAGTGCCAAGTTTCACCTTAGGGGTGACGGCACTTTGTTGGCAGATGAATGTGTCCCTCTCTACAGTATGCTGAGTACATTCACAAACTTCCTGGATTAGAGGAGAGATTGTAAACAAAAGGGTTTATTATAATGGCATTCCTCTGAAGAGAAACAGGAGTAACCATGTATTCAGGAGACCATAAGAAGTTTATCAGCATTACCAGTTTCTACTCTCATTGCAGTCTTTGATATAAGAATGATTTGGGTGTCTTCCTCTTCCACCATGTGTAGGCACGCAAAATCACAATCTTACAACAAACAATTCATGCCCTATTTACTGCTCAGAGTCCATTGATGTAAAAATATCTGGTGATTCAGATTTTAAAAGGGAGGATGAGAGACTTTGTTAAAACTTAATGAAATGGTTGAACATTATTAAATTCTAGAAAAAGGTTTCATTATAGCCTCATTTAAAATTATGCTAAATACAAAAGAATACAACCAAAGTTATAAATCTAACCTCAAAAGTCAGTAAAAATATTTTCATTTTTAAACTCTAAATATATTTTTAGGGCCTACTAAATTAAAAATTTGCTTAAAGTCACATAAATTGCTGTGGTCAGGATGGCAAAACTTAAGTTTGTTTTCTGTGTTTAGCTGAGTGGTATGCTGCTGCACTATGTAGAAGACCCGAACTTTGCTCCTGGCCACTCTATCCTTCATTAAAACACAGTCTTCCTCTCGGAACATGCTCAGACTTTGGAAAAGATCAGCTTTGGCATTAGCTCATTTTTAATTACAAGTCATTCCATACTTAATGGAATACAGCCAAGTGCAGAACCCCTCAGCTGTCTGTCACTTTGCAATTGTTCATCTAAAATTAATAATGAAAATGTATTTTAAACTAAAATATATTAAAAAAAAATTAAGAGACCTGCATATGGAGATGGGTTTTTTTTGTTTCCTAATTTTAAGCATCAACAGAGCAAATACAGCCATCACCTGAAACTGCATTTTAGAGACTCTGAGGTGTAAAGGATAATATGGTAGAAAAGAACAATTTGATAGGTATATTATCAGTGAAGTAGGGGAAGACACATTTCAATCCACCTACTAGGGCCTTAGCTCAATTCAATTTTACCACTAAATTCAAACAATTCATAATAATGTAAAATCCTCTAATTTTTCTAACATAGTCACTGCACTTGAGAAATGCATTACAGTTAGTATTTTGTATAGAGAATTATTTTACTCCCATAGGTACTACAATATGGGACTGATAGAGTTTCATAGGCACTATGGCAATTAAGGAAAATGAAAACATCTGTATGTGTATCCATTATTTTCCATTCAATATTTTTTTTAATCTCAAAACTGGTTGTTGTCCAGCAATCCAGACTTTATGTCAGATTTTGCAACCAAACTCAAGCAAATTTTAGAACCATAGAAGCCCAGTAATTTTAGCAGAGATTTGTCTTATACATAGCATAGACATCAACTTTCTCCTACATCCTAACAAACTATTGCTTTTATTGTTGAAAAATATTAGATTATGTACACTTCTCAATAAGAATACCCTTTTCTCTTCCAATATGCAATAAAAAGTCAAAATATGTCTTTAGTTCTCAGAAAAAAATGCAAGTATTATAGGGCACTATAATACTGAAATTGTCCCTGCAGTGACCTCAAGTCATACCCAACATCTGCAGAGTCTCAGCATCTTCAGTTGTGTTGCTCAGCCTCTTATACAACTTTGCACCAAGAAATCCTCCTTAAAAAGCTCCTTATCTGGAGTCTTTAAGCATGAGGATGTTCAATTACATGCAGCACCCTGGTCTATTACAGGGCTTGGGAAAACACTCCAAACCCTAGTACACGTAGATCACCTTCAGGGAGTTGGGAACTGGACAAATGTGGCTGTGCTTAATCACAGGTTGTTGCAAACAGGGGTGCAAGTTTGGGAAAGTCAAACAAAACACCTCCATAATCACTTCTTTTTCTCATCAAGTGTACATCCAACTTTCTACTTATAACTAACTGTGACATGGATGGATAGGATGAGCTGGTACTCTGTTACTGTCTGCACTGGCTTGTTCAAGGGCAACCCAAAGATCCTACCTCAAGAGAGAGTGGAATCATTCCACTTGAAATTGCCCAGAACACTCAAATTTGGAGCTTTCCTACTGCAAATAAGACAAAATATCACGAGTAGCATCATATAGCTCCAGAAGAGTCCCAGTGCATTTAACATATCCAGGCTTTACATCTGTAACTGAGACAAAACAACAGCCCCACAAGCCCTTGTTGGAATATCAGTTGAATATCAACACAGGTGAAAGTATAATGACCAGCTAAGAAATGAATCACTGATAAGTACTGGAATGTATGCTGTTTGTATATACACACACGTAGAATGCGCAGGCATATCAATGGCTATTCATGCATCTCTCAACATATGTATGCATGTAATTGAGACATCATTAGGGGCATGAGACACACAAGGGGCGTGAGTTAACTGAATTCCTACACATCTTTTGATATAGAAAGTCAGTGTTTTGGGGTAATTACTGGCTAATTTGTATTGACATGGGTGTGCTTGGAAAGTTACTGTGGTTCCCTGATGTGCTCTAACTGACTCAGTTTCAGTGAGGGTAAGGGCCACTGAGCCTGTGCTGCTGTTATTTCTGTAAGAAGAAAGAGGTTTCAAAGAGCAAGTTAATCTCCAAGTCTATCTTTTCATCTCAGTAGAGAACATTTTGTCTGGCCTTTGTCATTTTGTATCTCACACCTTTTGTTATTTCTAGGCTTCTCTAAGAAGTCTCAGAAGGAGGTCACAGTGCCATAAAAATATTACTGCTTTTGAATAATTTATTTCTAATTTCTGCATTTTAGAACATCTCTCTGTGCTGTGGATCCCACTTTCCCCTCCCCCATTCACAAAAGACATTTTATTACTCCACTGTATTCTAAGGAAAATCTTTCAAGTGGTGCTAAAGCCCTAGCCAATTGCAAGGACATGCAACAGGAGAACCACATACATTTTGAAAAAAGAATACAAGTGATGAATACCTATGTAACTAGACCAAGCGTTTTCAGGAGTGCATTTTCAGGAAAAGGTACAATCAACATTATATTACTTAGATTACTGAGACATAATTTTTCAATGTACTGGCTCAGGAGCAATGGGTGGTCATAGCACAAGCCCTTGAGAACCCTCCAATGAGCCACATGGAGTCTTACACAGCTCTTTCTCTCTCTCCCCCCATTCCCTCCCCCCCCATATATATATGTGTGTGTGTGCGTGTATGTGCGTGTGTGTATTACAATTTTCCTTGTACCTGTTTTTCAAATTCATTCAGCTGTTGGTTGACCAGAGGCATGTAATGTGTGACTGCAGGATGGCCTTATAGTAGAATGTTTGAGAATTACTGAAGCTTTCTTCTGTTGCCAAGTGTTTCTTCTGCTTCCATGCACTTTATTACCCAGCAGCATCCTCCTTTTCTCAGCATAGCACCAGTAATAAAATGAACAATGTCCTTCAGGGCTGAGGTTTATGTGCTATCCCTAATTAGCTTACAAGGCTTCCCACCCTAAGGGAGGCAGGAGGTAGACCTGGGAGTTAGAGACTCGAAGATTAAATTTATACTATGCATGTGGATATAATGTATTTAATATGTGTTTCCCAATACATTCACAGGTAAGTACCAAAGAGATTCACACTACTACTAATGATTCTTTTTTCTGGGCTAAGACACCAAAAGGAACAAAAGGAGTATTTTAAACCGGAATTGCTCTCCTAGGAAGTAACCAACAATAGATAGCAGTTCAAAAGTTCAGTGTGTTTCTAAGGTCTCCAAAGCAGCTCCTCTCTGATCATGGGCAGAGAGGAAGAGGGAAGAAGAAGGAGAAGAGATCAACACCCAAAATGCCATGGATCAAAGCAGCAACACTGATATGTGTTATGGGACTGGAGTGCTAAAAATGGTTAGCTGTAGATGTCATTACTTAGGAAGATAAACCACTGAGCAGCAGAATAGATATCAAACCCTTACTTTTGGTACCTAATTCCCACACAAAAGGTTCCAAAAGTTGGGATATTCCTGAATGCTGAATTTTCCCCCCATTCATCACTTAGCACTTCCAACCTACTCAGCTTCCCACTGAAGAGCCAATGGCAAGATTACAACAGTCTGCAGATCTGTGCTAATGAAGATCTTTGCAAAAACTCTGTTAAAAGCAAGCTGCCTTGACAAAAATGTCACCATTAGATCAACCCTCCATCATTCCCACCATGCATGCATATCTACTTATTCCACACATGGAAGGTTTTGTATATATTTCCACAGGAAACTTATTTGATATCACTTGACAACCATCCTTTTTGGTTCCTGACACCAAAAGCCAAGAACATCTCAGGAAAATTCTTTGTCATAACTCCTTTGGTACAGCAGTATGTCTTCCAGGATACCAAAGATGATCCTCCTCCTGCTCCTGTCTGTCCTACTGTTAACAGTAGAATCAGAACTCTTGTTACAGGCAGGTCCTATACTTCATCACAGTAAACTCTGACTTGTCAACACTGCTCTTCTTCCAGTGCCAATTAATAGAAATTTAAACTGTTTCAGAAACACAATTATGAAATTATTTGGTTTGTCTAATTGCAAACCTTCCAAAATCCCACCTTTCTAAGGCACTGAGTCTCCAGTGAATATAAACTCATGAAAAAGATACTACTGCATTATTTTTTTGTTACATCTCTGGAACTTTGTCCCTTCTTCTGGTAAGATGCCATGAATAAAACATGATTGCAAAGATTAGAATAGTAAAAATCATAATTTGCTGCAGACACAGACTATTCACTTTTGTTGTTACTGGCTAAATAATGCCCAAGGTTAACAAAACATGGGGTATAAATAATGGGGAGAATTGGTGAGCAAATTCTGTCAACCCCTAAGCAGGACTACCACACAGAGTCTGAGGATGCTGACAAAATTCAGCAATACCACTGTCAGAGTAAAATGTTGCCCTGTAAAAGTAAGGACACTACAGGGTAAGCATACATGAAATAACCCATACAGTGTTTAATTAGCCTGAATTGGTGGATACTCCTGCTGATTAGCTGTGACAGTTGAAAGATCCTAGACCAGAGTGAATAGGTATGGAAGCAACTGCATCATATGGGCAATGGATTGCAATTGTTTTTGGTTGAAATTTGTCAGTTTGAATTTCTTCATCATGAAATAGAACTAATTAAGTCCTGAGTGATCCTGACTGCTGTGTATGATGCTAGTTTTTCTTTCAGACAAATTGTAGGGTGCTCAGACATATTCAAAACCTTGCAGGAAAGTACTTGTGTGAGCAGGTCATATAAGGTCTTCAATCCTGCTACACATACAGCTTCAAAAGTTCTTTTTGCTCATCACATAATTTTAGTGGTGGATTTTGATTTCTCATGTGAGAAAAAAAAAAAGGTAAAAAATAAACTTAGGCTTCTTTCCACTATTTGCAATAAGCCTAAAAAAACATCTCTGAGCACCAAAACGAACTTGCCTAAGAAAAGTTCTTCTAGCTTTAGATGAAATAGCTCAGCAGCAGGCCTTCTGTGATTCCTATGGAATACCCTGGGCTAGTCTCTGCTAATTCATAATGTTTCATTTTTCTACCTCTATCATTGCATACAATTTGAATGTGTAGAAATTTAAAACTGTAAGTTATTCTGGTCTCAGTTACAGCTTACAGGAAGCTCTGGAGAAGTCAGGTCTTTTGAGGAAGCAATGTTGCATTGTCTGTCATCTATAAAAAATTGTAAGGACAAGGGTTGCGAGGAAAACCACCAAAGTGTTACAAAATATAGTTATGTGGCAAAAATATGTATTTATGAAGTTATCCGTAACTTCAATCAGCTTCGTGTTGCTTAGCTTTTCTGCCACATTTCTCAGTGACATTGGCCTTTAGTGTTTCCACAGGACCCATGTTTTGGTCAATGTGGGGACTGGTTGAACAGTCAGTCATTCATTATCATGGTGTATCTTCACAGTATGTGGTCTGTCACTTTGTTCCTGAAACAGAATGGTAATTTTTTCCTTGGCTTTTCTATGGCACTTCCCATGATGGTTTGTCTAATTGCTAGCATTCACAGCCTGCAAGCAAGGCAGAAACATTCCCTCCATTGTGAAGACAGGCAAAAAGGGTACAAATTTATTATGAAAAAATGTGTCTGACTTTGGATTTCACAACTGAGCACTGTCCTTTTTTTCCGGTGTGCCCAATACTGCACACTGTCACTTATGTTCATAGCACAATTCCAAGAAATTCAGTTACACCTGAAGAAGATCCTATCCTAGGCACTATTAATGGCATGCAGGAAACAATGGTAGGAAATTCCTTGCCAGCTGTGGGAAGAATGATCTGAAACCCCTCACCTAACAGCATATAGAAGGAAGAAAATTCATCTCTACAGCCTGATATTCAAGGATACAACCCAAGAAACTATAGTTTCTCTCCTTGCAACTGCCTATCTGATTCACTGTGCACACTTAAAAGAATATAGACATCAAGGCAAAGCACTTCTAGGGAACAATGTTCTCACTTCTCTTTTAGATAGACCCATACTGAACACAAGTCAGAAATCCTAAGAAAAGGGTAGTATCTGAAAACACAAGTAGTCCACTATATTGAGCATGTGTGCAGTGAAGCACACCAAAGTTGTACTAACAGATTAATTCCGACATTTTCTAGTTTTTGCACAATTTAAGGGGTTTTTGTAGCTTCAGTGTCTTTTCACATGGATATATTTGTTTATTTGCTTGGATTTTTGCATGTGTGCGGTTGCCATGGTTTTTAGGAGGGTGAAGTAAGAAAGAGAGAATTTATCCCAAGGCATCAGACTGGTTGTCAGTAGGGTTGTAACCTTCACATCAGTCACAGAAACCTCTGCTGTTTCAGATGAAAGGCTGATAGCAGGAATAACCTTTTATTTTTGACACAGATCAGGCATAGAGGTCAACAAGACCAGCATTATTTTTGTGATTGTTCTGAACATTATAGAAGAAAGTCTACATATTTCATGGAAAACAGGCTTGACCAAAAAGTTTTTCCCCAAATCTAGGCAAGGATCAGTTTGGATCACCTTCATACTTAAGTTTTGTAGGCATTCTCATGCTAAAAGACACCTTCAGCTGTTCTCAAGGAACTGTTGCCTTCCCACAGGGGAACATGCACCTGCCTTCATAACCCTTTGTTTTCTCACACAGGCAGATGTGTTACTTGCCCCACCATGACTCCCCTTTATTTCCTCTCATAGCAGAAAAATTGATATAGGTAGATAGAATAGAGACTTTGGTATTACAACAAGACCTACAAGGAGGTCAGGTACTGTTTGGTAAGAGAGACCAAGGTACCTTTTTTATGAGAAAATATTCTTGATTATACTAGTTAACCTTCCACTATTTGCAGACTCTCATTGTCTTCATACAGAACATATTTTTCTTAAACTGGCTTTTTAGTAGATTTGCTATGGCAAAACCAAAACAAGAACAGCCTTTTCCACAGGAAAGCAAGGAAAATCTGTTTAGGAGATTGAAATTCAGACAATATTAACCAACCCACATTTTTTGTTGGATAAGAAGGCTTGCTAATTCCTGTGTTCAGTTCCTATTTTCTGGAGGACCTTTTTTTCAAAAAAAGCAAAACAAAAAGAGAAACTTAAAAAAAATAATACAAAACCCACAAAAGAAAACCCTCTTCTCCCCCAAGAGCAATGTTATCATTTGTTGTTGAGCAAAGCCTGTCTTAACTCTAGCTTCCTGTGTTACTGGTACAGATTAATGATTCGACAGATTACTGTGTTTTACAAATATCCAAACTTTAATCAAAACCATGTCAGAATTTCAAAAACACAGCACAAAGATATGTAGGTGGCCTAATTTTCTTTCTCAGAGAAGCTAAAGGTCAAGTCAATAAAAGGTCAAGCTGACTAGTATGAATTGTGATAATATTCTTCTTAACCTGTCACAAGATTGATTATTGGTGTCATTATTAATTTCCTAGAACTAAAGAAACTAACACTATTATTCTAATAGGAGAGTAAGAAAGTGTATCAACTTCCTGCCATTCCTATTTTACTAAATGGGAAAGTTTTGAACAAAAATCAGTAAAAGAAAATAACCCTATGAAATCAAATCCCAAACATTCTTCCTATACAGAAAAGAAGTGACCATTTGATTAATCACATATTGGAAAGACATTAAAAACATTGAAATAAACTGAGTTTTGCAATAAATTCATCTAAGTGAGTTTTAACATTATAGAAGCGTGAGACCTTTCCCCTTCCTTTAACTCCTGTACACTTTGTCTCAGCTGGTGTTTTTTTAAATCATTACAGGCTGTCAGAGGAACACTATGCATCTGATTCTCCAGCATTGCACATTTGCAGAGATGCAAAAGTACAATAGAAAAAATGTAGTAGAACATCAGTTTTAGGAGGTGCTATTTCTTTCCTCTTTGCTTACTGTTTTAAAAAAATAAATACCTCACTCCCCAAATGTGAATGATCCAGCTTGGTCCAAGTCAGCATGCAGCCCAGCTAAGTGCTCCCTCTCTTATAGAAGATTCTAAGTTTTGTTTTCTGTATTGTTCACTTTTCTTCAGCTAAAGGTCACACAGAATTGGCTTGCACTTAAAAGAATTTCTCAGAAGAGCTATACAGGCCAACACTGCCAGGGAAGACCAGGTTTTTCACTGCCAAAAGCTTTCTTTTGATAATGTAACATAAAATAGTCACTCACATGGCACCGGTTCCAAATAAAGAGGCAGAGTGTCTTTAGTAGGACATATATATGCATGTATATGCATAGCTGCATCACTTGAGCATACAGCTTTTTGGGCAGTAGATTAAATAATGGAAGAATTTATGTGATGAATTCATTTGAATTCATGTGATGGCAGAAAATCAAAAAAATAAAAACTAGCCAGTTTTGCAAAGCTGAAGCTGAAATTCTATACCTCTGGAAAGTAAAGGACTCAAAATGGTGCACAACAGCTCTGCAGAAGATCTAAATGTGTGTTCAGTAAAATACTTTTTTTGTAGATGACAATCTGTATCTTGAGATTCTGAATAAGCAAATGTGAAATAGTGAGAGATGAAAGATGATAAATACGTTGTAGTGAATACAAAAAAAAAAATGTGCTCTCTGCAATAAAACAAGGTCTTCCAGAAAAATGGTCTTAAGTCATCCTTAGAAAAGTAATTCAAATTTGATGCTACTACCATTTTTAAGTCTTTATTGTTTTCTTACAGACTTGACAAATGTTAAGCCTTTTCAGGCAAAAATCCCAAATACACCACCCAAACACTGACAGAAAAACAAGCAAAGGAGAGATGGTTCTGTCTGGCAGTCTTGTGGGCGATATACAGACTGTGACATAGCATGACTCTGTGTCAGGAGTATGGCATCTAAAATAACAGTATCAAGTTCCAAGATTTGATTTCATGTTTGCCAGACACAAAAATGGAAGTAAAGTACCAAAGCTATTTACTCAGAAAAAACTTTGATGTAGCCAAGATGTCTCTCTAAAGTTCATTCAAATATGGTTACTAGTTTTATCCACTCAAAAAAAAAAGCTTTTACACATTTACAAAGTACTTGATTTAAATTTCAAAATATTTGTTTTAGCTATTTCCTTAATGTAGATAAAAAGGACTAATAGAATAAAATCTAAAAATAATTTCATATAATTGAAATTTTTGTGTGTGTTTTGACAGCTACAAGATATTTTGATCTGTTTCTTTTAAGAAAAGCCAAATATTTCTTAGGAACCTACAAAAATATAATCATTACCACTGGTATGCTGATCTATCCAGCTCTGACTGGTTCCAGACCTACACTTGTGTGTCCAAACCCTTTTGAGGTGGTAGCAATTGACCCTTCAACAAAATTTCAGTCTAGCCTAACCCCAAACATAGGATGACTATTTCCATTTCTGACTGGAATAAGAGACTTTTTTCCAGTTGTGGTAGCCCAGAAACTATAACCACTAGTCATAATTCATACTACATGAACTAAAAAATGAAGGATTAAAACAAAAACTCATAACTGAAGGACCTGAGAGGCCACTGAGAACAATGAAATACGTCCTGCACTAGATTTAATGTAGTTGGATGTTAGTAAAGCATTTGATATACGGATTCGGCCTTACAAACTTAATTCAAATTGGCTTGGATATGAGCAGAGTTACATGTACAATAAATTGTTTGAAAAAAATCTGTAAACAAAGAGTAGTGATTAATGCTACCATATGAAGTTGGGAAAATATACAGCATAGTGATATAGAGATTAATGTTCAGTAGAGCCTCTTAATTTTCATTTATGTTCAGACAATGGGCAGTAAGTTCCATTTTTTTATAAATGTTTATAAGAAATATATGTACTCACACACACATGCAGAAAAGTGAACTGGGAGATCTTGTAAATTCTAGTAAAGAGAGAGTGATGCCATAATGGGATCCAAAGTCTGAAAACAGATGGTACCATCTTAGGAAATGAGAATCTTGTGTCAAATATTCACTAGAAAGAAATCTGGAACTCAGAGGTCCAGAAGGCAAAGTAAGGGTAATACTGAACACTGCCATAGAAACAAATTTCCAGTGCTGTATGCTAGCTAGAAGAGCAACACAATCTGAGGGGTACAGATACTGAGGTGATATATGACACAGCAAAGCAGAGAAGACTGGCCAAGATGCTCCTGGAATATCACATTCAGTTCTTTGTCCCTTAGTAGCTAATACTGACAAATTCGTAGCAACACAGAGAGGAGAAAAAACCTACTGCCTAATGGTAGTAATATCTAGGCCACAATTCCACTGAAGTCAATGTCAGGCACCTACATCCCTTTGAGGATCAGGCCCTCAATCTCATGTAGAAGGATTTTCTTATGAAGAAAGATTAAAAGGTCTAAATATGAACAGCTCAGCTAAGCTCTGACTAAAGGGAGACAAGATAACTGCCTATAAATATTTGAAGGGTATAAACATTAAGAAGGGCGATGAATTATTTAGATTGGTACAAGGGATATAACGAGAAGTAATGGGACGAAATTAAGAAAGTGAAAATTTAGGCTGCTCCCTGACAGTTAGGTATATTTCATCTGTGAAATAATTTACACTGAACATCATGAAAAACTTCTTCAGTGTGAGACGTATTAACCTGTTACAGTCTCCTGACAGTAATGGCGGAAGTCCCATCTTTAGGGGGATGCTAAATTTAGAGGAAACAAAGTAAGGGAAAATGAATAGAGCACTACCTTTCATTAACCAGGAGACTTTCTGGATGACCTAACTAATAAATCTATTTCTCAAGAAGAAGAGAGGGGTGGGAGGGAAGGTGTTTTTAAGATTTGGTTTTATTTCTCTTACTCTCTTAGCTATCTGAATTCCACTGTAGGAGAAAAATAGTTCCACGTCTAAATAATTCCTTTACTTTTTTACAGTCAATTAAAATGGAAGGCAGTAATAGTCAGCATATCTCAAGAACTCATCTTTAAGAAACACAACCTGAAAATTTTAAAAGTTCTTAGCAGGCTTGTTCTTGCACTATACAAAATAGGCAACTATAGCATGAGTGTATCTCTTAACAGTTAGGTTAGCTTGCTGGTACAAAAGGGACATCTAACACCTCGTTTTAAAATGTGTGTATTTGTGTGTATGTGTGAACTCATTTTGAATTGCTTCTCTAAATGTAGACTTTTCAAGAGAACAAAGAATCTTCAAACACTGGAATGAATTTCTAGTATTAAAACGGTCACAGACAAGTTTTTCCCTTGTTAGAAACCATCAGCAGAACTCAAATGACCCAAATCACATGCAGGAAAATTGCTAACTCAGAGTGCCACCTACTAAGCCACAAACGTCTCTATCAAACCAAGTGTTGATGAGTCTAAATGCTTTCTAATTTATGATACCTAACAAACACAAGACAGCAGTGTGGAAGTTTAAGGACAGTAACTAGTTCTCCAATCTAAATAATCCTGACTGAACCACTACAGTAGTTTGACTTTCAACTGTACTCTTGGGCAGGTAGTAAAAAATGTTTGTTCTTTCATTCTCAGTCTAAAGAACCTGTAGAACACAGTTGTTTATTAAATACAGGTTTTTCTTTCGTAGAATTGCAAGAAAGCATGTTGAGGGAGACACAACTGAAATTAGCTCAATAACATTTAGTTAAGACTATATATTGCAAGAAGAAGAGCAAGCAAATCTGCTAAGATTTTTCTCCAGATAATGGGCACAGTTAGGGTAGTTTCTTTTCATTCTGCAGTAACTCCTATCTAGTGCTCTCACACAGTATTTTTGTATTCAACTACATATATATTCAAACATCAGATTCGACATTTGTATGAACAAAACTCATCCCGATTCATATTTATGAGGTCCAAGGGAAGTCAATGAGCCAAATTCCACTCTCAGTTGTATCTTCATTAATCCAGAGGACTTAATTGGTCTCAGTGGCTTTGCTCCAGAGCATGGAATATACCTAAGCATAACTTCACAGCATATAAATCAGAATGAAACATGTCTCCCGCAGTAAACACTGAAATAGAGTCTTCAGATCAATTTCATGACAGCCTTGCATGCTTACTTTATAACTTCAAAGCTTGAGAGACTGAATATTAATGTTCAGCAGATTTTCTTGATTTTCAACCTGCATTCCACGAAAACAAACCAACTACTTGTGCTTGCAGGCCAGTACAGAGTAACAGCTAATGCTTTATTCTGAGTGTAGATTACAGAAAGTAGGGTTAGAAGTGATCTCAAGATACTATCCTGTTCACCTCCTGCTCCAGGGGTATATAAATCCATCATGGCAGATCTTTAACACAAGCTAATAAACATCAATAATTGAAATTATACAACCTTGCTATATAAAATCAATTTCAGTGTTGAACTGTCCTTCCTGCTAGAAATCACTAAAGCCCAAATCCACAAAAAGATTCTATATATAGAAGCAGGACTAAAGTAGGATTTACAAGTCCAGAACTGAGATCCCCAGACAACCTGCCTTACTGTCACCAACTTTAGAGGTATAACTCTTTTTCCACATCAGAGTTCCCCAGACACATAAGACTTACATTTGCATATACAGAGGATCCCATTTTTGACAAGACTGAGTGACTCAGCATCTAGTTCATCTTTGCACCACTCTGGAGTCAATCCACAGGGAAGGTAGATGGAGGATGGAAGGATTCAGTCTAGAGCACATGGTCTTTGCAACATCAACAGATCGATTTTTGCAAGCCTACAGCACCAACTTGCTACCTTCCTTCAGAATGAGAAGGATAAAGGAAAGAGAAAGAAGCACAGTGCTCCGACACCTCCTCTCTTTCTACTTCAATCAACAGCTAAAGCACTCAAAAAATCAGAGTTCTGGAGATTTATCTGCAATTTCCTTCTTCCAATAAAAAAAGCACTCACCCACCAAGGTGGTTAATGCCAATGTTGTTCATCCACTTCCACTTTACAGGTTGGACAATGTGCATAATCTAAAAGTTTTCTGAAAACCTAGTGCCCACATAAATCAAAACATAATAAAAATTGTAAAAATCCTTTTGAGACACCATTATAGAGTCACAAAGGACCTAGAAACTGCCTGTGGGATTCCTGGTCTTGGTAAGCATCTCACTTTTGTGACCTACAAAAAAGGTTGGAGGTCACAAACAAACCTGAACATGGAACAAGGTAGTGACTGAAAAAAAGGAGCACTTTGAGAGAGAAGAGTTCTTCTGTAGACCACAGAATTTGAAGATATTGTTAGAAAATTATAATGACCCAGAATAATTTACATTCACGGTATTAAGAGAGCAGAACATGAGTCCAAAATCCCCAGGCACAGTGTGACTCTGAACCTTCCCCTTCCCCACTCATACTGATGGGTGATCTTGTCTTCAAGTACAAAATGAAGGACCCCGAATTCCATTTCAGCCTCTGCAGAGGTGATATTGTCGGTCTTGTTTCTTGAAAGGAGTGACTTTTGCACTGTTATGTTTCCATTATTCTTTCAAAAGGCATAGGCACTTACTGTCAGGACCAATTCTACACAGGATGAATTCCAAAAAAGGTAAAGAAGTTTCTTGTAAGCACAGGACAGCAAGTTGAATTTTTCTCCCACCTTTCAGAGTATATAAAACAAAATTGTCACTGGTGGATATCCTCTAGAGTGTACAGGCTCTTTGTAGGGTTACGGATTCCCCTGCAGCACTTGAACACCTAAAACATTGGTGTTACACCACAGAGAGCTATAGCTGATTTCTAATGCTGTGCATCAGTCAAGTCTGTGTGCTATATACTGTACTGTAATGAAAGTTTCAGATGTAAAATGCGACTAAGAAAAATTCTAGACTACTTAATTATTCACAAAGATTAATCAGGAGATTGATTTCAGAACTAAAAGAAAGTGCTAATATTTTGAAAATATACATTGGTCCCAGAATTCATGACTTATGAATAGAGACCATGCCTCACAGGTCACACTAGGTGCTAGTGGGAATGTTTCAACATGGAGCACTGATTATCTTATTATCTTTAAAGACCTAAGCACCATGTGAGGAATTGACACTATAAACAGAAAATTCATAACAGGTGCATAATAGACATTTCTGCAAAATATTACGGACCTTTATCACACACACAGATGACACATTTCTAATAAATATATGCAGATAACTCCAGGTTTCAGATAGTCCACTGTTTCTGTGCTTTTCATGTTCAGCTTCCTAGAAAGTTTTCAGTCTCACCAACATGTAAAACCATGTTGTCCTCCTATTTTCTGCAAACCATAGAGATTTGGGGAAAAAAAAAGAAAGGAAAAGAAACAAAGTGTTTATCTTAAATAAGTTTCTGCTGACTTCCGGCTCTGTAATTTTCTCCCATAATTTTTAAATATCAGATATATGTAGCTCCTTTTAACTAGATACCAATTTTTAAATAGATGCAAAAACATATTTTTTATTTACTTTGTGCAAACTTGCATTAACAATATTATATGTGACTTTCATGCTTTGGTTTATCACTAACTGTACAAAATCAACACCTGATCAGTCTAGTCAGGAAAAAATATTAAAGTAAGCAGACTAAATATTTCTCTGTTCTATGGAAGATTCAACCTAACAAAGGAGGAAGAAAAAAAAAGAAAGCAAGGAAGCCTTTGCCATATTTCTACAATGTAATAAAAATAGAAACAATGTCTAAACATCACAAACAATCTTAGTTTTAAAAAAAATCAAACCAAAATAATAAGCTTTGCTTTTGATTGGAGTTAGAAGTTGAGTCAGTCAGTGGACAGCAAGCTGATCAATGTGTCTGGAGACAACGGAAAGTGTTATCTTTCTTCCTATTCACTTCTTCTTAATTTACAAGGATGCATCAGCTTGGGAAAATCACTACAGCAACTAAGCAATGAATGAAAGAAAACCAACTAAAAAAAAAATCACTGTCCACTGCACAAGGCAAACAAATATGACCAACTGGGTGCCTGTCGTCTGCCTAGCACTGTACTGGGCTTAGGTTCAGCGAAGGAAGTAGGAAAAATATTCGATTTCCTCATCCAGAAACTCACTTTACAAGATCAACATCCTTGTTCTCTCACAAAGCTTTTAAGGTGAGGCATTGACAGGATTTGTACTTTCCCGAATCTTTACAGATGCTGTTTTCCTGGAAGAAGACCACAGCGAAGCACTTGCTTTTTACACCCACACTGCACTGGCAGCAGCTGAAGAAGCTGAAGAGCTACCAGCATTAAGGACAAATCCTAGAGATGCACATGACCAATGAAGTGTCTCATCTCTGGGAAGAAAACAAAGCTGTGAGTGAAACACTGACCTGTTGGCTGAAGAGTTACAGCAGCCTGACCTCAGCTCTGCCCCAGGCTAACCAAGAGAATTTACTCAGCTCAGTGGCACCAGCTTTGCCCTCTTTCCTCACTTCTGTGGAAATAAAAGCAATTGCTAATTACCTGCAAAAGATAAAATAAAACACAAGAGCTGAAAAATACCTCTTAAACACAGGCTTAAAATAAAGGGCAACACAGCTTGAAGACTCATGTAGCAAATTAGACAATTACGTATCTTTCCTGGAGAATTGCTCCCAGTTTCTGTGAAGATTAAGCTTGTCCATTGAAAACATACTAAAAAAAAGAAAAGTTTCCAAGTTCATCACTGGCAAGAAAACCATCCTGGCATGAAAACAAAGCGTTCTTGTTTCCCAGCATCTCTGGCAGGGATGTTCCAGGATCTGTCATGATGTTCAGATGTTTCTCAAGCCACCAAGTGGAGAACACCTGGGGTTTTACCACTTGCTGCCAGTGTTTTGCAGAACACCAAAGAGCAAGATATCCAGTGGAGTTCAAGCAGGGATGGCAGTGTGGCTTGAGGAAGCTCCCTGCTGAGCAGGAGCAAGGAACACTGACAGACACATAAATATAGGGAGGAAGTAAAACTGGAGCTGACCCTATCACATTAGGGCACAAACTGACAGCTACTTGTAGTTATTTACTGCGCAGCAGATGGCTTGGAAGATGGGTATGGAGACAGGAAAATACCTTGTGTGTGTGAACCTATATAGTTAATTTGGGGATGATTTCATCCAGTCAAGACAGAACGTAACGTGTAGCACCAAGTAGCTCATGACCATGAAGACCTCAGTGCCCTTCTTCTTACCCAGGAGCCTGCAGTAAAAGGACCGATTTCTCATCTAAACACAGGTTTTGACTGCTGCCAACACCATTATTTCCTAGTAGTTCGCTATTATGAAGGACATGGCGTGTTTCCAAGACACACGCATGAGAGTTAATAGTCTTTGGTTTCATACAGGGAAGGAGAATTTGAGAAAAGTGCAGAAAGGAAGAATTTTAAAAGTACAAGAGGAGAAAGCAAACATGACATGAAGAAGAGAGAGAAAAGAGCACAGAAGGTCAAGCATGAGTGGGGAAGAAGAAACAGGTCCAGAAGACAATTATGGTAAAGATGAGGAAGCAAAATTAGAATTGAGAAACCCATAAATGTACTTACCAGAAAAAGAATAAAGGAAATGGAATCATGCCAAGAAAATTAAAAGGCTTTAAAAATCAACTGAGAATGAGGGGCCTGCCAACCTACATTCATCAAATATTAGGCACACTTCACCAGTATTTGTCAAATTTATTCAACAAATACTCCTTGCTGCCATAGCTGGCCAACTACTCTTCAGCAAACATATTGTTCAAAAAAATGTGAAGTAAATTAATTCAATAGCCTATCCAGCTGCTATTTTTCTAGTTATATCACCCAGTCCAAAAGTAAGTTGCACAGTTGTTAAATTGTTTAACTGGAATGAGTGTTACTCATGGCAAAGAGAATTTAGCCCTTTATAGCTGATATGCACATGGGTCCTATCCATAGGAATAAGAAAAGGAAGCTAGCAGCACTACAATTAACTACCATACCCAGTAAACAGAATATAACATGTTTTTTCTTTCTTTATATTATGCAGGCATAGGTAATTTTCCTCTAGTGTAGTCAGAATAGTCCTTTGCCTAGTAAGTGTCAACTTTTGACACCCAGATTACAGTAATTAAACTCCTTTGGTGGCAAATTCAAAGTTGCAGTTACCAGCAGGTAATTTACCTCTAGTCTGTTTAAACACACTGGTGCTTTGTCAGATTATCCTTTTCCCTGTTATTGGAAGGGCATGTGATGAAGTAATTTTCACCTCAGTACATAATCAAATTGATTTTCAGTACTGTTAGGAGGCAGCATCTTTTCTCCCTCATACCATGCTTTTCATCCCAAAATATGTCAGGAATGAACTATGAGTTGTTTGGGGAACATTATTAGTTCTCTAAAATAAACTATATTAAAAACTGAAGAGATAACATTAAAATCATTAGATACAAGGTAAACTACTAAATATTAGGAAAATATCACATTTGGTTTGATGACCTTAATTTAGACCTCTGGTGTACAATATATGTGCAATACAATCTTTAATAATGCAATTTTATGGGAAGTTTCCACATGACCTTCTTTCAATCAGTGCACAAGCTGGAGGTTGCCCTGGGACTGAATTATCTATTCAATATTTCTTTTCATCCTCTTCATTCAGCATGTTGTCTCACCTTATTTACTGCATAACATCCACACCCTGCTCTGAATACCTAATTATTAATTTCCTCATGGGCTTTTGTGTGGCACTCATCACTACGGTATCTGATGTTTCACAAGTGTTAATGAATTTATTTTCCAGCCCTGTGAGACAAGCTAATAATACTTTTCTCACTTTGCAGCTGGAGAAAGGGGAACAAAGACCATGGGAATTGCCTGCAAACACAGAGAGAAGTAGGGAGCAAAGACAAGTTTAGAGCTGCAGGTCCCCAGACTCACAAAACCAGTCCTCACTTTGACAGACTTTATCACCTCACTGGTAGAGATGCTAAGGACTGGCAGACTCCATCTTACCTCAGTCACGCTGTCTGTTCTCAGCACCTAGCCAGGGCAGGCATCTGTGGCTATGGCTGGTCCAGGGAACACACTATCCAACTATTAGCTCCTGTAGCCCTTCCCACATCTCCAAGTGCCTAACTTGAAAGCACCTGCTTGACTCCAGCTTTCTAACTGTGTTAGATTGAAATTACAGTCTCAAACTACCGAGAGAAAAACTTGGAGAGCAATTTATCACTAGGCATTAATAATTCCCAAGGGTCTTCCATTTGTGATACAAGTTCACTGAAATGTCTGATTCTGGATCCAGATCCTCAGTGCCTCCTGCTTTCCATAATGAAAGTCACTATGCTAATTCTCCACCTGCTGCCTGGCAGAATTAGAAATGGATTTCCATAGCTTTCTCAGAACCGGTACCTCCAGACAAATACAGCTAGGGGCAAGGAGAGAGAGAGAATGGATGTACATATATTTGGAGAAAGGAGAGTGTGGGTGGGGAAAGCCTCAATTTACACATGCAAATTTAGAGTTGCAGTTATCCTCATGGTTCGTTTTATCTTTTTTTAGTAAGAAAACTGCTGTTAGAAAAACAAAGCAAAAACCCAAGTCTTATACACGCTTCCAGTGATCAACCCAACATCATAGGCCACTTCTATAGTTTTAAACATTTTTTTTGCCCTCAAAATGCTGTTATTATGTCCTATTTAACATACCTATGTATACAAAAGGATTGATGTCCATGCACATTTAACCCTGCCTCTGAGCAGTTTGGACTAATTTAAAACTCTGCAGGACAGGTTCTCAATATAAAACTCTTCTACCTTCCCTGCTTTAGCATCATAAAGTAAAACAAAAGTGAGTTTAACTATGCAGATGAGATCTTCGAAGTTGCAAATACTCTGTCACTCAGAGTATTTGTTTATTTAAGGGTAAAAAAAGCCAAGCAAGCTAGGATATATTTCACTCTGGCGACTATGCCAGCCAAAAAGATGACTTTTCACACCAGAGAATTTTTCCAAATGACAAATAGCACATTCCTGATCACTCAAATGGATCCAAATGACCAGAGCACCCTAAAAAGACTAGAAAGTCCGTCTTGAATCTTGCAACAAGCATGTACAGACGCTCTTGCACACTCAGAGACCAGAGATGCATTTCATAGACGCAATGCATTAAAGACAATAAAGACCACTAGGGAAAACAAACAAATCCCAACACACAGAGCTAAAGCCATGGATTCTTTCTGTCGCAAAAGCCTAGCTGATTTCTACACTCTAAGTTTACTGACTCACACAGGGCAGAATGAAATCTTGAGAATTAGTTCCCCTGATAAACAGTTCAGCTTTCCATCAGGCTGACACAAAGTGCAATCTCTGTTCTAAAAGGCCACAATGCTCTGTGATGGAGGGAGATGAGGAGGAGATGCATCACCCAAGTAGTGATGTCTGGAGACATTTTTCTAGTAGAGAACCAGAGAAGGTATTATGTCTTCACAGAGTGCTGAAAAGCATTGTTTTCAACAACCATACAGAGGCTCCCACCATATTTTTCTCTCCCCCAGGGAAACTGTGTGTGCATACCCATGTATTTTCCTCATACAGGCACGCCCATGAGGAGTGTTGCTGACACTGCTAAGGGGACTCCTTCCCCTCTGTGCCCTAGAAGACACATTTTAGCTGTCCTATCACAGTAGCACAGATGGGAGGGTCACTTGATAGCTCTCTGAATCAGCTCTCAGTACCTCAGAAAGCAGAGCCAAACTGTGCTCAGAAGCACATGTGAGCTGCAGGAGCTGGGCTTCAAAACTGGATTAAAGCACACAACTGTCAGCAGCAAAACTTTCAGCAAATTCAGCAGTCACCGGATCAGACATGGAGCATTTTCTTCGTCTCTTTTGCCCTAAGCATCCTAGGGCCTGGCCTCAGAGTGTTTCAACTCTTTCACTTGCAGCTCTAGGATTTTTTTACAGCAGTTTCAGCCATAAAGTTATAGAGACCTATATCTTTTATTTCCTCTAGGAATATGTTTTTTACCTAAACAGTCTAGGTAATTAGAGTGCTTTTTTTCCCCCCCCTCAGTTAAGTATTAAATTTCTCTCTCATTTCCCAACTCATCTCCACCTACTGGATTTATTGTATTTCTGGGTCAGTTCTCATATAGCTCTAATACTTTCTACTCTACTTGCTTAGGAAAATCAGGAAGCATTCAGCCAGCTTGCTCGTGCTACTTTACATCTTGCTCTGGTCATTCAATCTCAGTTGAACTGTGCATTCAAGATAACCACAAGGTAGGTGCTCTGTTTTAAAGCCCAGAATCGCTCACAAAAATCCACTGGATCTACTGGACTATCCTTTCAACCCAAATACTCAGCAGCAGGGCTCCACCAGCGGCACTATCCTCTTCTACTCCCATGTCCAGGGAGGCAGGCCCAGAGTCTTTGTTTAGTTTTAATTAAAAAAAAGTAAATCTCATCTATATGAAAAAACCTTCTTTTAAATATCCCCTCCTGTTGCTAAATATGCAGCTAGTCCCTCACCCATCCAATCCCCCATCCTTGCTATCCTACCTGATGAGGTGAGGGCACACAGGCTTCTTTAGTCTTCCATGAGGAAGATGCTAGCAGCTCCTGTGTCCCTCCCTGCTACTTTGGGGCATGGCATTCAGTTTCCCTTTCCATCTCCATCAAGAGCAAGAAGCCAAGTAAGCAACCTCCTTTCAACTTTTCCACTACCACACAGACAAACAAAACAAAATTTACTTTTTAACCACGTTTTTGTATTGGGTGAAAAAAACAGTACCAGTTATGGATGACCCAAGCTCATCAACCATCAGATTTCATTATACTGAAATGCTATACCAGCTTGTTAGTTGGGATATTACTTTGCTTTTTCTCACAAAACAGAAGAAAGTTTGCTAGCAGTTGCTCATGTAAAAATGATAGATTTTTTTTTTCCTTTCATCAAACAGGTAACTATTTCTCTCTTTGGAAAGTTTCTAATTAAAAGTTAGGTTTCCTCCTCTTTTCCTTTTGAAAGTTTCATAAATTATAAATAACTGACTAGTCATTCACTGTCTCTAAGGCAAAACCCAAATATACTTTCTCCATTTTTTTCAAATTTGCTGTCAGAGGGACTTTTTATATTTGGTTTGGGAGGAGACAAGCTGCTCAAGAAATTTGATGAAACCCCAAGACTGAAAATGTTGTGTCCCTTACCTATAGGAAGTACATTATGAAGGCAGCTGCAATGCAATCAAAGTCACCACGCAGTACGGGTTCCTTCAAATTACATTCCCCATAACGTGGTGCTGTTTCTTTGAGCACAAGGTAATGCAGTGTTCATGCTAGCTCAGTCCCGGGCCTCTCTGAAGCAGATACTGTCAATCATTTCAGACTGTGTTGAATTGAATGTAACATCTGCAATATGGTGTTTACAGTTTTCCAGCACAAGTAAAGCTGAGACAGTCAGTGCATTTTACTGAGTAGAAAATCACACTCCCCTTGAACTATTTTGGGGATTTGAAAGAAGTGACTAACTACACTCCAGTCTATAACAATCTAAGCATTCTATTACCAAAGAATCACAAGCCTTAGCCGCTTATTTTAAAAACAAAATTTTAAAAAAATTAAAAGAAAAGGTACAATGTCATCAGGGTTTGGTTCCTGAAACTACTGCTACCACCATGAAAAATCTTACCAGCACAAGCTGGAATGATAGTGTTGCTTACAGAAAGCTGTTTGTCAGCCCTACAACATCCTTGTATCAGCAGAAAGTGGTAGGTACTCATAAGTGAGCTACAGCCTTTAACTCTGGACTCAAACGTAGAAGCAGCAAGCGGATGTAAATATGTATTGACAGAAATGACCAGTCAGTGGGTGTTCAGCGAGGAAAAGCACTCTTGACTGCAGATGGCTCATCTTACCCCTTCTCACTGTGTGACACTAAACCGGCAATCCCAGGAGAACATTCTCAGTCAGGGGATTTCGGCACCTCTGCATGTGGCAGTGATATAACATGTATAATATGCAGAGTCATATCCCCTCTGGTGTTTTAGCCTCCTCAGGACTCTGCTCATCTATCTATTCCCCCACAGCCCACTTACAAATGTTTTTCCTGACACTGTGCTGAAGGGATGCTCCATACTGCCCTATCTGTCTCCTCTGGGCTTATATCGGAAACATTCACCTTCCAGTATATCCTCTGTTACACCTCAGTGGTAAGAGATGAATTTGCACTCTCCTCCTTGGTAACAGCACCCGTAAGTTCCCTGCTCAAACACCCTTCTTCAGAATTCTTCACATTCAGACTTGTGAATATTTCCCTATGCACCATTACACGGGATCCACAAACATTTTAACGGAAGTAAAGGACTAGGAATTCACCATTTTGGCACTTAAGAATGTGTTAAAAATTATTTGTAGGGAAGTTACAAAAGTATAATAGTTGCATATTGTCAGTCCTCAGAGCCCCAGCAGACAAAGGACCTAAAGCCTTTATTTGGTGAGCATCACTACACTTTCATTTAACAGATGGTATAATTTAAGATACAATTTGATTGAATTTGAGTGATTTCTAAAGAGAAAAAAAAGGACAAAACAGATTTCTTTTTCAATTCACAGTTAAGGGTTTTTGCCTTCCCTTCTTATTATCACTGGTTTGTCTTTAGGTAAGATGTGGACTCTATCTTAGAAGCAAATACACTATTATCAGAAAATTCAGAGAAAAATTGCAGCTCCCATTGTATCTACTCTTGCCTCATCATCACCCAGGGACCAGATGTTCCCTGCCTTCAGACCCCCTCCTTACTTTGCTTTAGGTTAAAGTCAGGTTATCTCAGCTCCCTAGTCTAAAATTGTTCAAGTTAATATGTTGTTCTCCTTGAAACTTCCCTCAAACTTAAGCTACCCTGCCACCAAGGATAGAAAAGCTCTCTTGCGCCATCTCCACTAGGTGATCATGAAAGGCAAAAACCTTGATCAAAAACTGCAAAGTATCTTTTCGGCTTTGCCCTTTTTCTAAACTCATTTTTTTCTTTTGTTTTTAATGGAAGTAGCAGCCCCCTAGCACCACACACCAACCTCTGAGTTGACCTGATCTTGAATTTCCTCTAAAGGTTTTTACTTCTATTCTCTTTGCCCCACCCCTCCCCACCTTCTCCTCTTCATGACAAGGATTTTTAGGGGTAAAATGGCACAATTGTTCTGCTAATGCATCGGTTCCCAGCTATAAGAAGCTGGAATAACTTATGATTCTTCTTTTTTAAGATCTGCTGTTTGTACACTTTGCTTTTCTATTCAGCCCATTGATTTACCTCCCTTATCTTCAATCTATAATTAGTAGAGATTAAGGGAGCTGATTTTTTACAAAAGAAAATAAACAAAAGGGATCAGGAAAGAGTTGAAGGGTAGGGGGGAGGAAAGTAAAAAATCAGTACAGTCTCCCTCTTGAGAAGGTCATTCCGAGGAGGAGTAAGAGCAAAATCAATGAATTTTGGCTCAGCAGTGATGGGAGTCAATCCATCAGGCAAATTGACGGTAGTCAGTCAGGCTCTCACAGACACCACCTGTCCCTGCCAGCAAAATGTCAAATTTCTAAATTCATTTCCATAGCAAGATAGCACTCCCTGGGGGCACCGTTGAACAGTTTCACAGCTGCTAGAGCAACCAACTGCACAGGGAGAAAAGAGGTAGTTCTTATTCCCCACCAAGTGAGGCAAGCTGTATTTCAAAGTAAGGGAAGTATGGACCACATCCAGCATCACTTTCTTTTAGCATTTGCTTTCTTTAAGCTGGGTTCCCTAAATCAAGATTCACTAAAGGCATACCCGAATTTCCCATTTTTGTGTCACTAACAAGAGCAAAATACTACACCTGTATCTTTCTCACTCCGGAATTTAACTTTCCCACCTGCATCTAATCCATCACAGATGAAGGTGACAGTGTTGACTACATCCAAGTAAAAATTTAGCCCATATTAACTATAATTCTACCTCCTTGTTAAGAAGAGTCTTGTCATGATAGGGCTGATTCCCTTCAGTTAGTTAAGAGTGTGCACTTTTAGTGACTGTCATTCATCACTGAACGCAGCAGTGACAGAAACTTCCCTGAAGTTCTTTGCTCACCCACATCAAAACAAACACCTATCTTTCCACAACAAGTGGAAGAACCCTGTATTCTTCTCTTCCTTTCTAGCTTCTGTTTATCATCGGATTATCATCAGGGTGGTATTAACTACAAGGCTGTGTCAATAGAATCTCCAAAGTGTCAAACTTTCAGCACAGAAATACTTCCAGGAATCTTATTAAATGTTTTCAATTGGCAGTACAACAGGCTGGATGGAAATATAAGAGAGCAGACACTCCAGTTGCAACCTGAACTTAAATTTTTCCCAATTAGGCATACATTAGGTCATTAGAGACAGTTTTCAAGTTCAGGAAGATATCAAGCTGAAGGAAGAAGGCATAATCCTTTACTAACAACTTAGGAGACACAAGTTTAAAATTAAATTAATGCCAAAGTTTAGATTTAGTAAAGCACTTGGCCTAAATTCTCCAAATGTTTCACCCTTCTCTACTTCTTTAAAGATATAATTCCACCATTTAGGTTCTTCTGACATCCTCATCAGAAATCATAATTTACCAGCTGTCTAACATCCCAGGTTGTCTAGTTCCAGCAGCCCCCACATTCATAGACATGAGTTAGTGAAAAATGTCAAACAGGTGGCACAGTGATGCCAGCTCCAAAGTGCAGGAGGTTGTTGCTGGTGGAGAAGGATTTAAGTGAGGATACTTAGCACTAAATCTTTCAAAGCAGGCACACACATTCCTCCCATGCAGGATGTCCAAAAATAGACAGATAGACTGATGGGAGGGCAACACCCTACATGGCCTGGGTTAGGTTTTTCAGAACTGGTTTGACTGGCATTGCACCCTGCTAGCAGTAGATGTGCACAGTGATAGGCTGACAGAAGTTTTAGCCCCAAAGGTTCTCAAGAAGGACTGACAGATTATGGAAGGGGGTTCACCTGTGTAAGAGCTCCAGGATCACATAAAAGTCAGATACACTCCAGGAGAGAGACACCTGACTAAATGGTGTACTCACTTCCAGTGGTGCAACCACTCTGAAACACAGGATCACATAACGAGGACACATGATCAGAGGTACGTGGTTCACCATGAAACCTAATGCTGAGCCTTCAGATTCTTAATTTTTTACATATATTAGAGAGTTAGACAGATAGCTACAGCAAAATTCTCGTTTCATGTCAAGCTCTATCTTATCTCACTCAGCATCCTCATTTCAGAAATTTGTACAAAAACATACAGACAAGCTCACTGTTTTGCAAGCATTTTAATGCTCTGATGAAAGGCCTTTGATGACAAATATTGCTAACAGGCTTCACAGAAGGAGATAGGAAAAAATTGTTACACTGTCTATAATGTGAGACAGTGTTTAACATATTTTTCATCTTTGAACTGATATTGTTAATATACTTATATGTCATTCCAGAGGTTTTGTGGTTTTGGGTTCTTTTAAACCTTTTTTTAAATTAATATATATTAATCTGAAATTCACAGTTGCTGTATGTATTAACCCGGTTGAAGGAATAATTGTAAGGTACTTTGTCTTAATTATACCACAATGGTACAGAGCAGTTAAATACCCATATAATTTTATATTGTTGCCCTGAAGACCCTTACTTGAAGTCAACCTTTTCTTTTCTTTTCCTATTTTTAAGCAAGACTTAATTTGTAAGTGTTAGGAAAGTAGGGAAAATTACTTCACCCTAGTTCCTTTGTATTTTTCTCCTACTTTTATTCTCACTTTTGAAGATTAATATAAATGAGTATAGAAAAGTGTCTCTCTAGTTAATTATGCTTTAGGGAACTTTATTCTCTCCTCCCTCCCCCAAATTCTATTTTAGGGCCCAGTCTCATTCTCTCGTTCATTAAGAAACATTAGGAAACAGCCAACTGTATCGTATAGCAGCCGATTCTTCCTTTCATGCATGTCCCCAGCTCACCCTCTTTGCATTGTATAACTCAAAGACAATTCAACTTGAAATAGGTTCCTTTGAAAACAAAACAGGAGTGACTTTTTATTTTGCTTTTCCTTGATTATGATGTAAAATTACCATGATACTCACTATCTTTACCTTCTCACATAGAAAAAGTAAAAAACAACCCACATCTCCAGTGTCAGTTTTCCTCATGGGGCTCCGGTTTTTAGAGGGACCCTTGGGATCACAACATTTTATACACCAATTCAGGAGGGAGTCCGTAATCAGATAGCATCATCAGCTCCAAGCATTTAATGAAACAGAATTCACACTCTCTTCCTCTTCTAGTACCTTCAAATCCTTGTGTGTTTGAACTTGTCCACCTTTGACAATAACACAGGTTTGGATAGGAAACAGCCTCCATCTTAGCAGAAAGCACTCCTGTCACTATGTATGAGGAAAAAGTACTCACAAAGTCAAAAGCAAAGAAGCCATCAGATATATTAAAAGACCGTTATATGATTCTGCAACACAATGTCATAGGAGGTCTGATGAATTTCTGTCACACCACCACTGAAGACACAAAGGAAGTTGTTTCTGGGCATTGCTTCCTCGTGCTGAAATACTTTGGGCCAGAAATCTCATCAGTGAACAGCATCAGAGGAAGTGGCAAATTCACACTTTTTCCTACAGAAAAAAGTCACAAAAGAGTGGTGATGGTAGAATCAGTGGATCAGTATGGTACAACATAGGGTCAGAAACAGACAGAGGCAATGAGAACACCTTTAGTTGGTAGTGCAGCTAGATGCAGTAAATTGGAATGTTAGAATGGATTGAGTTGGAAAAAACCTTAAAGATCATCTTGTTCCAACCCTCCTGCCATGGGTACAGACACCTTTCACTAGACTAGGTTGCTCAAAGCTCCACCCAGCCTGGTCTTGAACCCTTCCACAGATGGGGCATGCACAGCTCCTCTGGGCAACCTGTTCCAGTGCCTCACCATCCTCACAGTAAAGAATTTCTTCAAAATATCTAATTTAATTCTACCCTCTTTCAGTTTAAAGCCACTTCCCTTTGTCTGTTGCTACATTCTGTTGTGAAAACTCCCTCTTCAGTCTTCCTGTAGGCCCCCTTCAGTTATTGGAAGGCTGCTACAAGGTTTCCCCAGAGCCTACTCTTCTCCAGGCTGAACAATCTCACCTCTCTCAGGCTGTTTGCTTCACAGTACAGCTGCTCCAGGTCTTGGTCATCTTTGTGGTCCTCCTCTGGACCCACTTCAACAGGTCCACATCCTTCTTATGCTGGTAGCCCCAGAATAAGATGCAGTACTCCAAGTGGGGTCTTGTAAGAGCAGAGTAGAGGTGAAGAATAACCTCCCTCAACCTACTGGCCACTTCTCTTTTGACATGTCAAAAAATCTGTCTCTGTGTTGTCTGCTGGTGTAGCTGGGTGAAACATCTATGTTGTCTGAGACAAATATTAAATAAAATAACATAATTTTTAAAAAACATTCATAGATTTTGCTATATTTTTTCTCATTTGCACAATGAGATAAAACATTGAGAGTTTTTTTTGCTCCCCTTCTCTGTATTTTACCTCTAAAAAAAGGTGAGATACATAAGAATCTGAAATATAACATTTTCCCCGAATAAAGGAAACTAGATTTTTTTGTGTTGGTTTGTGGTTTTTTTGGAAACTGACTATTTACCCAAGGAAGAGTACAAAAAAACCAAAAAAACCCTAAATCACCACAGGAGGGATTTTTAGGGTAAACACATAATTCTTTGTGACTAAGTATAAAAATATTGGTTGGGCCATTGGCCAGGTGTGTCAGGAATAAAGATTTGCTCACGGTAACAGCTAATGCTGTTAACACAGCAATAAAGAGTTGTTTCCTCTGACAACTGAACCATCAGAACAAAGCTATGTCCAGAGTCATGAGCACATGCTCCATTTTCTCCATTATAGGCTTTCTGCTTCCAACCTCTTTGTGATTTCTCCACACTCATTTAAAATTATTGTGAAAAACCAAAAAACCACATACACACACATTTCCATGTTTAGCTTCACAGTCTTCGGCCAGTTTATAATAAAATGGCATTTCGCTTTGACACTGGATGACACAAAAGACAGAAGGGCAATTTACTAAAACAAATAGTCTAGCAATTGATCTGCAGCAGCTGTTAAACTCCTAAGCCAGGAAGAACCTCATGAGTTATCAGCCCATCAAACAATGCTGATGCAAGCTGTGCTCCCATCCACAATGCAGACCTGTCAAGGTAAGACACAAGTCTTGCTAAGCCAGTGGCAAAGCTCCTGGTGACCTCCTTGTGGGATTCAAAATAGAAAACTGAGCTCTTGAGACTTGAAGAGAAAATACTGAAGAACTGTCAGAGACCCCCAACTTCTTACGCGTGTGAAGAGAGGAAAAGTGGCCTCTACAATAATGAGGATATTGGGCTCATCTGCTAAGTCAAACCCTGCTAATCTTAGGCCCCAATGTGTATCTGATCACAGGCAGAGCACTCCATACAGTGATAGTTTCTAGCGGCAATGAGGGACTTCACAGCATCTGTACCAAAAGGAAGAATATAGCATAAAGGATCTTGTGCATTTTGAAATTCTTAAGACCAGAGGGTTTTCCTGCCTAAGATAGTGACTACATCATTTAAACTAGAAAGACTTTGCTTGGTTGGGTTTTTTTAAGCAGCATAGCATGTATTTCTTAACAAATTGCACCCATCTAGCCAAGACCTTAATTTTTAAAATAAAATTCTTCGGAAGATGGATACTTTTGTGTACCTGTGGTAAAATTCAGCTTTCTCAAGAGGTAGTTCAGCACTTTCTTTTTTCTTTAATGGGTTATTAAGATCATTAACATTCCAAGTGACTATTTTAAAGTACTATTAGTCTACATTATGTGTTAGAATTAAGGAGAGGTCTATTAAAACCAAGGTTTGCCTTATTTCCTTTAATTCTCTAAGGTGAACTCAAATTCTAAGAAATAGTAGGCACTTGTATCAGACTGCTTCAGTGAAGCAACAAAAGGTGGAGGAGGGAAGCAGCTCTAAAACTTTGTTTCTAGACTTCTGTGCATTTCTTCAACTTAGTCAACTCTGCAGAGGGAATATTCTCTTATTTTTCTTCCCTCCAGTGACAGTTACCATGAGTCATAGTACATGCCTCCAATACAGCAGTTTTGTCTCTTGCCTACCACCATTTTCAGAGATTTATTCAATACTACCTTGGCTTATCTATTGCCACATATAAAGGTAGAGGCTTGTTACATGAGTAAGAATTTTAATACTGAGCAGAAATAAAGAGATTGAAATGCTTGGACATGACACAGAACTCTATTACTATATTCTGTCAACTAGCCATTCACCTACCATCCTAAGTCTTCATGAAATAAATAAACAAATTACTGTATTTAACTGTCAGGCTCCAGCCTCAAATGCATTAGGAGCTGTACAAATTATACTAAGAGATTGTTAAAACTCGGAGAGTTAAAAAAAAATAAAATTATAACTTACTGTATGTGGTAGAAGTACTCTTTTATTCTTCTGATGATTTTTGAGTAGGACTTCAGACACAAAGATATTAGCATGTTGTGAGTTACACAGGGTCACTTATTGCCAAAGGAAAAAAATAGTTACCTTGAGATATTAAGACATTTATCTCCCAGTAGAAGCATCCAATATTAATTGCTTGAATGACTGTATGAAAACACTCCTTGCTCCTTGTTTACAGTAGAGACCTTCTAGCCAAGATGTCATTCTTAGGTCATCTAAAAGGCTATGATCATAGTGAAACTCATGGAAGCTAACTAGTCTCTAGCGGTTTAAATACCCATCCTTCATTCTTCTGAGATATATGACATTGTTTAACTAAAGAATTATATCCTATTACAAACTTATTAGACTCTTTAGTACAGCAAGATAATAGTAGATGTCTACAGCTCAGCTCTGAGCCTCTCACTTGTATTACTAAGCCACAATTGTTTTACTGCAGTGAGAGTCAGGGTTTAGAAAAATCAAGATCAGTACAAAAGTTCTTCCTCTGATGACTAAAAATTATAATTCAGTTAAAAACAAAGAGCTAGCGGTCCTTACACTTTGGGTATTCTAATAAATGTGTGCCTTTCACACATATTAATTTCAAAGAAAATCACATCTTCCTCCAGGTATCTGACATAAGAATTTTTTTTCACTTCTCATACTTCCTTTCTCAAGTAAATCCTCTGTTTACAGCTTATTCTCACAGAAATGGGACAGAGAAACACAGCTGAGCATAGCAAGGAATTTAACCAGGAAACTAAATAAAATGTCTCTGAATGGATATTGTTTTCATATATTTATAAAATCATCCACCCAGAAGGAGCAGATTTACTATTACAGAGGGTACATGGGGGAATTCTCATGCTGGAATACGAACATCTTTGCTTCTCACAATTTATCATCAAGAGCTTCAGTAAAGTGTTTAAATGAGCTCTCTTGTGTCCTGTTTCAGCACAGCACTAAAATACATTAAGTTACGCTTTTGGATTGCTACATTTGGGCTTCTAGGTCAGTATCAGGCTCTACTGGAAATATTTGGGAGGATTTGAAGTGAGATCACCTTGCTGCTTTGTGATGTGTGCTTTAAATCTAATGTTATCTTTCTTTAAATCCCTTCCAGAACTTAGTTTAGCAAATAGCATCAAGGATGGAGAAGCTACAAAAGTCAGCATTAGAGCTCAAGGTGATTTGGCCAATATGGATACATTGATTTGGAAACAGAGAATGCAATTCATCCAAAACAGGTATTACCCAAAGGAGCATATGGGATGGACAATGACTGTCTCGGTGCAGCTCTCTGGAAAGGGATTTGAGGATTACAGCGTGCCACAAGCTGTAACATCACAAGTACAACATTCATTCTGTTCTTGAAAAGCAAATGTATTCAGCTGGACTTGCAAACAGAAACACAGCTTGAAAACCAGGAAACTATCCTTTCACTTAGGGCTAAGAAGGCTTCTTCTGTGTTTGGATGTCATATTTCAAGAAGGTGAAAACTGTTCACATAAAAGGCAAAAAATGTCTAGCCATCTGCAAAGGAAACTCCACAAGAATTGGAGCTGCCCAGCATAAGCGAGGGAGGGCTGAAAGGCAACAGCTTTTGGGTAGATTAGAGACTCCTGCAAAGAACAAGAAAATAAATTATTTCCTCACATCTATTGTCAATGAACAGTAGTAGTTAGGCTCAACCTGAATCTCTCCTGCTGTCAAATTCAGGACAATCTTTCCAGGAGTAGGGAGAAGAAACATTGTAAAGGTTGCCTGGGTTCACTGGCAGAACTACCACTGGAGGGTTTTTTGACGACAAGCCTGACAAACAAACATCATTAAAGGAGATCGAGGCATAACTGGTTTGCCTCAGGGGCAAAAGCATGAAATAGGAATTTTTTCAAGTTTGTCACCTTCTAAATACAAAACACGTGGACATATAATGAGTATAAACAGCTGCAATGCAGCAATTAATTTGCTAAGGCTGGTACCAGATCAACATCATCCATAGTTTGTAGCAAGCTGTTCAAACCCAGGCAAAACTGAACATTGTTAAAGTTCCTGCCACCAGCCCCAGTTGCCTTGGGCTAGCTCGTGTTCCTGCCTCAGCCACGGCTGTTAGAGGTTGAGGGCAGATAGATATTAAAAATTATTTGCACTGAGGGTCACCTAGGCCTGCATTTTCTAATCTTAGAGAGGCTTGTACATAGATAATAAGATCATTAATAGTCATAAGATAATAAACCCCTCCAGGAATGCTATATGTATAAATTAAGCACAGGACACGTACCATTACAAGCACCACACAGAACTAGGCCAGGCTATTCTGTTTTTCTAAAGGAATCTTAAAAACCTGAGGAATGCAAAGGAACAAGCACTCTGGGAGCTCAACAAATGAACAGGCTAGAGCTTTCAAACTGTGAGTAGCACTGATTTTTTTGCCATTGTTGCAGATCCCTGGTGTACAGTTTGCAGCCACTTTGCATGTCTTTTGCACGAAAGTAACACCTTGATGACAGAAGAGAAAACAGGATTTTCCAGATACTCCACATAGGGGGTGAAAGAAAACAACATTAATTTAGCCCATGAACGAACCTCGTAACAATTTACGGAATATCTCTGTTGAAGATTTCTGAGCGTCAAGATCCAGTATCTCTAATGTAGCAATGTGTCAAGTCAGACGGTTAAAAAACCAGCAACATCAAAAACAAGCAAACAAAACAGCCATCTCGTGCTATCCAACTTCCATTTTCCTTCAGGAGCAATAAGTCCAGCTAATGTTACAACCATCTTTTGTCTCAGACACAATGGAGATGTAAAAATACTAGGTTGGAGGCCCAGGACATTGCCCTGGGATCTGTGCAAGAACAAGGTGCAAGACCTCACCTTTCACTGTAGAAAACTCAGGGAGTTTAATACAAAAGGGTATAAAATGCTAATACTTTGAAAAAAAAAAAAAGACCCCACCAAAACTCTAAACCAATAAATATAGGAAAAGGTAGAAAGAACTGAAAGAACTGAAAGCTGGAATTTTGAGGCTGGAAATGTAAGTGCTACCCCAGTCTCTCCTAAACGATACATTTGCTTGTGTCAGATTGCAAATGTTAGCTTTAATCTGGGTTGAAATTTACGGCTAGCTCAAAGCCTTCCTACTTAACACTAATGTTCAAAGGTGATACCTTGCACAGATTCATCCTTGATACTGCTGGTTGTTCATGGCATTTATCTGATGGTCCACATTTAATCTTTATCACTTTTTTTATTGAAGAAATCAATTCTCATTAATATTTTTAATGGTTTTTGGTGGATGTTAATGAAGTGTGGGAAGGTCCTTCAGAGACTGTACTCTTCTGTCACATTGAAAATGACACTAAATGACATGATAAACAGTAGCATGTTAGGTTTTAGCTGAGAACATCATCATAGAACTAAAAAGTTTGTTCTCTGTGTGCAGTATAGAAAATAACCAAAGAAATTTTTAAAAATGTATCAATAACACAAAAAAATAAGGAAATTCACAAAAGAAGTAGTAAAAGTCATCTTGCAGTCTGGACAAAATGTCCCATGAAAATGTTAATACAGCTACAGCCTATTCTCAAGCAAAAAAAAGAAAAAAAAAGAGGAAGAATTGAGGTTGGATCTACAGTTTGCAGTTTCTAGCCAATATATAACAAGTCATCCCAGAAAGAGACAGTCAAGTCAATTACTCATCTTTTTCCAAGTTTCAGTTACTTTAAGAAGAAATCACTCCTTTTTTTTTTCTGCAAAGAGCTACTTTTCAAAGCAACTGTTCAACACAAAATGTCAGCAAATGAACTTTTCAGGAAAGATATTCTGATCCCCCAATGCTAAATAACACTCCATCACTCACTGTAGTTCCAGATTATCTTAATTTTATGTCCTTGTTTTATTTTATAATGAAAATGTAATTTTATCTCCTTCTTTGATACTTATGTAAAATATAATAAAATATATAATATTTCATGCATAAGCTTGAGATTTTTAAAATATTGTTTATTAAATGTATAAATAAGGGAGTACTCATAGAGGCTGCATTATTTATGCCATAATTATCTTATTATTTCAGAATGTCATTAGTGATGAAGAAGATTTAAGAAGAAACAGAACAACTGAGCCAATGCTGAAACACAATTGGATAAGAGCTATATATCTTACTTTGCTGTGTTTTGCCTGTACTGTGTCTGAATTAAAATGTTTTTTTCTCAGTCACTAATGAGATATTTTTGCGAATTAACAGCAATATACCACATTAATCTAGTTTCTTAGATACTGAAACAAGAGTTATTAAAATACAGTGATGTACCTAGTCTATACAGAAAACAAAGATCAAGCAAGAGAAAGAATTCCTTATGAGACAGAGGTCATGTAGGGAATCAGTCCTAGAACTTCAGTCTACCAGAATCCTAAAAGCTGAGGTGGAAAAGGCACACATTTTTTGCTTTATCTAGGAACTACTGCAACATGCAAAGCTCAGGGAACTTCACACAAGACTAGATCTCACCACTGCAGAATGAGATTCATTGCCTGAAGGGAAACAGTGAGCAAGAGGCTTGGCATAATATGAAATTTGACCCAAACAAGACATAATATCTACTGAATGAAAAAAAGTTAGGTGAGCTACAGGTGGAAAAAATATGGAATTTTAAAAATAAGGTTTGCTTCAATTTCAATTTATTCACAAATAAAGATCTACTGGTGATAGTGATGGTATTATGGCACAAAATGACTTTTGACACCATAGCTTAATGTTAGAAAAGGCACAAAGCTGATAAAGATCATATATCACACAGACACTGCTGCTATCACCAAAGTACCACAGATGACTGGTGCTAGGATGAAGCCATTCACTATAGCTGGTATTAGAGTGAAGTTGGAAGTCTCTCCACCTAAGATAAAAACTGAGACAATTTCAGCAGCTAAAAGTACTTTTGATCAGCTAATCTCTTCTCAAATTAGCAGTTTATTTCCTCTGCTTTGCTTTCCAAGCAACCTAGTTCTGAAGTGATTCTTTTTTGTATTAGTTTCCTTCTGCATTCATATATGGTGACCTACAAACTTTACACAGTAATGGAGGAAAACATTAATTTAGCTGGAGCAAGTAACATTCTCTTATGTTCATTTTAGGAACTTCTGAAATGCACTAGGTGTCGAGTGTACAGGAAATTGTGACAAAAGCATCACTGAGCCAACTTCTCAGAGAGTTCTAGCAGTGCACCAGAAGTACTCCACACCTAAACTTTGCAAGAGTTTTGAGGTTATGGTAATCTCTATATGGTGGCATCCTTTACCACACTCCTGAATTTAAAACAAAACAAAACAAAATGAAAAAACCCAAACGACCATAAAAAAATCCCCAAACCAAAAAACCAATGGTGATGGACACTTACACAAAAACACAGACCAGGCTACAGCAGCCAAAGCCCTCACTGCTTCACTGTCGCGTTAAAGACCTATGGTATGTGGAGGCAGACTAGGGTGCACAGAAGGGCCAGAGGACTACTACAGCAACAGCAAAACTGAACAAACAAAAAAAGACAACATCAACACATCTAGGCAAATTTTTTTAGGAAATCAAATCATATCCCACCAAACTGCAGCTCAGTTGAGGGGCTGAATCCCCCTGAGCACAGTCTGTTTCCTTTCTGCTTGGTGTGGGTTCTGCCTAATCATTGTGCAGTACACTGGCTGCCATACCCACACCAAAGGACACATCAGCTACTTGTCACAACACTTGAGTTTCTCCTTTTACTTTGACATCCGTAACCTTGTCTCTTGCAGTGCAATAAGCAGCAAATGAGATGGTTGGACTATTCTCCATGCAATAGCCAGCAAACAAGAGTTTCATCTAATACAATACCTGAAGACACAAATGCTGGGTAAAACAACCTTGGGGGGAAAAAAAAGTGGAATATTTAGGGAAGAATAATCTGAAACAACTACTGGAAACACCAAAGTCTTTATGTGAGGAGCTACTATAACACAAATATGGTCATCCTCCAATAAAAGAAACCTAAACTTGTCTTCTGAAGAACAGAACAGAGACAGCTGAGGAAAAATTATCACAGAGTGACTATATAACTATGCTCCCTCTTATCAAAGGTTTAAAAGAACAAACTAGTTATTTTATTGTTGAAGTGCTGATGTACCGAATGCAGTATGGGCAGCATATTAAGACAACTACACAGTCTGCTCTGTATAAACATGCTAATGGATACAGCACCAATCATAGATTTTATTTTATCCCTTGAAGTCCTCGGAAAAATGAAGGTGAAGGAATGATGAAAATATGAACACTACTAGAAATATAAACCCCTAGTAATGTCACAGTATGACATTTGTTCAGTACCCTGGCAACTTTACTAGACAGAAACAGAATAAGATTAAGTCAAAAGAGCTTTCAAGTGACCTTGCTAGAAGCAGTATTCTTTTCACCAGTTTCCTTGATAATTTTTTCCTCTGTATTCAGATATGCGTAACTGAAGACAATTATAAACACTATATGTAATTAAATAAAAGAATTTATGGACTATTCAAACCCTTGGCCAAGAACTCAAGACATTTGCTGATAATAAAAATCTTCTGGTATATCATTTTCTGCTGTCAAAATATTCCACCAACCTCTTTCTGGGAAACAGTGTTAAAAATATTTCATTGGTGTAGACCGGCCCAATTTTTCCCAAATCAGTTCTGCTAAACAGTTCTTGCCTTCTGAAAAGTTGACAGTTTGAGTTTTCTACTTTTCATTTTCTCCTGACTGTAGAAATATGGCTCCACCCTCTAATCAATTATTCCACAGTGACCCTATATAAAGGTGGGCTTATAAGAAGACAGACTTTTTATCAAAGCCTGTGGTGACTGGACAAGGGGCAGTGGTTTTAAATTGTGTTTTAAATTGTAGATTTAGTTAGGACATAAAGAAGAATTATTTTTTTTTTTTACTATGAGAGTGGTGAGACAGTGGAATGTATTACTCAGAGAAATCACCAGAACTGTAAGTACTGAGGCTTTGAGCAGCCTAATCTAGTGAAAGATGTCCCTGGCCATGACTGCGGAGGGAAGGGGGGTGAGGGTAGGTGTGCATGAGATAATAAAAGGTCTCTTCCAACCCAAATCTGTCTATGATTCTATAATAAGTACTACTGAGGCAACTCATAGTTTTAGCACATTGGCATCATTACAGGCTGTACATTTCTTTAAATCTTAAATGGAAACATTTGTGAAAAAAACAATAACATTATGAAAGATAATAATAATTTTCAATAAAAACTGTTTAAAAGATAAACTATAGGAATTGCACTTATGCAAGTATTTTACATTAGTCTTTAGAAAACCCCTTTTTCCTACTAAGAAGAAGCAAATTTTATTGCCACAGGTTAGATATGCAGTGCTCCTGAGCATTTGTAACCCAGTCTGTCATGTGTGCTCTTCAGGAGAGCACATATTCTGAACTGAGCATTCTGTAAAGACTTTAATTCTTATCACCTCAATTATAAGGAGTAGCAGTTGCTTAAGTGCCTAAAGATTAGGGACTGTGATGGTAAAATCCACTTGCTACTCAATTTCTTTTCACAAGATATTCAAGCCTTAGGAGTCCAGCACAGAGCACTGACCAGGGCACACTGAGAGCCTTTCATGACACTCAACCAGCAACAAGGAAAGGTATTATTGTGGTTTCCTGAAGATTGCAGGGAAGGAGCTGGGAAGAATAGAGAAAAGTAATAAAAGCCCAAAAACCTCAATGACAGATCATCTGTCTAACCGTCCCCTCCTCTGCTAAAGGCAAGTCTTTATCTGCCACGAGGATTGAAGAAGGAAAAATAGCCTAACTCTTTGTAAGTACTGAATTTAAAGTTGAAGTAAAAGGTCTCCTTGTATTTAAATACTTAGGTGCTGAAAATATAGTTAAGTATTTCATATTAAGGCCTGAAACAGAAAAATGAAAGCAGACATTTTAACTATGAAAATATCTTTACAGCTTCGTAATAGAGGTGCTTGATAACAATTCCATTAGAAAGACTGCAGTCAAGGTCTCATTCTAAGCCATAGCCTGAAGGCATTCATAACAAGGGAAAAAAAAATCTGTTTTTAGTGCATAGACTTAACTGTGAACAATTTATTTCTAAACTGTTTTTACAGAGAAAGCTAAACTATTGTTCTGCCTCCATTTTTTGGAGGTTGTTTCTAGTATGCCTAATATCTGTTGATTAAAAATAACTTTCATTTCAAAGCATGGGAAAAAAAAAAGAATGTGTGTTTTTATACCACATAAATCTTACCTGAATATTTGTACTCTTGTTTCTCTTCTTTCAGAATTAGGATTTCAGAAAGAACTTTCACATGAAGTTTATTGGGATTCCAAATAAGGAAAAAAGTAAAATCTTCCCAAATGGCCATTTCATTCCAATAAAAGTAAAGCTGCACTTCACAATGTCTTTACTGTTAATGAGCTTTCATGATTACAGCAAACTAGTTTATAAAGAACAATTTTTGTGTAGATTTTAAATATAACAAGGATAGATATTTCATATATCAGTCATTACTGCTACCCACATTGAGAAGACTACGAGAAACCCCATTTCCTAAAATGTGTGCTGTCATAGTCTGAGCAGCCCCCCCAGGGGCCAGAGAGCTCGAAATGGTTGGTCCTGGCTGAGTTTCCAGTCAGGAGGCCAATTGCAACTGTTTTTCTTGCTCCTGTGAAATCAGATATTCACAACAGCCGGAAGTTGTTGGCAGAGTGTGAGTGTGAGTGGGAGAGTGTGTGTGAGAGAGAGGAAGAAGTCAAGGGTTGGCCAGGGGCCCCTGAAAATCCGGGGTGCCCCTGGGCCCCCGCGGCCCTGGCCTGGCCAAGGCTGGAGACAGAGTGAGAGAGAATCTGAGTCACGAGGGGTGGTCAGGGGGCCCCTGAACACGGGGGACCCCCGAGCCTCCTCGGCCTTGGTTCAGCCAGGGCCAGGGCAGTTTCCTCCCTGGTTGTCCTCCTCCACTGCCCAGGGAGGCAGTGGACTTGGAAGCCAGCCAGGGGAGTTGGAGCTAGCTAGCTCCCTGGCAGGCATGCTCAGTACTGGAGCTGAGCCAAGAGACGGGCCAGAGGGGTCCAGAGCCTGCAGAAGTGGCTGCAATATATGCAGAAGCTGGAAGAACTCCAGGCTGAAGGAATTGGAGATGGGCCAGAGGGCTTGGAGGTTTGGATGGGGGCAGCCAAAAACTGATCAAAGGAGGAACGCAGGGGGCGGAATCCCTCCTGTAACACGTGCACGTGGCAAGCCGAGCTGAACTGCAGCAGCTAAGGAAGAGAGCCAAACCAGCAGGCTTTTCCTGGGTAAGGACTTCTGGTGAAAACTATTTGGGGTAAAAAGGATTGAGCGAGACCCAGAAAACCTGCAACCTGGAGAGTGAGAATTGAACATCTTATTCTCTGGGAGGAAACCTTCATGAATCAGAGAGGAAGGACTCAGAGCTGACTCCCTGGACCTTTTGTGATGAACACCTGATGACACAAGTGTTTCCCTTGCAGCTCGAGATGAGACCTCAGCAGGAGCTGAGGGCTGGGGGTGGGGTGTGCAAGATACCCATTTCCCTGATACCACAATGAAAAAGAGACTTTTCACTATCTCCCTTAAGACTTCTCCTAAACTGATGTGGGAGGGTCCAAGGGGTGGTAGGGATTGTGTTAATATTGTATATAATTGCTTTTTAGTTTCTACAGTATTTATTGGTTAGTAATTGTATATAATTCCCTTCCCCCATACTGAGGTGTGCCTGTCTGAAAATTTCTCTTCGGTGTCGAGGTAAATTGTAGGGGGAGAATGGAGATTAGATTTTCAGGGTCAAACCTCCACAGTGTGCTTATTCAAAAAAACCCACATTTTGCATTTTTTTTATGCAATTCTTTTAATGTTAAACTCTGTGAATGAAAATTCATGAATATTTTTTGGCATATGTAAACTTATTTTGAAAGCTTAATTGCTAAGTCTTTGAAAGTGCGAACATAGGCAATTCTCTGAAATGTTTTTTTTGCAGAATCCCCCATATTTTCAGATAAAGGAAATATAGTTTGGAAAAGTAGAATTTGGTCTCTCTCCTACTTGGAAACAATTTTAAAAAAAGTATCTGTGGAGAGGAGCGAGAAGATAACTGACCACTTAAGCATCAAAATCCTTCAAGAAATATTTAGTCTAAAACTTAGAATAAGGTTTCACATATAAAGAAAGGACATATTCCAGATTGCAAAATGGAGAATCCACACGGATGAGGAAGATACATCTTGCTGTCACCATGAAAATGAAATTGATTTTGTAAAGGTGAAGAAAGGATCTGGATGGATTCCTGAAAGCCAGTTCTCTTCACAGGGAAATCTAATCTAAACTATGCATTAAAAATCATGTCATGCTCATGAACGGACACATCCCTGCACACATAGAACATATGGTCAAGGACAGACTTCACTTAAAGACTTCCCTGTAAATCCTGACATTCCAACCATCTTAAGCACCAAGCACCCAATCAACTGGTCTTGCCTTCTCTCCTGAGTTCAACAAGGACTACCTTTCCTTTTGCTTCCACTAACTAGCAGGAAAGAAACTCTAAAACAGAAATGAAATAGCTCTTTTAATCATTTGTGTTATACTCCATTCTTTTATATTTAGTGTGTACAAGAGGCCACCAGGAGAATTATTCAGCAAAAGCATCTGAAGTGTATTCAAGTATGGATGGATACCTATCTGCATCCCATACTGGCTCTGCCTGGCTCATGGGAACAAACACTTATCCCTAGTTCAAATTCTCTAATGACAAGTGTCTACTTGAAGCTGTTGATTCACTGAAGTCTAAGCTTTGCTGAATACCACAACTATTAAAATTGGCAATACAACAAACTGAACATCCTGCTTCCAGAGCAACCCAAGAACATGAGTTGCTGAATGGTCAGGTTCTTCAGCCTGCAAGTTCTCTAGGTGTCAAGCTGCCAAACTGACTGTGCAGTATAATGGATTGTTTGGGGTTTGTTTTTTGAGGTTTGTTTGGTTGGTTGTTTTACTGGGGTTTGGTTTGCTTGTTTTTGTTTGGGGGGACTTCAGGGAGGGGGGAGAGAGAGGGGTTGGTTTTTTTGTTCGTTTCTTTGGGCTTTTTTATTTGATCACAAAAAAAGTAAATCCGGGATTAAGGAAACAGAAGTACAAATCATGTGTTACTTTGGCCCTACTTTTGGGATCATCTCCTCCTTTCAGCTGCCATCTCTCTGAAATTTCAGGTCCTCTGCACCCAACCTTCAGTATGGCTGTCTTGATGGTCCCTGAACTACTTGCGGGAGAAAAGTGTCTCAAGAATAATGCTGAGTTAAAATGAACCATAACATACGAATACTTTTTAACCTTGCTGTTTCTTTTGAGGTTAGAAATACTTGTGTTCTTTTAATCCACATACATGTAACAGAGCTTTTTAATACATACTTTTTTTATTTTGAGGGGGGGAAAACTGCTTTAGATTATAAAGGGCAGAGTTATATAAAGAATAAAACCCCTTAAATATGTTTTACACACATAGATTTAATAGATAAAGTATGTTTTCTTAGTTACACAAAAAAATAACTCACAGATTCTTTGTCTCTAATTTTTTAAATGTTTATAACTCCCTGTCACAGTCACAGATGCCTCCTGCCTAATTGCTTTGATTGAATCCACTTGCATATATAAACCCACCTTCCTTTATTGGCAGCTCTCACACTCCACATTGTCTTTCTCTTCTACAGTAGATTCAGGTACCTTAAGAAGTGGTCCACTAGGGTAGAAATACCTTTACCAGGGATTGTTGACAGCTTTCCAACTGTTCCTCAGCTGCCCTCCAATGTTTTCATTATCCATATTACTTTCACAAAATAGAAGTGGCAGAGTGTTTCCTTTGCCAAGACATGTGCATTTTCTCCTTAGCTGATGGGAAAAGAGAGAGACAACCAGACAGAAACTTTGAAGAAGAACTGTCAATAAATCCATTTCTTACAGAACTGTGATGGTACTTCTATTTCAACTAGGTTCACGATTGTTCTGCTCATGATCCTCTTTTTCATGAACAAGAACAAAAGCTTCACAGAGGGTTTTAATTCAATATAATTGGAGAACTGACCACACAGAGAGAAAGGCTGAAAGTTTAGTGTTACTCACATTTGAGATTTTGAAGAAGTCTAGATTTTATCTTCATTTTTTTGAGGTTTTTTTCATTCCTCCTTTTCATTAAGTTTTATTGTCTTTTTTTTCCTTCTTCACATTCTAATATCAAAGCTAATACGCTAAATAGAGAGGGGGTAGAGAGAAAGTTTCACTTTCATTCTTGCAAGGATTATACAAAGATTTCCAGCCAGCTTCCTTTCATTTGCTTACAAATTGTATATAATTCAAGAATATAATCTATTCTTGACTGGGTCTCTCCATGCCATATTTTTATTTGGAATGCTCGCTTATACTAGAAATAGGGCAATTTGTTTCAATTCACAAAACCATGAGAATGAGATTTCCGTTGTATCATATGTGCTTGAATGACACTTGTGTTTCTCCAGGGAAGTCAATCTGTTGTGAAGGACATTGAGTGCTGTGCTGAGGATAACATCCTTTGCCTGCAAGGCAATGTGAACAACCTGAGCCAAATCCACGAAATTCATCACACACAAGCAAACAGACAGTGAAATGAAGGGCATTCAGCTGAAACCACAGACCAGATGCTTCCATGGTATACATTCACTATGGTTCACTTATTTCTGTCAAAGCCTTTATGACAGCAGAGAGACAGACATGCGAGTGCATATGTTCCTGTGTACTTTTTTCTCTTTTTCCCAAGGCTGTGAGAAGACTTTAATTGGAAAATCCAGGACTCTCCTTCCAATCATCCCTGGAATTTCATGGTTTTTGAATCTCAGAAAGCAGCCCACTTTCATCAAGATATTTTGAGCTCACCAGATAAACTCTCTAGTTTGCAAAAGTCAAGACAGGTTTCTAAACAGAAACCTTATTGGTTTGTCTTCTCTTGTAGACATTGAGATAAACTATTGCATTTTGCAAGCAATATCATGCTGTAAGCTGAAGTATTTTTAAAATAAAACCATGACCTTAAAAAAGGTAGAGAAAGGGAGAGAGGGAAAACATCATTTCATACCAAATATATTCTACTTATTACAACATTCCTCCTACAGAGAGTTTTCTGTAGAAAAGGATATTGTAGTCCTTACTACTTGAAGAACAGTTAATCTTCATTCTAAGGAAGCATTCTGTGACCTATTCAACAAATTCCTGATGCATCATTTTAATTACAGAGTGATTAAAGCTTCGCTGTCTTATAGCAGACTGATTTGTCCATAACTATAACAGAAGGGAAAAAGAATACAGAATTTCTTACATTAGTGCCACATCATTACAGCCCCAGTTCTTCCTATGGAAAGCTGAAAACACTCTGCAAGGACCCTCTTCAGACTCTCAAATATGAATCAGAGTCCTCAGAGCTAGAAAATCTGACCTCAGAAACTGTGAACTTTTGACTTTTTTGACATGAAACCAAACCTTGTAACTGCAGGTATAAATGCAGACACCAGAGCAAGGGGAAGAAAGTTCCTTCTTATGTGTTAGTCGGGCCTCTTGCACAGTATTACCATGCTATTTAAATTGATGGGATTCTACTGAGATGCATAACCACTTCACCCTCCTGTGGGAAGGCACAAAACAAGTAGCAAAGACCTACATTGAATTAATCCACTGCAGGCAGTGATTTATAGTTTCAGGGTTACAAAGATGTTAAAACCAGAAGAAAACTTTTAAAACTGTGTGCTCCATCCACCTTTATATCTAATGACAATACAGTCTACACACATACCCCTAAGACCAATAAATTTTGTTTGGCTAAAAATATAACTTCCAGACAGTTTTGATGTGAAGACAGAGCTAGAGAATCCTTTTCGGTCATGGTAATTTATTCCAGTGGTCAGTCTCACTAGCATTTTTGTGTGCACACTGATTTTCCATTTTTAAATTTGTTGGTCTTTAACTTTCAGCCAATAGCTCTGTCTTTGCCTTTTCCCTCACTGGGTTACATACATTTCAAAATCCATTTTTTCCCCTCTGTATTTATGCACTACACTGCAAATGTTCCCTACACAGTTTTCTGATAAACCACAGTCTTTCATCTCTCTCCCAGTGTGCATTTTTGACTGCTCTTCAGTAGGCAGCTCGTGTTTCCTTTCTAGACCACCAAGGAGAGTGCTGAACAGGTAGATCTGAACTAAATACTGGCATTTTCACAGACTCTTTTCAAAAAAGCATCTGTTCAGTGATGGCCCCCCTTGCTGGGGATTTTGATATCTGTTAGTTTACCAGTTCACGTCATGTATAGCTGCACTTCTACGGTCCTATATAATTTGCTGTCAGCTATCAAGTTGCTCCACATATCTCCCACTATTCCCCACTCTTAGCAATAGCAGTCAAATTTCATAAATATGTTCTCATAAGCCTGCTGTTGCCTGATGATTCCAGCTCTCATGCATCCTATTTTTGTCTCCAACTTCTAGAAAAGAAGGAATTGCCTCTATATGCACTCCCAACTCTGTATATGCCAGCTTACAGAATATGTATTCCAGCATTTAATTCTTCATTAAAGATGGCCATTTCAGTTGTTTCATTGCTTTGTCCCAGACTGAAGTCAGACAGAACTCTTTATACTTACCTATGTTATCTTGCTTGACCTTTAAGAACAGTCAGATTGACATTAGGTTTTTCAGACAATTTGGGATATAAGCACAGTTTATTGCATACAACTCGTTTTTGCTCTATACACATAGAAAAATCAGACCTGTTACAACTTTCTTTCACAGAGGAACCCTTGACTTCAAGCTGCCAAGATCTATGTGTTTGGCTCTGTCTTATTAAGGGTCTGGTGCCTATCAAGGAGATATCCCTCAAATAAGCAGTACAAAACACATACACTTCTGTCAGCGGAGTACCCAGCACCAACTCCAGCAGAAGAAACAATAAAATATCAGTGGGATAATAAATACAGAGGGCAGAAATAATTTTCTCACTTTTTGTTTCAGCAACAACTAGTAGCAGCAGCCTCACATCTTCAAACTTTAACATTCCCGTCCCAAGAGAGCAGACGGATGAAAAGGAGGAGCTCCACAATTTCAGCAGAACATGAAAAACAAGCAAGTAACTTGAAGTCCAAGCTTCAACAGTTTTATTGATGCATAACTTACATGCAAACTCCCTTTGGGAACCTGGGACTACAAGAGGCAGGGCTTGGGCAGCAGCAGTATTTTCTCTGAGCACAGCACAAGTTCTCAGCCTTCAGATCTGCGGCAGAAGATCTGGGCAAGAGGCTGAAGATGGGGAGCAGGAGTGCTCTTGACATGTTAAAGAAAAGCTCTCTTCAGGCCCCATTGGACTTGCAGAGTGCTTAAGGAACAGTAAAGGGCTGGCAGCAACCTCCCGTTTGCTCCTTAGCACGTATCTTTTCTGCAACTAGGCACTTATCTACTAACTATAAGCCTTCCAAAAAATAGAGAAACAGTGAAAGCTTTCAGAACCTGGGTTTAAAAATCTCCACAAACAAAAGATTCCCCCACTCACCTAAGCTGTCTTGTTTTAAATGAAAGAATATATTTACCAGTTAGAAGGTTTGCATGTGAGAGGAGGGAACAGAGTCTGCTAAACATATACCCATTCAGAAACATTTAATGATTTCTATGGCTAGAATAAGTAGACTTGAACAAGACAGAACATGAGAAAAGATTCTTTCTGATAAACTAGATAGCCCAGTAGCCAAATACTTCAAATAGAGTGAAAACTGATGTCTGTTTCTTTAAGAGAATTTGCTGTTTCGGGGATTTTTGTTGCCTTATCCTCCAATATTCAGCTTGCCTTTTCTTTGCCAAATTGTATTCATTATGTGTCTTGGACCACCCCAGACAACACTTCTGTTTCTGCTTGGAGTGGACATACTCCAGATATTTGGAGATGTTTATTGCCCTAATCCTGCCTGTTAGTCCATACTTAGCTGATAATCATCAATTCTCATTTGGAACATCTCTGATGCCTGCAATATCTGTTATCTTCCAATTCCAACATCCAACCAGCTCTCATTTTAGTTGGCTCTAGAGCATGTTCCCATCCAGAACACCAAGCACAGTTAACTATCTGTATTGTATCATCAGGAAAAAATTGACCACAATTAAGAGTCTAAAACAAACATATCCCACTGAGGGCTTTTAAAGTTTATGGTCCATCCAGCCTTGTGTCCTGCACTGTGTAGTTTGTGAAGTGCTGTGTTAGCAAGACTGTGAAAGCCTATATTTGGCATGGGTAGGCACTACATTCACCCTCCCAACTAATTTATAATCTACACAGTATTTAAAGTCTCAGTCAGATGACTGCGAAATAATGATGCACATACTGATTATCTCTCCAGTCCAATAATCTCATTTGAGTTGCAACCTGCTGCAATGATGACATTTCACAAGGAAATGGTCGAATGCCTTCTCTTCAATCTTTCTGTACATCAGAGATCTCAGGAGAGAAGTTCTGCATAGGCAAAAAGAGCTACAATCTTATTACATGGAGTTAAAGGGAAGGTACTGCATTGCACGTGCTGTTTTCAAGCCTTTTATGCCTGAGAAATTATTTTTAATGTCCATGGCCAAATTAAACTTTCCCTGTAATCAAATTCAGTGAAAATTTGTGGCTTTCTCATTATTTGATTAGAAAATATGCTAAAGACTATTTTTTCCTCAACAAATTCAAGTTCTTTTTCTTGCTGGCTGATGCAGAAGGAGGGTTTGGCTGGAAAAATAATGCTTTAAACAAAAATGAAAGTCTGGGTTCAAGTCTCACCTGCTGCGATATGGAGCAGAACACCTGACTAATGAGCTAAATGCTCCACTCCTTGTGTGTGTTTTTCTGCAGTTATAAATAAGAACATATTTTGGGCTCTAGGCAGAGAAACCCAAATTCAAGCTGGGTTTTCTTAGCTTTTCTCAGAGGTTAGTGCCAAAGAAACCCACAACCCTGAAACAAACAAACAGAACAAAAAAACAAATACCTTCCCCCCCAAAAAAACCCCAACCAAAACAAACAGCAACACAGCACCAAAACAAAAACCCAAACCTCAAGTCCTTTCAGGGGAAATGTGGCCAGGAGAAAGAAGGGAATTTTTCTTCATTGTGGTTCTGCACAGTTGTGCAGAGGTGTGAGCATAAAAGCTAAGGAGCACATGCAGCTTCTAAGCAGCACATTAAGCAGGATCAGAAGAAAAATTATTCTCAGCAACACAGCTCCTTCCCAGTGAAAGAACTGGAGGTGTCACTTGCCCTCTGTCTCCTTCAGCCCATTCTTACCCACCCAAAATGCCTTGTAAAGCGTCATCACTCATTGACAAGGTGAATAACAAGGTGAGCAGAACCAAGGTGTTTGCAGTCAGGTGGCTGAGCCTGACCTGCACCTTGCAGTAACACAGACCTTCATTGCCCTGCATTGGCAAGTGGGTCAATCCAAGGTCTCTAAATGACCAAATACCTTCAGAAATCCAGCAGGTTGGGGGTGGAGGGAGATCTGGGAAATAAAAACACTTGCCCTTCTTGCTGTTTCTCCTCTTTTCCTTTCACTGGTAAAGGGTAGCCAATGGAGCATACATCATGTCTCCTCATGGCCAGAAGGGTTTCTCTCCCAAAAGGACAGAATCTTCCCAGATGGTCCCTTGCATACACCAAAAAAATACAAGTCATTAAAAACCAAGCACAGAACTCTTGTAGTGGGATAGGGGAACAACCTGAAACAGAAGAGCAAATATAAGGGCTTAGTACCTCAAAAGCAATATCCTTTTGATGCTGCTGCTAATCAAAATAATATTTTGTGGTCTGTGTCTAATTTTCCTAGTCAGATTCTGAGCCTCCAAACTCTGGCTGTCACCTATAAATTGAGTTAGGATATCTTCAATAGGGGCACTACCATCTCTAACAGCATCACAGCTCCACTCATCTTTCCTTGCTAGATTTAAATAAAGATCAAAGGGAAAGGCAAAGATGAGACACAATCCATCCCAGATCCTCAATAATATTTCATGGATTTACTCTTGTCATCTCCCTCCTCCCAGCCCAACTCCATGGCTGAGTCCCTCAAATTTGGATACTTCTGCTGCCTGCACAAAGTGGTGGTTTTAGTACAGGTAAGCCCACATTTTACAAATACACATGCAAATATTAGTAGAAACTCAACAAGATATGAATATTTTTGTAAAGTAACTTGAGGTGATACAGGGATAAACTTCAGTTCAGGGTACAGGCTCAACTAGCAGTTGATGGACTTTCCTTTAGGTGAGCCTGTATCTCAACATGGGTAAAGGTTGTGTGTGCTACCACTCAGCCATGAGAGCACTAGTAGTACTTCTAGCTGTGAGGAACCATAGGTATTTACAGGAATCACAGGTGCTGAGAGTAGAATATGTGGATAAAGAATGAGTGAACCTGTATGTTTCAAAATGTGAAGGAGCAGAAGAACATGCAGAGCACAAGGAATTTGGCACATGAACTCATCCTAGCAATAATGAGAGCTGTGTACCTTGTAAGGATTACATGCTGAGAAACAACAAAACTAAATAAACTCTTAAGTGTCCAGCTAACATTCAGAGGAAAGGACACCCTCTAATATATCATATGAACCTCAGCATTGAAATTGTCGTAGGGGAAAATATTTTATAAGAAACTGCTATTTTTTTTTTAAGACTCTTGTAGGAAAAAAGTTGTCTTTCACATTCTCTCTGTTTCTACACTAAAAGAATTTTTCATATATATAATACTTTCTTCCAACAGCAGAACATTGTCAAAGGACACTCTACCGCTAATGTGGCCCAGAAAATTTTTGGTGTTTTTTGTGACTTTTGACAGATTGGCACCTCAAAAAAAAAAAAAAAAAAAAAAGGCAAGGATTGCTTCTAGAATCCAATTAATCTGGACACTTCTGGAGGGAAAACTACTCAGATCACCTTACAGGGCTTTGAAAAATATAATCTTTTTTTAAAATCTGCCATGAGAATGAACAGAATTGTTGCCCTGTTATACAAGCCTTAGCAATCAAGCAAAGGCTTCCTACTGTGTTAATACACTTCCTTTCTTCCAGAAAAAAACAAAACAACAAAAACAAAACAACAAAAGCCAAGCACTATAATCCACACACTCCCCAAAACAAAAAAAAATACCAGACAAAAAATATTTTCCAATGGCTGCACTTTTAATATGTTAAAAAGCTATTTTCTAGAACTGATATATAAAATTGATCAGGTCTGATATCATACTTGATTAAACAGGTAAAAGGAAACTAAGTGATTCCCCCCCCAGGCTCTCCACCTAGTTCACTATTGCAAACACAGGGACAGGTATGTGTACTGCAAAACTCAGCTTTAAACCCTACATTGAAAAGGCCAGATGGGTTTGTTTAATAATCAAGAATAGATTATTGAAGATACTACAAGTGCCAGTCTAAACAAAATGTTTAAGTCAATGCACAGAAAATAACTACATTTCTATTTTTGTGAAGCACTTGAGCATATGACTATCTCTTGGAGGTGACATAAAAGCTTTGTTGAATAGAGAAGAGCCTTCTTGAATTCTGAGGATGAGGCACACACTTAAGTCCTTGTCTGAATCAGCATCTACTTGAACAAATATAATCTCCTGAATTTCCTCTTATTGTTTGTACACAGAAAACCTGCAAGGACAAAAGTATACCAAGAGCTCATAAATCCACTCTCTCAACTGTATCAGTGGGACTTTTGTCCTTGGGATTAACTTTCTTTCCTCTCTGAGTCCATGTTACTCTGTAACACTCAAGAAATACAGATATGCACTTCAGGAAACTTCTTGAAAGAAAAATAAGAGCCACAAGATGTTTTGGAAATTTCCCACAGTGAAACAGTGTACTGATGATATGGCCTGAAAATGAGGAAGCAATGGCTACACTACCAGTGAAGGACACATTTACAGAAACGAGTTGCTCCTGTACATTGACCTAGACTAGTTAGTATTAAAAATCAGTGAATTACAACTGGAATGTTTTAAAATGTAATTAAAGACAATAAGTAGGAATCATCTGGGTAAAGGAAAGTAGGGAGTACTGCTCCTCTCCAAGTCCATCTCACCTCTGAATCAAGAGCTCCCAAACTAAGAGTCACCATCTTAGATACTAGGTGGCATCTGCTACAGACCACCACTCTACACTGGAGACAGTGTACAGACTGTCTCCTTAAGTTAGTTGCGTGTTGCAGAGAAACACAAACGGGAGGTCTCAGAATATTAGTACTAAAATGTTCTGCAATTTGTGTTTGTTTTACGTGAAAACCTCACGAGTACACCACATCCGACACATGGTCGCTCTACATCAGCCATCACCTGGGCAGTGAAACATTCCCAAGACATGAGAAGGATCATTACTTAGATTCAGCTATCACTATCCTGTTGCATACTGGCATAAAAGTGAAACTACTAATCTAAGTGTACATATTCTTTTATTGAGCCTAAAACCATCATATTCTAGTCACTCCAGAGAAGGAAAAAACCTGCAAATTATAATTAAGTTAAAACAGTTAAGGACCATTTAAAACACTAGGAGATGTCCCCAAAAGTCACAATCCATCTGTTCTGAATGAAAATCATGTGGACTAAGAAAAGTCTCTTTTAGAGAGACAAGAAAAATCTGTCGATACACACACACACTCACACAGAGAGGATGACAGAAGATAACACTAAATATGAATTAAAAGCTAGAAAGAACAGAAATTTTATGCAGGAAATAATAGTCATAAAAGTAACTCTCTGACTAGCGCTCAAACGTTTTTAAGCACAACAAGAACAAAAATGATCTCAGTAATAGTACATAAGGATTACTAACAAGTTATATATGATAATATAAAAAAGGGCTGATGTATTAAACATTTTTTTCCTGAATTTTGTGAAGGAAAAGTGAAAAGAATTTGCATCTTTTAAAGATAACAAAATACTTTGGCATCATCTTCAGTTATTGTTGAAATGTAAATACCAGTTTAACATTTCAAAAATAAAGTTCTCAGGAAAACAAAACAAAAAAAAGCCAAAAAAATCTACAATCATACAAGAAATAGCTGGCTGAGAAGCAACCTGAACCACTAAAGTAGATTTTCAATAGCTTCTGGAGACCTAAAAAAGTTTAGCAGTGGAAGAAAATGAAGCAGTGATGGAACAATACTTCACAAAGGCAAATGGGCTGACTGGTTTAACATCAGCGATCAGTAGACCTGGCACCAATCCCAACAAAATAATGAAATGACTAATTTATGGCACTGTTAAGCATTAAAAAGAATGCAATATAATCAAAGACACTGAACATGGGCTTCTGAAATCTAAATCTTGCTTTCAAACGAGCTTTTGGTGATAGGAGGGTAAACTTGTTAACGTAATAGATTTCTGTAAAGGTTTAGATTTGACCTTAATTAATGAATTATAATTATGCAAGATCAGCATGACATGCATTACACAAATTCAAACCTCCCAAAGTAATAGACCTTAAAATGTTGTTTTAAATGTAGAGCCATGGTTGCACAGCAGCATTTCTGGAAATGTGTTCTGAGACCTAACATGCTTCCTAGATATTACATCGATCGCTCAGGGGAGGAGAGTAGCATCCCAGATTCTAAGCAATAAATTTACAGTTTATGTACCTCCAAAAAGAGAGGGCAGACAACAGTCTATTTGGATCATCCCAAACAGATTCCAAGAATTTCCCTATCCTCAAGCCTAAGATTACACGTTTTGTAAAAATACAGACTTCTGGGCCAGGTATTAGACACAGTTGCACAATCTCTATTCCCAGAGTCTAGAGTCCTTTGCTGCAGAGTTCAAGACATCTAAATATCTCAGGAAATGTTTTCATGAAACTTGCTGCGAAACGAGACACTTTACAGAATCAATTCTGAAATACGGAGGAAAGACCCAAATCCTATGTACTAGTGTAATAAACATTATAGAAGAATGCATATCTGACATTTACCAAAAAAGGATGTGGCAAAATATGTTTAAAAAATAGACTAAAGAGTGACTAAAGTCTTGAAAAACATGCTGTATAATGAACACTCAAAGGAGCTTAGGGTATTTAACTGTCAGAATACTGAAGTTTGTTTCTACTGTATTCCAACATATACACAAAATAGCAATTTGATAGAAGGCATTTCAATTGAGCTGACAAAGAAATTATGAGATCCACAGCATCTTACAGCTTTGTCCAGCTATGTTTGCACTAGAATAAGAGATGTATTTAGGGAACATTGAAGATAACTGGGGTTAGTTTCAATAGCACAGAAACCAAAAAGCCCAAATGTTATACTGCTTTTACTGCTATTCCCTTCCCTATTGACAGTTTATGCAGTGTGAACATCAAAAAAAAAAAAAACAACCACCAAAACCAAAAACCAGAAAGCACCCCATCCAACAAATCTAGGAGAACTGAGCCTTTGATGCTATTGAGGCCCTTTGACTTCAGTACAAGTGTTATACATGGGTTTGGAACAGAAAATAACATTTTCTCTTTTTTTGATTGTTTTGGTTTTCATTTCAATGCAAAATACCAATCAAATGTTTTTCTAATGCAAGTTTTTACAACACTTTACAAAATCCAGAAGTTTGTACCATCCTGCTATTGAGGTGAAGTGAGATTAATTCATACCTACTGTTCTCTGTGTTTTCCAGCATTAATCAAAATACCCTGATCTCCCCAGAGCACTAAGAAGTTGCTGACTACCTTGTCCCCCTACTGCAATCCTTGCAGACAGTTTGTTCTTTTGGTAATTGCATGGCAAATAACCTTTAGCTTTACCAATAACATCACAGATATAATGATAGCACTTCCATAATTTCTATGCTAATATAGTGGTATTAATCCATATGTTAAGATTTTGCTGATTTCTTAGTATAAAAATTAATAATCAGTAAGATGAGCAGTATAACACACAATCATTTCACTATTATCTCTCAAGTCACTGTAATTGAATAACTACATTAAAACAACCATGACTGTTAATTAAGAGTTAATTTGATGTTAATCTTCAGTGAAATAATAATAAATAATTGCTTACTTTTTATAAATCTTAGCATATGATGAAATATGTTATTTCAGCTGTAAAGAAGTCTGGTTAAAATTTACTAACTTTTACAAAAGTTTAAACTTTTGCTTGAACTCCAATTTGCATCACACTCCATAGCTGGAGTGTACTGATGAGTCCAGCAGATTTGGGCTTTAATGAGGGCCCTGAGTAATGATTAACAGCTGGCCATCTTGTAGCAGGATGTTTGCTGAGAGTGGGCAATTTGAAAAACTGTAGTCTATCTACTGCCAACACTTCAGAAGCAATGCCAAAAATCTAAGAAATCATGGGAAATATGTCTTTGCTAGGATTTAACCCACTGGCTATCCCAGATGCCTGTAGAGAGCGATAATGTTGACTAAATCAGCAACAGAGTGACACAGCACAAGAGTGAAATTTGATTCTCCTTTCATGGTTGCATTAGGATTTTGGTGAGGGACGTGAAAACCATAAGCAGTTGATCTCTCCTCCTAGTAAAAGGACAAAACCTTCTCATGGCTGTACTGCACAGACCAGAGAAAGGTACTACTAAACAGCTGCTATTCACAGGTAAAACAGTGTCCTCTTGCTGCTATCTCTGAAGAAAGTAAATTTTTGCAAGACACTGCAGGTATTTGCAATACATGTTATAACTTGCATAATAGAACTAAGCAAATCATTAAAACAATTTAGTAAAGCAAAACTTGTCCATTAAATAAGTCTACTGGCTATCATACATATTCTCCTAATAGATAGGACAAAGACTAGCATACAAAATCCAGAAGGGTGTAGCAATGGCAGAGTTGCCATATATATTTTTTAAAATGTCTCCCTTTTTATATTTTACAATTTTCATGACCAATTACTGTAAGATTTATCACAAATAATGCAAGAACATCTGAAACTCTAATTAACTATCACAGTAAACTGAGGAAGAACATAAGAAAGATACTTTGTACCTGAAAAATTACCACCTCTCTCTTCTCACTGTTCTCTTTCCTAAGCCATTACACATCCCATTAGTTTTGCTAACATTCATTTTCCATCCTGCTTTCATGCTGTCATCTCTTACAATAAATTCAACATTCTTTTCCTTAAATCAATACACCATCAGCTGCAAATCCACAGTACCCTAATAGCCATTCTCTCTGGGCTCTTGTTAAACACCATGTATAGGGTCCATATAACACACATATTATGTTAGAAGGGAACAGTGGCTCCCGTCTGAAACCTCCTTGATCAAGCATAGACAATTTCATGCATGCTGCCTGCTTATTCTAATAGCACCATCGGCAGCCCAGGACAGTCAAGAAGAGTAGAGAACTCCATGATCACTGGATGAACCCCCTATGTAGAGAATGAACATCCAAACAATGACAGATCTAAATCTCAGATCCCACAGGATTACCAGAGAGAGCCCACTGCCATTAGACACTCATCTTGAAGGCAAACTTCTGCATCAGTCACACTCTGGCATATGTTACACTTAGCCCTTGGACCAAAATTGAGTTACTCAAAGTTTCTTTGTAGAAATGTCATGCTCTTTCCTCCATAAATGTGATATCTTTGACTTTCTAAGAGACAGTTAAAAGCAAGGGGCACAAAAACACTGGAATGGAATTTCCATGTCAGCCATTTTACAAGCAAGATTCTCTTCCCCAAGTAATCAGCAGATAAGGGCATAGAAGTCACCTTTGGAGGCTGAAAACATTGATCCAACTAATTCATAGGATTAGAAGAAAGATTTGCTTCTTGCACAGAAAAATGAGAAGTCATAGGAGACAAGAAGGAAGCTTCCACACGCCTTGCATCTATGGGGATACAAATCTGCCACTAGACTCAGAGAGAACTGCTATTGAATGTCACCAAACAGGAGAGTATTTAGAGTGCGTTCAGTTGTTTTCTTCAGTAAGGTTTTATAGAGCATAGAGTTGTCTAAAGTGATTGGTTCAAAATGGCTACCAGGACTTACTGTTAATTACTGACTGTGCCTGACCCCAATATGACTGCATAAAGGAAAGGAAGGCTCATCATGGATGGCATTTGGCCTGAGGTGCCTCATGTGCAACTAGAGCAGAAAAACAACAGTGTGAACATTAATGTATTTCTCAATGAAATATTTTATTCTCTATTTGCAGCTTTGGTTTTAATATCTCACATTATGAGGCCACACTTCGTTTTCTTCTGCTTATTTCCCTCTCTCAGCAAAGGTGCAGAACTCCATACTGTACTTAAATCAACTACACTTTTGAATGAAGAATGCTATTTGACAAAATTTGCATTGCTTTAAAACTATGTATATTAAGAATGTGAACAAGAGATTGTTGCAGTATTTCGTGGGAAAAGCTATACAGTACTTCTGATGAGCTGTGTTTTGTATCCTGCCAATTGTATACCTCATATACAGGCAGTTCTGGTGTGCTTGTTTTCTTTAGTTACTGCCTCACAGTTAGGAATCAGAGTGACTGCATTATTTGTATGGCATTTCTTGGAAAGGAACTGAACTGCTGCATTAGGACAGTTTGAATGTATATTCTAGAGAAGCAATATTTCCTCTAAAGTGACTTAGAGACAGATGAATGAAAGAGAGTCAAAATATGGGACACAGCTGTTACAGCTCTGAATAACTAGCCATTTTCACCTCATAAGCATTTGCATGGGGGAAACTAGTTGCGAGTGAGTGCAGTGTCTTCAGTGTAATTTAGTCACCAGTTGCCACTTAATTTGATCCTCCATTTAATTTGATCAAGACCTCTGAAAATAAATCATCTGGTGCTTAAAAACACAACTTCCACTCCTAATTTTTTTTCTGCTTTAGTCAGGATAAATTGCTGCTGGACAAATTGATTCTTGGCTACAATAAGTTGCTATCTAATTAATGGTGAAGAGTATAAAGAAATGCTTATAAATAAATGAAAAAGGATATAATCCAAAAAAGATAGAGGTTGATTAGGGAAATCTTGTGGAACAGTTAAGGATAGCTACAAAACTAAGAAAATATTTTCATAAGTACTGCCATCACAGCACTCGGCATTTCTCTCCTCCTATTAGTATACTACATGAGTTCCAAAGATTTCTTCTTAAGGACTGCACCCATTTCACAGATTAATGTGCCCAAACACAGACTGATTTAGACTTTGAATGTGATTGCTTGTGTGATACATCTGCACCACATCTGAAAACAAAAGCACTTGACACAGGACTGGTCTGTCTCATCATAAGCCAGATGAAACATAGACCCCAATATAGCATAGACTCCAACAGCGATATTAATAATACAGCAAACCACAGATTTCAATCGGGGCAAAATAGGATCAGTAATCAACAGGAAGGTTGGCATTATAAAGTCATGGTACAGCTTACCTTTTAACTCTGTTCCTACAGGGATTTTGCTTTTCATCCTCTGAGTTCAAATATTTGTCCCACACAGATTTGAAAGAGTTCTGTTTGATTTTCTTTCATGTAATGTGGAAATTTTATATGGCTAATGCAGCAAGCACTTAGGTAGATGACCAAAGAGGTGTATATATCTGACAATGGATAATGCCCTTGGTAGCTAAAGAAAACTGAAGAAACATTCTGTAGCATATCAAATTCCAGGGCTCAAATGTTTGTGGCATCGTGTGATATCTCAGCTAACCATTTAGTAGAGCTAGACACATAATGTATGAGGCTGGGAATGATCTATCATCACTGTACAATATCTTATTAAAGATGACAAAAGTAAGAATACAAGAGTGGCAAATATTGATAACACAATGAACATGAGAAATACAGATATCCAGCCTGCTCAGGAATCAAGAGCTTTTGTTTATGCCCTGTTCCACCACCCCCAAACTCCACTCTCCAACCATGGGACATGATGTTTGAGGTTGTTCTCTCCTCCAGTTGCAAAGCTGCTTGCACTCCAGTTCCATCCTGCACATGTTCTTCCTTGCCTAATTTTATTTTTCAGATCAAGGGCTGTACTGTAAATTGTCCAATAACATTATTTTCATTAATTCATCTCTTGATACTCTATTCTGAGGATAGCTTGAGTCAGCAGCACATTTCTGTAGCTCAGGTAATTTTCTCCCTTTTAAAATAAATCAGGGCAGTGACAAGTCCTCTGTTTTGAAAGATGCAATGAGATATGACATCTGTTATTTTTTCCCCCCAGTCGGGAGTTTAAAAAAAGTTCACTACAGCACTTTTGCAACATCTTCCGCTCCCTTGCAATGCCTTCTCTCACTTCTGTAACTCAACAGGCAAACATAGAAGAGGAGAATGCTTAATAAGCACCCGAGGCAGAGAGGGAGTTAATGAGACTTCCAGTCAAGGGTTCTCATTAGGTGTGAAGCTATCTTATTAGAGGATGACATGGATTACGGGAGTAAAGTGAAGCACTGCACAGCAGCATCTCTGACTTTCAGACAACCCATATCAGTCACTGTAAAATAAAATTAAAAAAAAAAGAAAAGGAAACCTAATTAGTTACTACAGCACAAGAGGTATGACCATTGCAACCTGTCATGGATAATTTCACAGTCAGGATTTGTAGCTCAAATATAACATAGTTTTAATTGTTCATGATTCAGAGCACTTTATGTTGACTGCAACTCTGCCACAAATAACAAATACTTGACAGAAGAAGAAAGATGGGCAAAGCGAAGCCATACCACTTCAACTGCTACATATTTCCATTGTCACCCATGGAAAGACAATTGTCTCATTGAGGCACAAAAGATAGGGACAGAAATTTGAGAATGCCCTTTTGCTGCAGCCCAACATCGTTGCAGATTATCAGTAGAAATGGAATATGGCAGACAAAACTAGCGGGGTACCATCATCACAGCTTGGCACCAGAAAAGTAAGATAGCCCTCGCTTGAGCCACATGACGGAGCAACAAATTTCACCCTTCTCTTATCATGCTTCCCTGGCTTCCCCCACCTCCACATGTCTACATTCAGTTTATCTCAATGGAAGAATTAAGAATTTTTCAATAATTATTATGTGTCTGTTTCCTCACAGAGACTTTGAAATGGAGGGATACCACACTTTGAAAGGCAGGAATACAGCTCAATACAGTATTTCTTGTGGCCCATGAGAAGGGGATATTTCAGTTTTAAGGAGATTTTGTCATTTTTATGTTCTCTGCTTTACAATACCTGGTGCACTTGCCATACTCTCAGCTACTGTAATTATTATAAAGTCATCTATGTTATAAGAAATAAAGAAAACTTCAGACACCACCTATGTTTCTCTCTCCTCAAAGGATTTTTTTTTCCAACTTTAATTAAGGAAACAATACAAAAACATACTTTCGGAAGCAATGTATTTGTACTTGTATTAGCAAAGGCAATATTCAGTTTGGAAGTTAATATTTTTTTATGCTCTCAAAAGAGCTATTCATTAGCATACCTACAAATACGCACTTCCTGTAAATTATAAATCAAAATGCTCTGACCCTTGGTTGTTTCAAAGAAGATCATTTTAGGTAGAAAGCTGTGTGTGTATTATGAACAACACCCTTGAACTGGTTAAAAATACACTGTTAAAATGATGCTGAGAAGAACTTTGGATAGCAGCAGTGCAGAAGGAAAATAGCACCAGCTAACTAAAGAGATGGGATGGTAGGTGGTTGTATTGGTCACAATGATCATGAAATGGTTGAGTTCAAAATTTTCAGTGTAATGAAAAAAAAAAAAGAGGACAGCAGAGTTTCTACCCCAGACTTCAGGAAAACTAGCTATAAGCTATTTAGACAGAAACTTAGCAGAGTACCCTGGGAATCTTTTGAGGTCTTAGAAGTTCATGAGTGCTCATCAGTCTTTTAGAACCATCTTTCAGAAGCAGAGGAGCAGGCAATTCCACTTTAGAAGTCAAGCAAGCAGGAGAGAATACTAGCTTGTCTGAAATGGGAACTCCTCACATAGCTCAAGAGGAGAAAGAAACTATGATCTCTGGAAGCAAGGTCAGGCTTCACAGGAAGTGTACAGAGCTGTGGTTTGTTTATGCAGGCAGAAGGTACAAAAGGCCAAAGTTCGATTAGAGTTGAAATTAGACAGTGTTGTTTCATATAAAAAGAAAGGCTTTTTAAAGTATACTAATAGTAAGAGGAGGTCTAAAGAAAATATTGGACCAATACTTACTGAAGACAGCCACCTGACTTCGAGGGATGAAGAAAAAGTAGAGGCATTCAATGTGGTTTTTGGCTCAGTCTTTAATAGCGTTAGACCTTGGGTCACCCGGTCCTCTGAGTCCAAGGACCACAAGTGTGGGAAGAGTGACTTTCCGCTCACAGACACTGAAATTGTCAGGGACCAGCTTTATCTGATGAATGTTTACAAGTCCACGGGGCCTGATGGAGTTCACTCCAGAGTAACGCAAGAGCTAGCAAATGATGTGGTAAGACCTCTCTTGTTCATCTACCAAAGATTTTGAAGGTCTGAGGAGGTTCCTACTGACTGGAAGTATCCAGTGTTCTTCCAGTCCACAAAAAGGGTGTGAGAAAAGACCCATGTAACCTACAGATGTGATAGTCTAATCTCAGTTTGTTGAATGTTTGCTGAGAAAGATTATACTGAGTACTATTTAAAGACATTTAAAGAATAACGCAATCATAAGGCATTGGTTCAAAAAAGAAAAGTTGTGTTGAATTAATTTCATATCCTTCTATGATAAGGTCACCTGTCTAGCGGACGAAGGGAACATGGTGGATGTAGTGTTTCTGTATTTTAGTAAGACTTATTATACTGTCCCTTGCAGTATCATTCTGGACAAATTGCGCAATTATGGGATAAACAGGCTTACAGCGTACTGGGTGAAGCTCAAAGTGTTGTAGTCAATGTAGTTACATACAGTTGGTGACCAGTCACCTGTGGTGTTCCTCAGGGTTCAATTCTAGGGCTAAGTCTGTTCAATATACTTATCAATTATTGGGATGCAGAGTTGAATGCACCCTTAGTAAGTTTGCTGATGACATTCAACAAGGAGGTGCCATTGACTCTGTTGAGGGACAGGAGGCCTTGCAGAGGGATCTAGATAGAGTGAAGCTGTTGGGTTATGATTAATGGGATGAAATTTAACAAGTTGAAATGCCAGATTCTGCACCTAGGACAGAGTAGTTCCAGGCACAAGTGTGATTATGAGAAGAGTGGCTGGCAAACAGCCCTGCAGAAAGCGATCTAGGGGTGGTGGTTGATGGCAGGCTCTGTATGAGTCAGCAGTGTGCCCTGGCAGCCAGGAGGGAAATCCACATCCTGGAGTGCATCAAACACAGCATAACCAGCCAGTCCAAAGAGGTGATTATCCTACTGCATTCAGCATCGGTGAGGTCCCACCTTGAGTACTGGGTGCAGTTCTGGGACCCACAACTTAAGAAGGATTTGAAAGTTCTTGAAAGCATCCAGAGGAAGGCAACAAAGCTTGTAACAGAGCTGAAAAGAATGCCCTATGAGGAGCAACTAAGGACTTTGGCCTTGTCTACTTTGGAAAAAAGGAGGCTGAGCAGGGACCTCATTGCTTTGTACAGCTTCCTGAGGAGGGAAAGCAGTGAGGAAGCTGAGCTCTTCTACCTGGATGGATGGGAACAGTAAAAAGATGTAGCCATCAGAGGAGATTTAGACTGGTCATTAGGAAGCATTCCTTTACCAACACGGTGGTCAAACACTAACAGGTTTCCTAGAGAAGTGGTAGATGCCCCAAGCCTGTCAATGTTTAAGAGGCATTTGCACAATGACCTTGATAACATGCTTCAGCTTTTTGGTCAGCCCTGAATTGATTAGGCAGTTGGACTAGATGGTCACCGAATAAACAGTTTATTCCATTCTGATCTACATATGAGTAGAGCCTGAGAGAGTTAGGACTGTTCAGTCTGGAAAAGAGAAGGCTCAGAGGGATATGATAAATGTATAATAAATACCTGAGGGGATAGTAAGCAAACAGAGCCAGATTCTTCTTCTCAGTAGTTCCCAGTGACAGGAGAAAAGGCAACTGGCATAAACTGAAATATAGGAAAACCTGTTTAAACCTGAGAAAGCACTTTTTTAGTTTTAGGATGATCAAACACTAAAACAAGTTGTGGAATGTCCATCCTTGGAGATATTCAAAATCAAATTGGACACAGGCTGAAGCAACATCCTGTAGGTTAACACCCCTCTTTGCCCCAGTGGGGATGAGAGGAGTGAACTATGGACTAGATGATTTCCAGAAGCATATTCCCACCTCAGTGATTCTGTAGTTCACTCTGGGAAGAATCAGAAGATGGGCAGACAGGATAATCTGAAGATATCCAGTTGCTGAATATCAAAACAGAAGCTCAGTTCATCCTTACCTGTTTACCCTTGCAAAAGGATTTGACCAAAAGTGAGTAAATTTTCAAAGTCTTGTAGCAGGCAGATCTTGAAGTTGTAGAAGCATCCAAAAATTTTGCTGACAAGACAAAGGCCCTCCAACTCTGCAGTCAGTTCTGTGAAGTGTTCACAGCTGCTTCTAACCATGCTGAACAAATCAGATTTTCCATCAGTCTCTTATGACTGTAAACAGCACTCTAACATGTCTTTAAACTCAGCAGAACCACATGATGAAGCAACAACTTTGCATTATGCTCCTAGCGTGCTTGATTTTTTATTCATTCACTCAGAATTCATTGCACTTAGGTTAACATTAGGAGTTTTTCAGATATACCTTCCTCTTAACTCTTTGAACTGCCAGCAAATTAGCAAGGTTGCTGTGAAGGTGATGCTTTTTCAAGTTATATTTATCAGATGTAAACATCCCATTCAAACCCCCTTCTGTTCTGAACCTTAGTTTTTTAGCGGGGAATTCAAACATGGCAATGCAAATTGACCCAAAGAGCCACAGAAAGGGTTGACAACATGCTAGCATGGTATGACTTAATATTGTCTATGTTGACTTGCTCTACAAAGTCTTGCTTTCAACTCTGGTATTTGAATATTTTCTTGCAAAATTACTATTGGGTTGGCACTCAAGCATATGGCAAGCACTCACATTAAAGAAAAGCTTTAAGAAATTGAAAGAATTCGTGTTGGTTCAATTTCTGCTTGAACAAAAGGGAAAGAGTTCATTTGCAAATAAGTTTTTAGACTGAATAAATTTCTGAGTGTTTTTTGAAAAACAAACCAATATTTCCTACTGGATTCCAGAAAATCATGGTTTCTTTTTTTTCCTACAGGGTCAAACCCATGATTTCCTTACATCTCTTATTTCACCACCATTTTTTATCTTTAAGATTTGTATTCAGTTTGAGAGTGAGTGAGTAGCAGGAACTGAAGAAAGTTACTGAAGACTGCTGCAGGAGAGAAAACAAACAAACAAACACCCAAACAAACTCCCAAAGGAGCACTTTTCTTAGTGGCAGTTCAGAGTGGCAAGAGCCATGCATGGAGAACCATGCTGGGCTGGCAGCTTCAAAATAGGCTTTTCTTTCCGTTACCATGACACTTGTCTCCTGCTGCCAAGGAACCCCTGAGGGCACTAATATAGAAATATTCAGCACACATTCTTTTTATTCCCAAAACTATGAAACTGGCTCTAAGCTTTGGAAAAGTGTGGATCAATCTGTAGAAAACAAATTACTGTGAATTGATCATCTTGGAGTGCTTGACAGTGAAGTCAAAACTAGAGAGAGCTTCAGATGAAAGCAGTCCACCATCACATTTGCCATTTTGGCTTTAACACTAGAATGTCAGAACTGCAAGTATTTATCACTAGAGTTTAAAAGAAATTCACTCTTAGCTTGTTCTTCAGGAAGTAAGCTATTCCTACAATACCTCTATAAAGAATGATGTTACTGTAAAAGTATAAGAGCACAATTCTCCTATGAGGAAATGAAAAGTGTGAAATATACAGCTGATTATATAATCAGAATTAGTGGAGAGATCATTAGACTTCACAGCTCTTCACTAGAAGAGGAAGGATCCATGCATATATTATTATTATACAAAAGGCAATAAATAGGTTTCCCTACTCTTAATCTGTAGTTCTACAGAACCGACAAATATCAATATATATCTCCTCAGAGGCTTCTGGTCATTAAGTCTGATCACTCACATGTCAAGGAGCTATCAGATGACTGTATTACTGTGGTTCCTCAAAGCATGTGTGTTAGGCAGGCCCTCACAAAGGGGACCCAGTCACACCCATTAGTGTGACTGATTACTATTTTGTATTCCCTTCATCCCTTGTACAGATCAGGATGTTTGAGGAAAAAGGAGTGTCCTAGTTCCAAACAGGACAAGGTTACTTTTTTGCAGTAGCCGGGAGGAGGCATGGTTTCTAAAACACGGAGATTATCCTATACCACCTCACATCATTGACGAGGGCGGGGGGACAGGGACTCTCTCCCAGGGAGAGGGAGTTCCTTCTGTTTGAGCAAGCATGGCAGACAGAGAATTTTGTATGTGAATCACTGTCTGTTTTGCACACTTTTGTTGTTAATATTGTTGCTGCAACTGTTTGTTTCCTTATCTCATTGCTGCTTCCAGTAAATTGTTCTTATCTCAACCTGTGATCTTTGCCTTTTGTGCCTCCAGCTGTCCTCTCTGGGCACCCATGGGGGCAGAAGAGGGGGAGGGGGAGCGAGTGAGCAGCAGCATGATTTGGAGAATCTTGGTGGGAGAACTAAATTGGGGAATACCATTCCTAAACCATGACAGGGAACAGCACAACCAAGGAAGTCTCTGTATGAAAAACAATCCCACAACCCAGCACCACTGTGCTATCTTCTTTACTAAAAAAAGTGCCTAATTTTCACAACTACCACCAGATACTAACCCACACCTGGAAACAAAGCACAGCGGACAAATCATGTAATAACTCAATTTTCAGAGGTACTAAGCAGATTAGGAGTCCAGCCAAATTCATCTTAGTGTTGCATCTCCGAATCTGGGATACACACCTCAGAGTAGAAGACATTCATCCCAGCAGTTCAGCTTTGTTCACTGTGACATTTTGCCAGCAGATGCTACATGCCAACAGGAAAGTGGCTTCTTCAGTGCTGAATGAAGCCAAGGAGAGCTGACAAACCTTTACAGAATGGTACCTGTCCTAGAAATTCTTTGTAGTACAGAAGAAGCAGCAGCTCTGCGTTTATTTCATAGTAGCAGTACAGAACTTTACAGGACCCAGCCTCAGGAGGAACATTACCTGGATGAAAAAAAAAAACTTTTAACTCACCAGATAGATGAACCATTTTAGTGCATATAAATGTTAGAAAAGTCAATGGGTTAAGTCTGGCCTTGAGTCAAGGAAAAACAGAGTAGATCTCCAGCCACAAAACCAGGAGCCTTGTCTTCCTGACAAGTCATAATAAGTGTTATCATGAGGTGCCAGCCTCCTTTCTTTTGTTGCCTATGTTCTTCGAACATGGAAAGCCAAGACACCTAACTCAAAGTTGTGAATTTCTGTAGAAATTTAAGTTGCAGCTCCTTATACCTGGTATGATGGCATGAAGCAACACCTTTTCAATGAGAAATCAGTCCTTCAAAGCTTGTTTCTGTTACATCATGCTGCATCTCCCCCATCCCCAGAAGCAAGCATCACCTCATCAGTTCCACCAAGCTGTTCAGCTGTTTCTCCACTGCATTTCAGTGCAGGGAATATTCAGCTTTACATGGTAGAAAGCTCAGAGACAGCAGGTGCTCCCACCACTGCAGAGCTCAGATAATGTTAGATTCTTCTGTGCAAGACAAGACATAGAAATAAATTGGGATGTCAAAATGCATTTGAGCCAAACTACTGGCTAAAAAAAAAAAAAAAGAAAGCAGAGAAGAAAGGAAATCAAAAGTGAGAGACTAAAGCACCAGTAAAACTGCCCTCACAACTAGAGGCAGGATCATTAATTTTTTTCAAGCTCATTAAGAGCAGTTATACTTCTAAATGTTATCTGTAGACCTAATACTTTGAGTCTAACTGCAAGGCAATTCTCTTGGGAACTATTACAGTGCTGACTAGACTTGGCAGCCTACAGTCCATGGGTAGTCACTTTAAAATAGTCAGTCCTCTGATGCATTGGAAAATTTCTGTCTGTTTGAACTTTTCTGTTCTGGAATTGTTGCTCTTTCATCAGTGCTACATCTCCTACCAATTACTGGTGTGCTGCAGAATACTGTTTAATAAACATCATTTTATTGGCAGAGTACATCATCTAAGTGATCGATCATGAGTCCAGGAAATAGAGTCCTAAGTACTATATCAGCTTCCTGCCTCTCCTTTGAATGGCATACCATAGTCATTAAAAAAACCTACCCTTGGCACTAAAATGATTTATTTTAATCTAAACAGAGGTTACTTTAATTAAACACACTTTATTCCTCTTGAAATTGACAGAGCACTCCCCTGAAGCCTACTATCACTCCATTTATCAAATGATGTCACTGCAAGCAGCAAGCTGCTCCTCCCAGACCACTTTACTCTGGAGCCTCAGTTTTATTCCAAAAACAGGGAGAAGAAAAATCCACAATAAAAAAAACACAGACAGATTCAACTAATCTCAAAAGGCACTACCATTTGATTCAGCTCCTGATTTTGTAATTGAATATTAACAAAGTTGCAAAGCTTACATCAAAGAAAAAAAAAAAGATCAAATCCATTTTTTAACATTTTTTAACTAACAAAACTTAGGAACACCTGAACCCAGAGTTTCATTCAGGCAAATGAAAAGTCTGGTCTATTTTTATAATTATTCTGGAGCTTTTGTAGCAACTGAAAGTCACTAAAACCCAGAGTTTGTTGTACAGGAGCTGTAAAAATGGAGCAACAGAGATGTCCTGCTCAAAGGATGCTGGACATTGCTGGAGAAGTATCAGAAAAGCAGTTTAAGGAGAGGTTGGGAAGGTGCAATTGTAACAGTTGCATGGGACTGATAAGGTAGTTTACGTTGAGCCAGAACTAATAAAAAAACCCAAGTACATTAAATCAGCAATACTAACATTCAATCCTCTTCTCAGACGTTCTGGAAAGCATTAGGAGGAACACTACAGCAGTCAAAGAAGTTATGCCTGAATGTGTTAAATAAAGTGGGCCCATGTGAACTTCATGAAGTCAAGCGTGAGGCACAAATCCAGGCTGGGCAGACAATGGATCAAGAGCAGCCCTGAAGAGGAGGACTTGGGGGTATTGGTGGATGAGAACCTCAATATGACCCAGCAATGTGCAGTTGCAGCCCAGAAAGGTATCTATGTCCTGGGCTGCATTAAAGAGGTGTGGCCAGCAGCTCAAGGGGAGGTGATTCTGACCCTCTACTCTGCCCTTGTGAGACCCCCTCTGTAATATTGCATCCAGCTCTGGGGTCCTCAATACAAGAAGTATGTGGACCTGTTGCAGCAAATACAGAGGAGGTCCACCAATATGATCACAGGACTAGAGCACCTCTCCTATGAAGACAGGCTGAGAGAGCTGAGGCCACTCAGCCTGGAGAAAGAAAGGGTCCCAGGGGAGAGGTTATAGCAACCTTCTAGTAACTGAAAGAGCCTACAAGATAGCTGGAGAGGGACTTTTCACGAGGGCATGTGGTGATAGGACAAGGGGGAATGGCTGTAAACTGAAAGAGGATAGGTTTAGACTAGATAGTACTAAGAAGCTGTGTACTGTTGAGGCACTGCAACACATTACCCAGAGAAGCTGTGGATGTGCCCCACCCTTGAAAATGTTCAAGGCCAAGTTGGATGGGGCCTTGAGGAAACTGCTCTAGTGGGAGGTGTCCCTGCCCATGGCAGGATGATTGGAACTAGATGATCTTTAAGGTCCCTTCCAACCCAAACTATTCTATGATTTTTAGTCTAGTACTGTATGTTAAAAACAATTGGGACTGTCCGAGAAGAGGGAGGAATAGATTCATACACATGCTTTCAACTTTTTTTTTTTGCAACAAAATATTTTTTAAAAGAAGCAACAAAATCCTTTTCAGAAAGATCAAAATATTCAGTGGATTCCCTTTTCTTGTCACCTCCATGATATCTGTGAGGGTGGAGTGGGGTGGGATGGAGGGGAGTCATCATATTGTCACAAGAAAAAGCTGATTTACATTAGCATTAAACCAGAATATAACTAGAGATACTCAAACATCCTGAAATAATCCATTTCCCCTTCCTTCCAAATTCAACATTTTCAGTCTGATTTGCAGACAAATATCTGAAATGGATCCAAACTATTATCAAGTCAGCATGCTAGATGACTGACATTCACCCTTCACTGAAAGTCTCTTGGAAAAGAGATTCATGAAAATTCTATCCCAGATGTATGAGCTTTTTAATGACTGATAGAACAGTGTCTTTCCAGGCTCACCTTTCATTTGTTATTTACTCAGCAGTATTTACACACTGTTAAGGAAGGCTAAGCCATACAGGGGATAGACATGCACAAATATAAACAGAATTATAATGTTCTAGCTGCAAGATAGCTGCGATAGAAAAATACACCACTTGTGCAGAAGAACCTAGGGATGAGTCACCACTCTGAAACATTCAGGCAGTTCTTGAAATGCCTGTAATTATCCTTCCTACTCAAGTATGGAATATGCCTTTTATTGCCTTTGAACAATTTACTGCCATGCACTTCCAAGAATTTGTACCAGAGGAGGCTATCAGAAAGAATTAACCCTACAGTAGATATCTTGGAAGACTCAAGGGTACCCACTGATACTGAACTGAAACTTCAGGGACAGATTTTGTCCCTCAGCTGCTTTGAGGTACAAGAATAGAGACAAAGCTCCACCCAAAAGGAAAGAACATTCCAACAAAAAAACCCAAAGCACAAGACCAAAAAAAACCAACCAAACAAAAAAACAAAACAAAAAACCCACCTACAATAAAAATTCAAATTAAAAAAACCCCAAACAACAAAAAGAAACAAACAAACAAAAAGCAAATCAACAACCAAAAGGTAACTTAAAGTACCTGCCTCTTCTACTGGGCAGCATAAATACATGAGGACCCTGATGAAGCTGTTTGTCCTGCAGGAAACAAGTCTTCTCTAGACATTTTCATTGACCAAATTATTTATTTGCACTTATCAGTATTCAGGGGTACTTAATATTTTTATGCTTAGAGGGCTAATTAAACCTATACAAATTCTCTAGTCACTCCATCTCAGGGCTATGTCTTCCTTCAAACGTGACAATTTAGCACATAAAATTGTGTTAGCCTAAAGAAACATTCACAGCTTCTTGCATGTAAAAGACTTATCTTCCCTGTTTCTTATTCTCTGCTGAAGAAACAGTCTAGTTTGGCAAGCCCCAGACATCATTAAGTGGGAAGAAATTTTACACAAGAAATTAACAGACCACTCCCCAGCTTCTACTTCTGCCATTCTTTTTAGATGCCACCAGCTCCCTGATTGAGTGCTCCACTGGCCTTCAGAAATAATAGGCAAGTAACACATGATAGGCAACAACGTATTTTTCCTTCCTTCTTGGATTGCAGAAAGTACCTCCTTACAGCAGGGGAAAATAACAGGGCTGCAGCTGAATCCAAAGTTAATCCTTATCAAATAAGTAAAAAAGCCACATCCCTACAATGCATGTATACTCAAAATATGCAATAAATTCCCTTCAGAATGGTCTCAAAAATTAGTTTCCTAATTCAGAAGTACAGGCCCAAAATTTACTACCCTGCTGTTTGTTAGTTGAATGAAATGCCTATATGTCTCCTGCTTTAAACTTTCTTCTGCAACTTTTATTAGCTAACAGATATGTTTTAAAAGGCAATTTTAGTTATCAGCACCAACAAACTAGTTCCTCATAAAACTGTACATAAGGATACTTCTCAGGTCTTCTCCCCAGGAAAGGAAGCTCCGCCACCTTCTCTTGCAAACAGAGGGTGGTTGGCTGCAACAGTACCCCCTGAGGAAACCCCGGACTATCTCGTTGAGAAAGGTCTTTGGAGAGATACAGAAAACACAAGATCATGCCTGCAGTTTTTCCAAGAAAATAACAGATACTAGGCCTTGCTCTAGAAACATATTAAAAGAAGAAAGGAAGAGAAAGAAAAGAATATGCATGGGGAGAAGTAAAGGCTTTCTGATTCAAGAACGTACTGCAGTGTGTTTTGGGGTTTGGAGATGCTAGAAATGCTGCTATTCAGTGCCTGGTTACCTAAATAATGTTCCACTTTATTTTCAGTCACTCTCTACAGATTACTTTCAGTATCCCATGCAGAGACATCTCTCCAGATGCAAGATTGTAAAACAACAATAATAAAAAGTAATATCCTGTATTAGAGGACATTAACTCAGCTGTCATTTTGCAAAATTTATTCATAATCCATGGGAAATAGTGACCTGTTCTTTAGGGAAAAGGGCAAGGGAGAAAGGGATAGGGGAGAGATTTTTCCTATATAAAGAATTCCACTTGCACAGGTTAATCAGTGATTTCATTTTACTGACTCATCATAGGAAGCAAACACAATGCTATAATTTCAGTGTATTAAAAAATGTACTCTGTTTTTGTTTATTCTTTTTTGCTTCAAATTAAATACTTCAACAGACTTCACCACACACAATATCTGTGGACACCTCTCAGCATGAGTTTGTGAGTTAACAAACCAAACACACAACCTCCTCCATCTAGTCAGTTCTTCAGGTTCTCTCTACAACTATGAGAATTAAATTTAGGCAAATTCTTAATTGGTACAGACTGCTTTTCCTGCTAGCAGTGACCCTTTACATCATTGTTAGCAGTCTTCTATGATTAATTAGTCCAATGGCAGCAGACAAAATTTCTTATTCTTATAGACTTCCAAAACATAGCACTCAAAGAGTCAGTGGTGAAAAAAATTTTTATTATGCAGTTCATCTTCTACTTCTATTTACCATGAATTTGGTCCTAGCAGCTTTCTACAGGAGGCACTTCAGGTTTCCTTTCCTGCAGTTTGAAGATGCAAGGCAGGTGGCTAAGGATAGAACATGTCACTACTGAACACTGTCAATTTAGACTGGGTTTTGCTTGTCAGAACTGAGGCTGAAAGACAAGGAAGGAAGAAAAGCAAAATGTTATCTAAAGAATACAACATCAAGGTTTATGTTAAAGCAATATGTACTACTATACACAGACAACCAAATATATCTAGAGAAAAACTTTAAATATTTTTTATTGAAAAGATATAAAATTCAATATTACATGTTAGGCCTGTACTATTTACCACTTTCTGGAAACAAGGGTCTGAAAGAATCAGGAGTTTAGAACCTATTCAAGCAGTAAACATGGAAAATGGAGACAAACCTTTTAATATTTCAAAGCAGCCATAGTAAAAATTCAAAGTTTGGGCTAACAATACTTTATGAATAAATTACCTATATATGTTATTTTTTTCAGCAAGGTAGTGCTGCTTGAAAGAATTTCCATGTTGAGAAACAACTAAAAGGAAGTCTTCTTTCCATCCATCTTGATGCTATGTTACATTGCACAGAAATAATTCCACAAAACAGAGCTAACCGGAAAACAGAGCTATGGTCAGTTTCACCGAAGGAGAAAAAACAATCTTTTGTAGAAAATCATCTGTAGCACTTTATGCACTAAAGGTTTACCCAAATGTAATAAAGCAACTCTAAAAACTTACAAGTGAAGATGCAGTTTCAAAAACTCAAAGTCATACTTCTAAGCACAGGCCAAACAAGAATTTTTTTTTACCCAAAGCTTCCACATTTTATAGATCTCTTCATTTAAAAAAACAAACAAACAAACAAACAAAAAACTCACAACCACTTCTACTGAATTCATTAAGAGTTTAAAAAAATGCAGTCTTCTGCAAAAACTTAAAACCAGAAATATGTTGAATATCTTAACTGATAATACAGCTCCAGTTTGCTTAAATTTATTATAAACTATAGTATAATTCCTCCTGTTTAAGTCAGTTTTTCAAAATGAATCATGAAATGACATCAACTTATAAATAAGACTTCACTTTCACCAGTGGAAATGAAATTGACTACTGATTAGATAAATGAGATTCCAGTATTGCCTTGATCTGAACAGCACAGACACAACTTCTATGCCAGGAGCAGAGAAACAGGACGGTTAATGGGTCTCAGCCCTGCTAGTCTGTGGAAATAAAAAACCCCATCAAATAATCAACACACATCGCCCCAAAACAACCATGAAACAACAGAACAGAAACAAAAATAGAATCAAGATAGCTCCCATAATTGTTTTGATTGAGGTATTATAAATAGGAGCTATTTGAGTTTAAAGATATAAGAATCAAAGATCTATTGGCCACAATTTATACCTGGCTAGAGCTTCAAAACTTTACTTTTTCAAGTAGGCTTTCCCATGGACATTTAAGGAATGAACAAATATATTAAGTGAAAGAATCGTTCACAAGGTTACATAGTTTCTTGTGAGTTTGTATGGAATGTATAAGAGTAATTATTAGGAAAAAATACTGATTTTTTTTTTTTGAAAACGTAACCATTTTTACTGAAGTGTATAAATAGTATTGGTCAAGCCTAAAACCAGTACCATAAGGAAACTTTATCTTCTTTAGATATATACTTCTACAGCTGCAATCTTTTTGGCCTGTAGATTGCTGGTTTTTTAAAAAAAAAGAAAATGAAACAAGGTATAAAAAAAGTCATCAGTAACAGCTCTCTAGTTGCATGGAACAAAGGCTCTAACTATGGTCCTCTTATATCTAGGTGCCAGGTGGGAAAATGCTAAATAAAACTATAAAAACCAGATCAGAGTTCAAGTAGAATCTGTTCTCAGATATATTTCACTGATTATACGCTCTCAATTATTGGTCAACACCCTTTGCTCAGAGGTCCAGAGGAAAAAAAACCCAAAAAACAAAACACAAATCAACTCCTCTCCCTGCCAAAAAAAAAGAAAAAAATCAACAAAATTAAAACCCCATCTCTTTACATGATTCCTCTTGATCAAAAAATCCAGACCTTTATAACAGACTATTGCATAATCAATGCAAAATGCAGGGTTTTTTGTGATTTAGGGGTTTTTTTTCCCCACTAATGTAAAAACTCCTTCAGCAACACAGATTTTAAAACACTCAGTTTTCTTGTGTGTGTCGGACAATGAACTCTAACGCTTGCTAGTCCTAACATCTTCTTACTGTCTCAAATTTCATAAAAAGTGGACACAAGTCTGCACTGGATAGCAGCTTTTGTCTCTGGTAGGGGAGGTAGGGGAAAACTGGGAGATACCAGCCTGTTTCAGAGAAGATGCACAGGGATAAGCAAAATTCTAGGCAAAATATTCATAGATTCATCTCTACCAGTTTACATTCTCTCCTTACCCTCCGAAGAACCCTTATAGAAATTCATCAACTTGTTAAAACTGAGAGATAGAAAGGCCTCAGTCATCTACTTGACCCAAACAGCTCAAGTCTATTGTCGTGTTGACTCCCACTTACTTGCTACACCTAGTTTGAATTTCAGATGCTTTCCATCTTTATCGCTGTAAAGCCAAATTCAACCTCACTAAAAATTAAAATGCTCTGCTGTAACTCAGACATTCAGAATACTGATTATTTTACTGTGGTTTTATATGTGATACACAGTACCAGAGACACAGTAAACAAAGTCATTTAAAATCACTTAAAATATTACAATTTGAAAATAAACTCTAATTTTATAGTTAACATTTCTCTTCTAAAACAAATTTGCTTTTACATTAAAAGATTTAAAAGGGAAATTGTTAAAGAGGTCATGCTATATACCAATAATGAGTAGAACTACACATAGCTACAGCATCTAATGAATTTATAAGCAAGCACATACAGATCTGACTCTGACACACTGGCAAGTCACATACAGCTCTCTTAGCTGGGTTAAAGAAAGAACAATGCCAACCAAGCAGCTTTTTCCAAGGGGACATCAGAAAATATTGATACACAAAATTTGATTTTTTTTCCAAGAAGCATATCCAGTCTTAGACACTTTCTAAAGAAATTTATCAAAACATTTTCTTTTAAAGTATAGAAGTATTTAAAATAATTTTTGTCATCATTTACAATGATATTTAAACAGACTAATTCCCTGAGACCAAAACCAAGTGTTGCAAAAGGTAATCACATTTCTATATTTATTGCTACTACTTGATAGGGGACAGAACTTTGAAATATCACAGGAGATTGAAGTCATATTTTAAATCCATATCTGTCTAGTAGCCTATCGTAGTGAAAGAATCTCATGCAAGAGAATAATGATTTTTGAACAGATGTATTTGAAATAGTGAGGACAAAAACAGTCTGATCTGAGCTCTTAAGAGGTCATCAGTGCTTTGAATTTGCGTGCTTAGGTGTAGCACCTACGTGTCCCAAGACCATATAAACTTTGCAACTGTGGTGAGTTTCACAGTGCATGGTACAAACAGTAAATTCTAGGGTACACATTCTGATACAGCACATCTAAATCCATTTCCATCTTGCATTCATTGCAACAGTTAAACTCAAGCATAAATGCCATTCTTCACAATATTTAACTGCAAAGGAGATTGAAGTGATGTTCCCCACTATGTAATAAACTGAACAGAGAGAATCTGATGCACAACTTCCTGCAACTTAAAGTACTGAAAATTGAGTGGCTAATAAGAGAGCAAAATTTTCAGCACTATGATGCATATTATATTTTTCTATAGAGAGCTTTCTTTTGGTTTTGCAAATAAAATATTTTTGTTCTTGTGTTTGGGTTGAGGTGGCTGGGTTTTTTGCTAGCGGGGTGGGGGGCTACGTAGGGTGGCTTCGGTTAGAAGCTGCTAGAAGTTTCCCCCCAGTGAAGCCAATGATAGCTGGCTACAGGAGGGACTTCCTGCTGCTGGCCAAGTGAGAGCCGATAATCATGCCTCTGTGATAACATATTTAAGGACAAGCTTATTGCGCAGAAGAATTTTCAAGCAGCAGACACAGCAGCAGCCAGACCAAAAACTGCCAACAATTTACGGTGGTTGTGCATATATGATTTTTCACAGGAGAGAACAAAATGAGCAGTGATTGATTATTCAGGGGAGACTGCCCTGGGATTCACCTCTGGGCCCCCTGGCTCCCGGGGGGGCAATTTTCAAACCATAACAACATGGAAGGAAAGAGGGGTGGGTGGAAAGGTATTTAAGACTGTTTTATTTCTCGCTCTTCAGATCTTATCCTGTAAGTAATAAATTTTAGTATTAACCCCACGTTGAGTTTATTTTACCTACGTGACATCTCCCAGCTCAGAGCAACTTTAGTGGGTGCCTAGAATCCAGCCAAAGTCAACCAACAACATCTTGTTTATTTTTATCTGGCAGCAAATAATAGTCAGAAACCTGGCTTTGCAGCCCTGTACTTCTGGTGCAATGGAACAGGGACAGAAAAAAAACATAAGGCAAAAATACTCTGGAAGTTAGATGCATACTGCAGTTGTAGCAAGAGTCACAGAAGTTCAATTTCAATTATCACTAGAGATCATCGTCCTCACTTACCAGACTTCCACTGATAATGTGCAACACTGAGGTAGTAAAAAATCTGGTATATGAATGCAACAACTATGCAAACCATCTGCTACTTGAAAAGTCAGCTAAGAGAATGACTATGGACATATGGGAATACCAGCAGCGAATCAACCCTTTAAGGGTAAGTCAAGCTCTGGTCAAATCAAGGTCTGAAAGCAAAGTAAGGATGGTGAAGGGCCCATGAAACAACAACTGCTGTAGGTTTTGGGTCTTCTCAGGGTCCCTGCAGACCTGCCGCCACCTATAGAGTCAGTCTGGCACTTGAGATATCATTTGCTCTAGTTCAGAATAGCTTAAATACTGCCCAGCAGAGGGAAAAATGCAGGCACCAGTCACAAAGATGCTTTATAATGGGAAGAGTGAAATTAATTTAAAGCACCAAGAATGGATCCAAAGAGGGATTTTGATTCAGATATTTAAAGTTCAGGTTCTGTTCCCAAATTGAACAGAGAGCTGGATCAACTCCTTTTACTAAAATTTGTCTTTTTGACTTTATCTGGCAGAACATCCATTGCTTTCTTTTTTCACAGAAAGTGATGGAGTGGAGTCTAACAAGGATGCTACTCAGGCTGATATTTTGCCTCCAGGTGGCAAAAGTAGGTTGATGTAACAGCAGTACAAAGCTATAGGATCAGTGACTGGAGTGGTGTTGTCGTTCAATTCCAATTATTAACAGAAGAAATACAAAAGAGTTTGCCCCAAAGTGGGACTTAAAGCTTCCTAGACACTAACCCAATTTTCACCTGTGCAAATGGAAACAAGCGTTGAACAAGATACTTCCCTGAGACCATTTCACTGAGCTTATATCTAGAAACATTTATTTTATTTCACTTACAAGGGACAGAAATTTCTAATAGCTTTTCCTTTTTTTTTTTTTTTTTTTTAAACAGACTTTTTGTCTAGCCCCAATCTGGTAGGAAACAGCTTACACTAACAGAACCATGCACACCAAAAATCTCACAAACAAGCCACCAAAAACCCACATCCAACACCTCCAAATGCCACAGTCTTAAAATTAAAGTACTCTGCAGAACTTCCATCTCCAAAGCATCCCACAGAAATATGTTCACTTGACATTTGCAGAGGAAGCCATCTTCTTTCAACAATTTCATATTTTTCACCTTTTCATCAGGAGTTCTAATTCTTTGCTACTGGGAAAAAAAAACAACAAACTAACCAAAAACAAAAGCTGTGTTTGTGGAAACCATAAGCGCCACTTCTAATTTGACTTTTTTGTGCCTTCGCTTTCCCTTTTTCCCTTGTTGAAGGAAAATATTATTTTAGTAATGACTCAGATACAAAACATCTAGTAGGAATTTCAGAGTTCACACCTAAACTGTAATATGAAGAGATGCCCAGTAAGAAGCTACTGCTTACTGGCAAACCAGTGCTTTTGCCCTCGATCAGAGCTACTCTGAGGAGCAGCAATTGAAGAAATTTCTTCTCTACCTGAATTTCCTGTTCTCCAAGACCATCTAAAACATGGTAAATAAGGAGAAGCACAGAATTGCAGTGTGATTGAGGTTGGAAGGGCCCTCTGGAAACTGTCTGGTTCAACCTCTCTGCTCAAGCCAGGTCAACCAGAGCAGACTGCCCAGAACCAGACAACTTTTAAACATCTCCAAGGATGGATACTCCACAACCTCTCTAAGGCATCCTGTGCCAGGGCTTAGTCACCCTGATAGTAAAAAAAGGTGTTTCCTGATGTTCAGAGACAGCCTACTCTGTTTCAGTTTGTGCCCATTACCTCCTGCCCTGTTACTAGACATCACTGAAAAGAGCCTGGCTCCGTCTTCTTTGTGCCTTCTTTGACAAACATTACCAGATGTTTCTCATAGGAGAGCTGTTCCCACCCCTTCATCTTCTTCATGCCCTGCATTATGCAAAACCATCTTTTTGTTCTTTTCCATGTTTGAAGTTAGGGGGAAAAAGCATAATTAAATCATCTGTAATGACTATTTGTTCTGCCCAATTTGCAGATGACACCAACTTACTCTCTACAACTACCTGAAAGGAGGCTGTAGCAAGGTAGGTATCAGTCCCTTCTCCCAGGTGACACGCAACAGGACAAGGGGAAATGGCCTCATATTGTTCCACAGGAGATTTAGATTAGATATTAGGGAAAAACTTCACCAAAATGGTTGTCAAGCATTGGAGCAGGCTGCCCAGGAAAGTGGTTGAATCACCATCCCTGGAGGTATTTAAAAGACAAGTAGATGTGGTACTTTGGGACACAGTTTAGTGGTGGACTTAGCAGTGTTAGGTTCATGGCTGGACTCTATGATCTTATAGGTATAATTTCCAACCTAAATTATTCTATGAGTCTATCTCCAGTTCCTGCTGGAAATACCAACTAGGGAGAACCTGTTTTCAATAAGATTCTGGTAAAGTCAGTAAAAACAAATAAACAAACAAAACCAAAAGAACCCCCAGAACATAAAAAACCTTTAAGATTATTCTACATCATCTTGTTCTGGTTTTCACCACCCAGTCTGTGGGGGCCAGATGTATGTAAGCATCAGCTTCTGTTCTGTCCAAGAGGAACTTTCCTCTTCTCAGTGTTTCTTTACAGAATGAGTGAAAAAGGTTATAGCAAGTATTCAGAAACCTATCTTGCCTTTCACCTAGACCACGGAACTTCACTATACTACATTGTATCCATCTGTACCACCTTTGCTGATTGTCTGAAAAGCTTTATTACTGAAACAAGAATTTGTTCACTGAGATTATGTTTCTGCTTCTCTTTCCTCCTGTTATTTTAACCCTCCTCCAAATGTTTTCTTTTGTATATGCAAGGCAAATGGTGTGAAATAAGAAGATCAACCTGAAGGCAGGAAGGGATGTCCCTCTGAGACACGTGAATTTATGACAATCCAAATTTTAAATTTGAATTACATTAATTGGCAGGAAAGCTGTGCTGACTCTACATCAAGGTATATAAGAATGGGACCAATCTGTCATATCTTAAGTTCTTGGGTTTTTTTCCTCTTGGATTCCCTTTAGCGCTTTCCTTTTATCATGAGATTTCTGGTGATCTCCTTTTAATTGCTCTACTTGAGTTTCACAGGCATGCAGGCCCTGTTTCAAGTGGCACAGGATCAGCAGCTCTGCACTGATCTCTATCCACGTAAAATATTCGTGTACCGAGAACCCCCAAGACCTTGATACTTATGGCTGGCTCAGAATCGAGTCAGATTAGGAACCACAAACCTCCATGCTTCATTTAGATTTTTCTAAAGATTATTCTTAGAAACTCAAATATCAGTTGAAGGGTTTTGGCAGACTGCGATCTTCTGGAAGTTACTCTGAAGGAGGGACTGGCCAAAGGATCAGACGGTTTGGAAACCTATTTTGAATACTGGGATATTGTTTGGCACTGTGGGTACCAGTCAGGTCACAGCCTCTTATTTCCTTAATTTGTAAAGAGCTTGTTTTCATCTCTCCCTGGCCTCTTGCAATATGAAAATTTGCACTACGTAGATTATGGGAGCTTCTCAAAGGTACCAATAGAAAAATCTTTTGGTTTAATTAATTATACCCCTAATCACTGATATTCTAATAGCACTCTAAAGAGGGTGGATTATTTTAAATACCCACTCAATTTTAATTACAGTACTTTTAACAAGATTATTTTTTGACAAAGATGGGTATCATTATCTCTGAGACAGCACTAACAAGTTGTTACCACCAGGTCTTTTCCTTCCAAACAAGTCATCCTTATTCAGATTAACATATTTGCTTGGTGAATTTCCTTATGGCTCCTATCAGTCAACAGTACTAGAAATAATGTAAACCTGTACTCAGTCTTTGCCCCAAGGAAACACTTTTCAAGAAGATAACATGAACAGTATACTCACAATTTAAAGACTTAAATTTTTCCACACAGAAATTCACGCAGGTGTCCACTGTGCAGCTTTGTGCTTCCTAAAGGACATATTCACATTAAGTTAAGGCACCTAAGTGAGAAACTAGTTTGGTGGCAGTAGATTTTGAACAGAAGTGATTCAGGTCACCTTCAGGAGGCTAAGTGGGGACTTGAGATCCTGGATTGATACAGTCCAACATGAACACCAGTAGGTATTTAAAAAATCTGCCCACAGGTTTAGAAACTAAGCTTTCTCCCCACACTTCTCAGAGCAGGAAGGAACTTCTGTTGAGCTCAAAATCTTGTTCATGGATAATGAGGAAGCATATCCTACGTTTAAAGCCAAGAATTTGTTTTTAATGTAACTGAAATTTTAAATGTGATCACTGTCAGGCCAGAACTTGCTGTTACAAAAAAGGAAAAGATAATAATACCATTAGAATACAGGAAAAGCCTCAATAATAGTTGTAGCACTAAATGTTTTACACAGAGTACTTCATATGTACCCTTTTCTTGGTGTTATGTTAACCCTACACTGCTCCTGTGAGTCTTAAAGTTGGTGGTTTAACCCTGGGCTTGGAGGAAGTGGAGAAAAAGGTGTTGTAACAACCTTTGAGCATCTGAGAGAATATAATTTTTGGTGGGCCTTTTCTTTGTCACTCTAAGATCCATTTGGAGCACTTTTTATACACTTGCTAACAGTTTTACTCCTATTTTCCTCCTTCAGCAGCTTGACATCATCTCTAAGTTTACTATACATGGTGTATTTTACATATGTTAGATACTACTTCTTTATTCTCTTTTTTACCTCTGAAGCCAGTTTTTTCTAGCTCCAGCTCTGTGTTCTTTTAACCAATGATTGGCAAGTTGTTAATATTTGTTGAGTCTTCTTAGCCAAACCACATCACTTATTATCCATGTCTTGCTGTCAGTACTCCTTCCTCTATGTCATCTCCTGCATCTCCAATTGTCAAGGCCTCTTCTTTACACTGCAACATTACATCAGCTATAAATTTCTGATTCTACACAGAATAACTGCCTATTATTAGTCCTATTCATAGAAAAGTTTGTATCTTATAACAAAAGTCTTAAAAAAATTAGATATAGACAACTGATCAGTTAAGGAAATCACTGTAACAGCTAAACCAAATAAAACAATGCTGCAGGCAAGTAAAGAAAGTCCATCAAGCCTGACAAATGTCAATCCTGAAGCCCTACAAGTTCAGTACAGAGCTTTTGGCCTGATATATTGCTGCATTACATGGCTACAAAACACAAAAATTTTTAAAAGTGCCTCCCAGTGTACCAAAAGACTTTTTATTAATTTAAAAGGGAGTTTCTTTAATGCAAATATGTAGAGGTAATGAATCTGACATGTTGTTCTTGGACACAAAGCTCCCAGCAATTCTCTAGCCATGCTAGAGAATGCACCATTCAAGGGTGGAAGGGAAAGATGTATCTTGTATCCATAGTCATGCAATTATTCCCAGCAGCCTCACAGGTAAGAGACCCCTTTATATACAAAACTAACTCTCACAGTTCTCAAAACTCACAACTCTCAGTAATTCAACTCTACACACTGCCAAAAAAGGCTCCATAGACAAAAGCTTGGTTATTTCCCAGCTTTTACGCTAGAAACTTGAATAATTCCACCATCCAAACTGTACCTGGACTCCGGATCTCTTTATTCTCAGCAGCTGTCACAAAGTCACAGTAATGGCTGCACTCCCATCCTAAAGATCATCAGGGCTAGGCTTCACAAACGAAGATTTGGGAAGGCTCTATCCACACTTGTTACAGGGCAAGCATCCTAAAGATATGCTCTTGCTAAATTAACATGTTAATTGAAATCAAAAGGCAACCTCTGAGCTGACTCAGCTGCAGCAGAGAAAGACAAGGACATACATCTGGGCGGAAATTCTCTTCCTACCAAAATCAGGTAGGCAGGATCCACAAGACTGAATTCACAGGCTGTTGATGCAGTCAAAAATGAATTGGTACTGCCAGATCACATGAACAGCACATGTGGATATCTGCAAAACCTGATGGAGCTGGTAATTTAACTGATGTTATACAAATGAAAAGATTAATATCACAACAACCTTCTTATCTAAGGAGGCTTCAAATATTAATGCCTTTTTCTAAAGTGATTTGATTGGTACAATTTGTGTAAATGAAAGAAGAAATGAGTTAATCAAAATATTCACTTTTGGGAAAAAAAACGTTTCCCGATGGTTTGAATACTGAATCCCAGCAAATATTCCCTCCCTTAGCCAACCTTTTTACACAAAGACAAGCCTACCACAAAGCAAGCCCTGTTAAACACTCAGAGGAGAGACTATGGATTAGGAGATATGCTGCAACTCTGATAAGCATGGATTTCTTATCTACAGAAGCCATATGACAAATCACCTTACAACAAAACCTCATTATGCCTTATTCATTTTCTTCCAGCCCAGTATCATACAGTGCTCTTTGACTGATATGCTAAAGATACAGGAGGGAAGTGAGGTGTGGTTGCAACTTCAGGATCACATTTGTTTGACACACTCAGAGGGACTCTGAAACCAGACTTTTTTGTGTCCATGCAGAATTTTACCAAGGTCCCTAGAGGTCACATATGCACAAACACTGAATTTGTCCACTGTGTCTCTAGCCCTCCTGAGGCTTTGCATTAGTAAGACAAATGGCAAATTCACTACAGATAAATGTTGCGCATTTTATGATTCAACACAAACTTCCTCAGACTTGGCTTCGTTTATTTCCTCTGCAATGAAATATGTGCCGGTATATATTTTTTCATTACTACATAAATACCAGCAGTTTTTAAAATGCCAAAGGAATTATCAAAACAGAATCTTTCATTCTAACATGAATATGGGGTTTGGTAACTATTTTTTTCTGCTGCCATATATTTATTTAATGGTATTATTTAAGTATGTTTAAAGAATTTGAAAAATTCCCAATTATCCTTCCCATTAGGAATTCAATTAAATCTAACCCCAAATCTGTAGACTTTAATAGGAAGAGTGAAAGTTCGCTCTTCTAGCCAGTTATTGGTATTAGGATTTAAATAATCTTAATGATCAATAGCCCCTAATTATACAGTTTTCAGTATTAGCATAGCTAACAAGAAACACCTTGTGGTATGCTCATGACTATAAATGCTTGCTTGATGACCAAGGACATTAAATACTTGGGGCAGATGTTTTTTGATAGTTGGGATTTTTTGTTTTGTGTTGTTTGGAGTGGGTGGGGGATCAGCAGGGAAGGGATTGTGATTTGTTTGTTTTTTAAAATAAAAAACGTAGCATACAGTCCATACCATAGAGACCTCATGTATGATATGATCTCTATCAAGCCTCCTTCTTAAGTGCCTGAGACTACACAACAAGAACTGGCTTTTTTGTTCAATACCTCACCTCAATCCCTGCTGTTACAAAGACTGTTACAGCAGTCCAGTGGCATTAGCTATGTTCAACTTCTTCCTTAAGATTTCCTCTGTGGAATAGGGCTCTGCTGTGCTAATGGAGAAGTACTTCATCAATATTTAGAGTTAACCCTCCATCATGTTACAAGGCTGAACTTACCCAGGGGTCCTCCCTCTTTGGTGTTCACAGTGACCTCTGCCCACCTGCTCTGTTGCCATCCAGCCTTGCCAGATATGCGCATATTCAGCTCTCACTTCAGCCACCAAAGGAAAGAGCCAGATTTATCCTCTGCTGATATAAATAGCAGATTATACTGTCCCTGATGTAAAAGAAAGGCTCACTAGTGAAATTGCTAATCCATGTTCATAAAAGCTCTGAAAGAAAATGTGTTTCTGATTTAAACATCCCAAACCACGCAGAGCACCTAACCCAATTCAAAAAACTCTAAGAATTTGGCTGTAGTACATTACATGACAAAGAATCAAGGGTCTGTGCTCTGAGGAATGTAAAACAGAGGGAACAGACCAACAGGTCAAAGTTATTCTTTCAGTTTTCAAAATCAGCTTAATGCCTGAATGACTGTGTCTTTGAGGTCTTAGTATCTTATGTTATCACAAGCAGAAAAGAGTACAATAGCTTTTGACTTCAGGGTTTCAGATGAATCGCTACATCATCTTCCTTTTCAGTTTTCGCCAGCTATGTCTCAAATAAAACACAAGAACAAGGAGGTGCCTGATCTTACCCAAAGCAGGGGCTTTGTGCTTCATTTTCACTTCTCTGGCTTCACTACACTGCACTTTCTTCTCTGCTCTACCCACACCTGTTCACCGACCAAGGAAAGGGCCTGTACCTATCTGGGACTTGTACTATCAGCTCGTGTTCTGCTGTACCTATCGCCATTTCACCAGGTACACAGTAAGAATACACAGCAGCTCAGATATGAAACTATTTATTAGGAATTTCAACAAACATTTTTGGCCTATTTGAGACTAACATAATCTGACTTTATAATTTGTGTTATATAAATACCTATGAAATTTTACATTTTGTTAAAATTGCCTCTTTTTTTGGTATGTCATTCTTCTGGGGACTAACAACAAGAAATAACCATGGCGACAAAATAATAAAAAATTCTTTTTGAATATCTTTAAATAATTTTTTAGTAACTTCTTGACAGTTACTATAGGCTAAACACATGTATTTTTCATAAAATAAAAGTTATATTATTGTCACTGTAAGCAACAGAGATAAATTATAGGTAATTTTCACTTCTTAACTCCTGTTTCTATGGTAATATGAGCAGCTGCCATTACTTCAGAGCTTGTTACCATGGTTATTTCAGGTAATTCCAGGGTTTTAATACCCTTAAACCTGAAGTGATACTTTTTCCTCCTATTTTGCCGTTGAACAAAATCATAGTTCAACTTCAGTGGTAACACTACTCTTCCAGTTAAAATAAAAACCTCATATAGCACATATATACAAGGAAACAAGTCAAAGTGAATTACTTATCACAACCCCCTAGCTGACTCTCTTCTCCTAAAAGTGCAGCATCCCTTTCCTATGCATATTTCTATGGAAAAAGGAAGGCATTTCCTCCAGGATGTAAATCCTCTAACTTCCCTCTAGCTGTGCAGGCTACTCTCCTTGGCCATCCGGATCCCTGGTGAAGCTGCAGAAGTAGGATATAGTGGGCTAGCAATCTGCTTCTCCAAATACCAGCTTGGTGAGCAGACTGATGAGATGTCAGCTGCCTCCCATCACTGTAACAGTGAGGGTCATTGGGGAGTCTGGGTTCACTCACCGACAAGTCATCCAGTACTTATGCTGAATTCAAGTGCACTGGAGAGTAAATGGGCTTAATAGAAACTTTTTGTGGTAGCTGGGCAGCCTTCACCCCTCTATCAACACAAACATGGTTTTGAAGATGGCCAAGATAATTCTTCTTGGACCTTTTTTCCAGGAAAGAGAGTAGAACGTTTTATGTACCAGCAGCTGGAGGGCAATAAATATTATTTATGGTAATTAATAAGGTAAATTATGTAAGGTAAAACTGATTCTTCATCCTGAGCAATTTTCACATGCTAGCTGAGTGATCACTGCCCACCTTTCAAACAGACCTTCTTGCTGCAAATGCTGCTCTTGACCTCAGTCCATGGAGACTGCTCCCACGCAGAGAAGTTTTCTTAGCTTTATGTAGAGGGGACAATTTACATAATCTGCCCCTTTTCCTTCACAGTGGGAGTTATTTGCTAGAACAAACTGTTACTTGCACTGAAAAGGAGCTTTTGCCTACAGTAACTTGCTATAGCTGGGATATGAGTTCGGGGCACTGGACAGACTCCAGTCTGAGAAACCATATGATAGTGCTAAGTTGGTTCCAGTGTTGTCAGGATTTTGACCTTATCATTAGCATCTTTTTGAAAGCACAAACAAGCAAACATCACTTTTTTGTTTGTTTGCTTTTAAGAAAAATAGAATTTTAAGCCACATAACTTTAGAGAAAAGATAGTAACTGTGAAGTAAATGGACCGTAATGATTTATCCAGTGCACATCAGCTCTGCTTTTTCCATAATACATTCCTGAAAATTGTGATATTTGTAACAATATGTCTCCTTTGAACCTGATAATACTAAGTATTTTCTAATCATGAAAGTAAATATCAAGATCACAAGATGTTTTAGGTTTTCAATTAGTCTTCTATTTTAAAGTCCTAAAAGCCCCTCATACTTCAGGCTGGCAGTGTTATGTCTGTTGTATGGCTGTGATTTTTTTGTCTCGTACTAATTAACAAGTTTTGTTGTAGTAAGCTACAGTACTCTGTTCATATGTTTGTTAAAGAAAAAGGTGTTGTCAGTCCTTTTGCACAAGACTCAAAAGTCAGTTTCAGTTGTACAGGTATGGATTTTGTCCAAATAGTTAACACTTGTCCTCTAAGTTAACCATTAATAACATCAGGGCAGTGTAGTCTCTCAGAACAAGGCAAAGGAGTATGAGACCTCAGTAATCTATTTTCCTTTCAGTGAGTGATTAGTGAACCTAATATTACTGTTCCATATGAACTGCACCAATCAATTCTATGTCTACATACATTATCAAATACTTAATAAGGTATAATAAGGTATAATAAGGATGGATCCATAAATCAAAGCCATTGGTACTAATGCCCCCATAAAAAGTCTTTACCTCATGCTAGCCTTAGTCTGGTCCCCTGAACAGAACATCCCCAACATGTATTTGATTTAATACATACGCTCAATATGCATCTGATCTGGATTTCCTCAACAGGGGTTATAGTGCCACATACCATCAGGGCATGTACGTTGTTGCTTTAAACCAAAACAGTAATCTGAATCCAGCCTTTCTATTCCCTTGGATATGAAAATAATTTAAAACTGAATGCAAGCAGTTGATTGGTTTAAGCTATAGACAGTTGTTAGAGGTATGGAACAGTAAGTCAGGAAACCACACGGGTTTTTTTTCCAGTTGCTTCACAGTGAGTATGAAATGGCTGAAATTCTTCTGCTTCTACTTGGGACTTCAAATTCCTTTATGAACGCATATTATGCATACATGTTGCACATTTTCTAGGCTGATACATTGATGTCACCTAAGGTGTCGACATCTGTAGAGAACAGTCCTGCAAATGGCCCGGCAAGCTGTTCCACAAAATTCTGTATCCTGCCAGGCCAGCTGGCAGAAAGGCACTAGTCTAACCGATTAAATTACTCAGGTATTTTCTAGTACCAATCCTTATTTGCAGGCTTGCAACATAAAACAATTAACAAAGCTTTCTGTAGTTCTTTGGACTACACTTTCTTATTGAGATGTTCATGACTTCTAAGATCCTAGTAAAGCTGACGGATTTGTTTTTGCACTCCTAAAATATGGGGCCTATCCTGTTCTGAGCTTTCTTCAATATTGACAGGAACTGCTTGAAGTGTATTTATCAACAATAATCTTTTATAGCTGTGGCACATTTCTCATTTGGCTATTCTGTTTCATTTTCCTTTTTTAATGGCAAATTTCTGGCATTTAGCTTGAACTCAATCAAGATGGTCCTAAGTATGAATCTTTGAAAGAAGCCCAAGAAACTATTCTTCCTCCAGTGCACACAGTTGTGCTTTTGCCATTATATATTCTCCTGAAAAATATGATATTTGTAATTATTTGTCTACTTTGTACCTGATAATACTAAGTATTTTCTAATCTACTCACCAAAGCAGTCTCTGACCTAGTCAGGTCATACAATGATAAACTGGAAAAAAACATTGATAGGTGATTTTATATGATCCAAATGTCTGATCCAGATTTTTAAAGAAAGTGTAAATGTTTCTGCTTTTCCTGTTTCCTCTTCCTACAATTCAACCATTGCCAAATTCAGCTTCCAGAGAGAGGAGGTTGGAAGATACTAAAGCATTCCCTACTTCAAAAAAGTTAACTACAGCATCCATTCATTTGCATTGCAACAATTACCCATTTCTATTTGGAAACACTATTTCTCCAACAAAAAAAATCCTCATATCTTTCTCCAGCTTGGAAGGATTTTTTCCCAGCTTGGTGTTAGAGAACACAAGGAACTATACCCATGACAAATAGAGACTCAACATCTAAATTTGAGCTACTTTTTTGTTTTTAGAGAAACATGGGTTGGAGGTGTAAGGGAGAAGCAGGGGAGGTAGGAGGTGAATGCTTAGAGCAGCCTCAGGGATTTAAAAGTAAGTCTTCCATTGAAGTTAACTGGTGACTATCACACAAGAGATTGAAATTTCTCAGAACTTGCTTTGGAAAGCCAAGGGATTCTTTTCGGAAAACTATATTTTATAGAAACTTCTCTTTTGATATAGAATTAATACACACTATTAAAAGTTATTGGGTGATTTATGTTATTTTACATACTCTACATCCATTGCTCCAAAAAATAGCACAGTCAATAGAAGAAACTGACTCCTACTATAATGGACTTCCACTAGAACCTCTAGAAAATAGGAAGAAAATTCCACCAGAAGCAAATGAAATCATTATAACACCCCACTTGGGAAAGTAAGAAACAGACTCATGGGCCTCCCTGAAAAACATCGAACATTCTGTGTTTCTTGAGAAAATGGTCTTCTAAAAGGATCTCAGAGTTCTTTGAAAAGCAAAGATCCTGCAGTAAGATCATTCATCCCTAACAGCAGAGATACAGGCTACCTAATTTCCCAGTGGCATAGAGTACACTTTAACTGGCATTTCAGGGAATTTTTGGCTCACACAGTGAGGTTCTGCAAGAACTTCTCATTAAGCACAGCAAGAGCAACTTGTGTAATTGGTTTTAAGAAGCAGTTTGATTTGTTTATTAGAGCACATCTGGTGTCCGGAGAATGACTTTGATGATTTGGGATATCCCTGTGAGTCATGTGTTCTCCTTACCATAGGACTAAGACAGGAAGGCACATCCCACTCCTACGTCCTTTTCTTCCACACTAACCTCAAAGAACATCATCCTCACATGGCTCTCAGCAGGTACCACTTCTAAGCTGCTCCATGGAGTGGGATGTGAAGCATGTAGACTATGTGCTGCTTCATCAGTTAAGCAGAGAAATGAGCAGGGCCAGAGCCTCACAGAAAAGTCCGAGAGATTGTAGTTTCCCTTGAGCCCTACAGTTGTGACCTTGGTGATCTTACACCTCCTGCCGCACCCTCGGCGTGGGCTTGCCTCCAGTCAGCAGCAAGGATGCTCCTTCACCATAGGCCAGCATTTCAGAAGGGAAGTGAGAGAACTTGAGCGTTAAAACAGTCTCTGCTCAACCATAGCTTAGAGTACCTAAGAATCTAACTTCTGTGTTAGAAGGTACCCCCAGCTTCAGTATACTTCAGAAACAATGTGAGATAGGTAATCTCAGATCACTGATTATAGTCACCCATCATTGAATGCTCTGGGCCTGGGTTTGACCCTTCTCTCCAACTCCCTCCTGCTCCGTGGAATTTCCCCATCACCTGCTTGTCTGTAAAATCTCCATTCTCAGGAAAGAAGTGTATTGAATCCAAACGGAGGAGGCAGGTCACAGTGGGTATTTCTCATGTGACCTTTTCATCCATAATTCCCTCCCACATAAAGGACAAAGCCACATTTTTATTATAAATCAACCCCAGAGAATAACCACTATCTGAAAAAAATGTGTACAATTAAACAATAATTCAGGGATTTGAAAATTAAGCACCCTGTGTGTGAACAGATTAATAGAATATTCTCTGTGTAATTCTAGAGAAAACCAATTAGGCTTACCATCTAATGAGCAATGATGCTCTCTCACATCTGCCAGCAAAATGAATCAACATAATCTATTGCAGGTGGTTGTGCTTTCTATTCACTATGTTGCAGAAATGATTCAGCACCATAAATTATGGAAGCATAATAAGAAATTGGTAATATGGGGGAGTTTGTCCTTTTCTTAGTTTGTAGGCTTATAGTTACTGTTACGTCAAAAAACAGCACTCAGATATGTACTCACAATTAACAATTACTCATAAAACATTTTTTTTAACCAGCTCTTAGATCACATGGCATTTCAAGACATCAACCAAATTGTAAATAATGACAGGAGTTTTAAAGTCATCACTTTCTGTCACAGTTTTGCCTTTCACATAGATGATCAGAAAGTTATTGAATCGGGAGACAGATTTCCTACTTGTATTGCAGGGGGGATAACAGATATTTGGAAGAAACTTGTTATTCAATGATACATTTTTTCTTTAGTAAAGTTGCTCTGACAACATTTGTACATGATCTTCCACCAACTTCTAAAAATTTTTGTCTTCAGTGGGAAAATATTTTGGTATGTACATGAGTATAAAAAAACTCTAGTCCTTACCATAATGTTGTGTAATCATAATAAAAAGAACTTCATATTTTTCTAATATTTGATAAAATTACCACTTTCTGGAACTATGAACTTCTCTAATACGAATCACAGAAATGTGCAGAGTCTCACAGTAAACCCATGAAGACCTGATATAAAGCTACCAAACTAAGGGTAATTAATGAGAAATGTGGCCCATAGTCATTATCCATAGCTGCAACTAAAATCAGCACTAGGGTCGCTGCCCTGTGGTCATCCCGAAGTTGACATATGACAACTGGGGCTGGGTTTTCCTCCGTATGAAAGAGTAACTCAAATAATAGAAATAGTAACATTATTGCATTGCATTCTTCAATATTAATGTACAAGGGAAACTAATTTCTGTTTGATAAAAGAAATCAAAACATATGGAGCAGTTTTAGGGAAATAAACTTTCCTCTCTAGTAGTCCAAATAGGAGTTGAAGGCAGAATCTATGACATGGTAGGTCTCCGACATCTAAAAGTTTAGAAACCTAAAACGGTAAGTAATACTCAGAAATTTTACTCTTTTTCAGTGCATGCTAGATAAAATTTCAAATGAGAAAACAGATAGTAGATTTCCTTTGTTTCCATAGTATTCTTAACATTATTTTGAAATGTATTGAAAAACATATTTTTTAAATCCTTAAATAAACTAAACATTTTGAGAATCTTTACCATGTATATTTTTGATTGCATGTTTTGTTTGGGGTTCTTTTGGGAATTGTATGTTATTTTTGTTCATTTGTCTTTGCTTGGGGAGTCCGTTTGTCTCTTTAACAAAAAAAAACAACACCAACTGACATTGCCTAACTTTAGTTCAAAGACAGATGGTCTCTTGATTTTGGTTCTGTCTTTTTCATTAGAAGACTATCTACCTTCACAAAGCATCCTGAGGTCACTAGGTGCATTTACAGCCAGCCATTCAGCAGAGGTCAATGAACAAAATTCATAAGATAACTGTGTGCTTTTCACCCCTTCTACAAACACTTTAACAGAACATTTTGATGGAAGAATAAAGCAAGAACATCCCTTCTCCCAGCTGACAGTTTTCCCTGTAACATTTTGACAGTGATCCTGACTGAGCTGGAGATGCTCAGGGTTCTGAGGAGCAAATCAGCATGGCTTGTGCCCAGAGACTCATCTGCACCTCTTGCAGCACATGAACAAAGTTACACAGAAAGAAACAACTTTCTGTTAGGCTACAATAGGGTGAAAAAAAAAATCCACAAAGGCTTAGAATGGAAACTGGTGTCTTCTCTTAAGCAAAGTAAACCATGACTCATCAGTATAATTCAGATAGTTAAAGTGTCAAAGTGGTTTAATTCTTACTATTACGTTGTTTTCATCATGAAGGAACCTTAAAAAATAAATTCTTGTGGAATAATGTTATTACCTGGCGTCTGAAATTCTTCTTCTTCCTTTACATAGGCATCTACGCCTTGTGTAAAAGACACTCAGTGCTTATTTCTGAATACAGCCTGGAAATGATCATTAGAGCCTGAAAAACACATTAGAATGATCTGCTTGTTTCTCAGGACAGAGAAAAGCTCTACTGAACTTGTAAAAGTGACCGTCTGTTATAGGTAACCTTGCAATAGGGTCTACTTTAGCATTATTCACCCTCAGTGGTGAACCAGTGATTCTATAAAAATAAAGATACAAGAAAACACATGAATCTGTGTCCTGTGTGCTTACTGAAGTTAAACTGCTTTTATGTTATCTTTCTTAACAGATTGTACAACATCTCTATTTTTAATATTTTTAATACATTCACATCTACAAACCAATGTCCCTAGGAGCAGAGTAGCAATGTAATTTTTCCACCTTCAGCTGTGCTCTCCCCTCTGCTGTGATAGTTTCTTCCTCTTACAAATGGAAAGACTCATAAAAATAATAGGAATCTCAAGAATCACTTTATTTCTCATAATTTGAGTGGAGATGGAAGTTTCAAATCCTTGTAAGAGTACATATACACTCTTCACATTTTCATTTCCCTAAACCCACAGGACAGCAGAGAATTAACTCATCTGAGTTCAATTATGCTTGTTGTCTTCTTAAAACAAAAATCTATCACAGTGTCTCCTTAACGTGGCCCTGCTGGTTCTCTGTTCTTAGCTGTTTTCCTCTTACCTCTGTTTCTAGGAATAGGATAAATCGTTATCTAGCTGAATAGGGAATGACTACAAACCAGTGCACAGTGAAAAAACGTAACTTCTGCCTGGATGTAGGACTGTAGAGAAAGCATGAAGAGTGTAAGCCCTACAGTAGATATACTAAAGAAGAGTGGATCATTTCACTATAGGCTGTCATTTGATATAAGCACCACTACAACTTGCCAGCCTCACAGGTTGACCAGAGGTTGGTAGCACATCACACACCATGCCATATTTCTTTATGTTCATCTTTAGTGAACAGTTAGCAGTGTGGTGTACTTGTATACTTCTGACATTACATTAGCACTTCCCAAATTTGGCATCATCTGTCCTTTTCTACATATTGTTTTTTCCTTGTAGGAAATTTAAAATTTCTTCTAAGATCTTGTGAATTGATGAAGCTAGAAGAACTTCGTGTCATGCATTTTCTAAATTAATATCTCTGCTCTTACTCACCTTGAGAACCCTATCCAAAAGGTATTTATGACATTAGCTCTGGCATACAGTTCTTCCTTGCTCCTATTACATGCTTTTCATTATTATATAGTGTTACAATTTTGCTATAAACATTCCTTTGATTGAGCAGAAATTTTACCACAAAAGTACTATTAAGGAGAGATAACTTTCATATAACCTTCACAGAACTTCTGTCTTTGAAGATTTTTTATTAATATTGTACATATGCTGCAACCCTACCTATAATTCTTCCTATATAAATATTCCCTCTCTATTCCACAAGTGAGTGATTCTAGTAACCTGCAGTAAAAATGATCACTTGCAATAACATATGTAATATGTTTTTATTTTAAATGCAACTGTAAAGCCAGCTGTGGAAGACTCACTCTATTTAACCTGCACTATTAGTGATACAACACAGAAGAGACATTCCAGTAGCATCATTAAAGTCAACATTAATCAGTAAGTTTAAGAACATGAAGTTCTTCCATGAAGACTATATTGCAGTAATGAATTAAAAACTTAAAGGATAACGTGATGTTCCGCTATGTTTCTCCTAGTTATTGTACTTGTCTTAGGATTGTACAAAACACCCAAACTGTCACATTGTGAAGACATATCTCAAATCTCACCTTTTTCTGCATGATGTCTAAATTAGCAGAGATTAAACATCTCTATAGCTGTGTACTAATGCCAAGATGATAGAAAAGGATCCAAAAGGACTGAGAAACTCATAGGTCATTAAATTGGTTTTTACACCTTGCTTTGTGTGCTCTGATACTCCCGCAATTTACAGTCTTTTTTTACATTTAACCAGAAAAATATGTGTTCTTCTGAGCTGTTCAATTGTAAGACCTTTCCTGAACTTGTTGAAGCAAGAACACTGTGCACAAACTTTTTGTTCCCTGAAAAAAGGGAACTCTTTCTGAAGAGGAAACACAGCAAATAGAATAAACCCTTGTCAGCCCTGAGGTCAAGTTATCTCAATGAGTAACAGTAAAGAGTAGAGGATGTTTCTGTATCTTCCTTCCCAGAGTGGCCACTTTCTTAGGAAAAGTCCCACCAAAGCATCAGCTTTGTGACAGTTACATGCATCCATACAGGAATGTCAATTATTTTCAAGACCATTTTCTAAAATGTATGCCATGGGATATTTCAGCTGCATCACAGAATTTACTTTAAGTGAATGCACCAGTATGTAATTATAGGAATGCATATTGACAAATGACTGATTCTTTGTAGTCCTGCAGAATAGCAAAGGCTGTCATAACAAATTGCTGCTGTTCAGGAACAGGTATCTGGAAAAAGCTGATGCAGAGAACACTTGTGACTGTTGCCCAGCACTTTACACAATAGGAGCAAAACACAATTGTTTCCTTAATATTCATAGTTCTGCTATCCATCACTAGGAATTTTTTTGCCATTCACATAGAAATAATGAGCCTTACCATAGGAATTTCAGTAGTATTTAAAACCAGCATGTATTAGCGTCTGCTTATTGTAAAATGTTTGTTTATGCATAGCTGCACTACTGATACATAGCTGTTCTACCCATGCACCATGTCACATTGCAACCTCATAACTCCACAGTAACTGTGATTTTTCTGGAGGAAAAGTGATCTCCAGAGGGTCACATTAAAATTCCTTGACTTTGTCAGGAAAAAGTGGACCTGATATTCATTCCTTCCAAACAAATGTCATATTTCAATTGATGATAGTCTGTACCTTTTATGAAATTGAACAAGGATGATATTTCAATCTCCTCTGTCCAGAAAGATGATGATCTAGGTTTAAGCTAGGTCGGCTAAAAAGGTCGTATCTTTGTTTCCTCAATACAATATAAATATAGTTATAAAAAAGATGACATTTATCTCCCTTATTGCCAGTTATAACTGAAAAATAATGCAGAGAAAAGAAATTGAAACCAGCTCATTAACCAGGTTCCTATGGCAGCTGGTTTAATTTCATTAAAGAGCAATTCCAATGTTGAGAAATGTGTTGTGTAATTTCTTACCGGTAATGTTGACTTCTCCATTTCATAGGTCTAATACTGATTTTAGATTAGACATTATACCTTGTACATTCACATCACACAGAGTATTCAGTCTCCTGCTTTCAGTTTTGCCAAAGAAATGTTCTCCTACTTCCAACACATACCTGCTTTAAAAAGATGAAAACGTCCTCAATCCCGACCAGTGTGGCAACAGGAAGGTTAAAATGCAGCAGATGACAGTGCGTCTGATTCTGACAGAAAACATGGGTGTCTGTGCAGTATTTGCATTCTTTTGAACACAAAAGGATGACACAAAGTCTGATAAGACCAAACCATGGTGTCTGTTCCCAAGCAGCCTATGTGAAAGTTTTGGCTTGCTGAGAATCACAAGCCTGCGGTAAGGACAGTCCTCATTTAAATAGGGTATCCATAAATGTTCACATGTACTTAGATAAACTTAACTGCACTCCTTATTTGAAGAAAATAAGCCACTTCTTGGGGCATTTTCCTAACTAAAAATAGATAAATTAAATCATCCTACTGCCCTTTTCTCTTCTCATATCAGACACAGAGACAGATCCTTCACATCACGTAAAATGTTGCCTATATAGCCTAGTTTAAGTACAGCCCCTGAAAGTACACCTTTTCTTGGTATCAGCTTCTATCAATGACTAGAGGGGTTTATGTCTCTAAGGTCTCCCTATTGCTCTTCTTGAGCCCATTGGCAACACTCATATCAGATCTCCCCTTACTCTGCTCCCTTAAATATTTGACGAGAATGTATCTGATAAATCGGTCCTTTGCAAGGATGTTAATTGACAAGATGTTAACTGACATTTTATGTCCAACAGTAAACACAGAAATATAGATATGTGCCTTCTTCTACTAAAAGAAATTCTCAAAATTATATTTTATTTTCTCACAGAACATGAAAGTAACATACCAAAGCTTTCTTGAACTGATATTCATGTGCAAATTATTTATGAGAGATTTTTCCTAATTTTCCTTAAAATAAAGACTAGATATTCACTGACTTCAACAAATACCTCATACAACTGATGCATTCATAGGAATAGAAGTCTCACACACTTGTAATAAATATTTGCTTACCAAAAGGTATATGCCAAACCCACAGGAGGGTCACAGCGAAATCTGATTTACCTTCCGTTTTAGAGCTCTTCTGTCATATAATCATGAAGGAAAAAGAATAGGATACAATTTTCAAAGGTCAATTACTCATAAGTAAATGGTTGATGACAGTCCACAGAAATAGCCTAGAAACACCCCATAGGCTGACGTATGCTTCATTAAGTTTTGAGTGCTTCCATGCAAAAACTATGTTCAGAATACATTCTGATGATTTATAAGCAGCAGGAGTTAAATTGGACAATTAGATAGTAAATACTAATTAACCCACTTGTTAATTGGTGTTTATTTGCTATTCCATATTCTTCAGACGTGGGCTAATATGTGCGTATGGTAAGGTTGTGACATCATGAAACAAGCATGAATATAATTGTGACAGTTAAGTGCTTAAAACCCAGAAAAGAGAAAAGTGATGTTTTAAAAATGTTGTTTCACTTTTTCTTCAGCTCAGGTTATGATCCTTTTCATTCCATTGCCAACATGCACACAATCTTCCTTTGTAGCATCATTACAGCTATTTGGTTATTCCACATTCACAAGTTTGGATTCCTTTTTAAGGACAATCTCAATCTTAAAAATGTCTTTAATATGGATTGCTTGATTTGAGAATACATAGAGTGTCTATGTAATATATGTTTATTTTAAAAAATTCATATATTCTCCTTAAACACTACTTTAATATAGCTTTTGTCTATCAATGTGCATGCTTGTAAGACTAAGTATTTCCTGGAGTAAGTCAGACAACACCACAATCTACTATTTCTACTATTTTCATATCAAAGTAGCAGTAATAAACCATTTTTATTCTAAATGAAATTTTTCTGGACAAATCAGAAAAAAAAGTTTTGACTCTTTTTGGCCCATCTGGAGCAATGTAAGACAGGCACAGAGTATTTGCTCATTGGGTTTCCACCAATTCTGCTTCATATGATTAGTTCCCTCAACAGGTCTTAATTTCTTCCTTCCTATAACACTACACCCACACACACACTGAACACTCTTGCCATACATACCACCCATAATATTTCTACCAGCTTCTACCTATCCAGATGGAAATTTGTATATTCATGTGTAATTTAAATTCCCCTTCCAGCTGGCCCTCTCTTTTGAGTACATTGTTGCTGCAATATCATAGAATCATAGAATAATAGACTGGTTTGGGTTGGAAGAGACCTTAAAGATCATCTTGTTCCAACCCCCCTACCATGGACAGGGACACCTTTCACTAGACCAGGTTGCTCAGAGCTCCAACCAGCCTAGCCTTGAACACCTCCAGGGATGGGGCATCCACAACTTCTCTGGGCATATCATATCAAAATTGGTTTAACTTCATAGACTGATACATAGTTGTGTTTTTTTACCACCAAAACTCTAGTCAGACATTTCAAAACCTTGTTTCTAGTAAGCATGGGACCATAGGTCAATGTCTTATTTCAGACATCAGTCCCTTATAGGGTTCTAGATAAAAAGAAGCATTTCCCTGCTCTCTCTATTGGCAGCAGGGAATATTTGGCTTCTATTTGAAATACAAAGTTGAAAGCTATTCTCCAAATATCATTGTCTTATCAAGTTGAAGGTAAGTCACCAGCCATTTAGAAAGAAGGTACTTATGCAGAAGTGTGGAGTGTATTTTCCCTGGGTACTGAAATTCCTAGTAACGATGCTCTGGTCAGTCCATAAACACCCCCATCCTCTGGGTCCTTAACTTGACCAGTAACTACCCCGAACTTAGGAACAACCATAGTTATCCTAGTACTCAATAAGAAGTAGTTTAATGTCTTCAAAAACTGTTAGGGTGACAGGCATTCTTATTTTAATGTTGGCAAAACACCAAAGCCTCTGAAATGATTTTGAAGAGGTGAGTTTCTTCTGTGAAGACCTTGAAAGACATGATGCAAGGGTCTCAGTGACATGACAGACCTAGAAACCTGGATTTCTCCTGTCCCATTTGGGGAACAACTGGCTGGTTCTCTCCAACCAGAATGTTCAGCAAATTCAGGGATCATTCCTTCCCAACAGAGTCGTTGCCAGTATCAGTATCTTCCTAAAATAAATTCCATTTTAATAAATCTTTATTTTCTGAATTACAAGAATTTTACCAAAAAAATTCCCCCCAACTCTGTTATTAACATCATTCCATTGCTGTCAGTGGGGACCCCTGGTGGTCTAGTGGTTAGGATGCAGCACTCTTACCGCTGCAGCCCGGGTTTGATTCCCGGTCAGGGAAACTCCCCTGGGTAGATGGAGCTCGTCAGCCCTGTAAGGCCATCCATCTAAGAGAAGGTCACTCTAAACAAACCTACGTCCTGAGGACCTCACTGCCACTGTCCGAGCTCGCTCGGCCCCGGCAGATGAACCTTAGGATTAAAGGGTGGGCTCAGTTCAGCGCACACTGTGTCTCACCTAAAAAATCCGCTGCGCAGGCTCAAAGGGTAAAGACCTTTCCCAAATCTTCATTCACGAAGACTGGCCATACATTGCTGTCAGTGGTCATTTGCTAGTTCCCTCACTATGACACCCACTAGATAACTTTATTCAAAAACACTCAAAAGTATAAGTGCGTCATTATATTTTGAATTGAATTTCATCATTTAACCCTATCATATATGAAGTGATTTCTAGAATTCAAATATTTTCTTAAATTAAGGATGTTGTCTGCAGGCTTATTTCTCTCAAGCAATGCTAACACTAGAAAATAAATAAATAAATAAGTCCTTCAACATTAACAGAAAGGAAAGAAATATTTAAAGATTTATTAAAAAAAGCTTGAAATTATTTGGCCTGCAGGATCTGTTTCAATATGAAAACCATTTCTGCACAGATATATGCATATTTTTTCCCGATATGCAGAAAAGTAGCACAGTCTTCAAGAGGCATGCAGTGTCTGACTTTCAATACCTACAGCCTCTTTTGCTTAAGAACAAAATCAAAGCTACTCAAAGCCCTGGGTCACATCTTCAGTTAGCCATTTCACATGCAACTTTTGAAGAAAAATAAAGAATTGTATGGATCTAATTGAAACCCTTTGAAGTAATTTATGAAGTATAATGGACTTCAGATCAGTGCTTTTTTGTTGTTGTTTTTTTGGTTGGTTGGTTGGTTGGTTTTGTCTGGTTTTTGTTGTTGGTTTGGTTTTTTGTTTATTTTTCTCTTTTTTTTCCATTTTTTTTTTCTTTTCATAAAACTCTTCAATGCCAGTTCATAAAACTGGAATTATTCTGAACAGGTACAAAACCTTTTTTTTTGTCAAAATCTATTTTTTTCCATTATTGTATCAGATATTTATGTTTTGCATGCAATACCAAAGATGAAATAGAACTGAAAAGAAACTGCTGAAGATTTTTGAATTATCAACCTCATGTTGGCTGATTTATGCTTTCCATGACTGATGTCATTGTAAAGCTCCAATGTCTAAAGGTCCTACATATTGAAGGAAAAAATTTCAAAATTTAGGAGAAGCATAATATGTTCAAAAGCAGAGCAGTCCTTTGCAAAGAAAAGAGTCCTTTGCTTCAGGACTCATGAAGATTTTATTGCCACCAGTGACTTACTGCATGAAAGAGAACAATTAACATCTCTGCTGCAGACTATTTCATTGGTAAAACAAAATGTAACATGTTACCAGTGCTGAGAATTTGAGAAGGTGAGAGCTGCAGCTTATTTGTTTTTAAAATTTATAAAAATGCACCTGGTCTATAAACTTAGAGTCCTTCTTCCTCCTCCCACAAAATAATGTATATCTAGAATAAAAAAAAAATTTAAAGTGTTGCCAGCCCTGCAGAAACACTCACACTTAGATTTCAAGATGCTTAAGAAAGATGAAAAGAAGCAGAGATCTTTATTGTGGTGCTCCGAAGATCAGGATGGTGGATTAAAGTAAGAAAAGGCTTGTAGAGATGCTATCATATCCACTCCACAGATCCGAGCAGAGGATTTTGAGGCTGCCAGGGTGACAGCCTCAACTCATCTTTGACACCAAGTTTGTGCAGTACTTTAAGATCCACACTTGGAAAGGAGAGGTGTGCAACCACAACACTCGCACTAAAAGTACTCGAAACAACTCAGCTGCCCAGTCTTGGTAAATTCAGGTCCTTTTAGCTTCAGAATTATGTAGAGTTCAGTTGCTATGGAAACCAGGGTGGGTTTGTTTTTTTTTTTTAAATACTGTTGTCAATAAGCACACACAGTATATTGCAAGTCCCGGCTGCCAGAATGACTTTATGCCCTCTTTGTTCCAATATGAATACCTGTATTTATGCAGAAGTGGAAAGGCTGGTTATTTCTTATATGACCAACTGTGCTCCTTTTGGCATAATATGCTCTCATGAATAGTCAGGTTAAAACAGCCCACTTACTTTCCCAATAATAAATTAGTCTGTCTGACTCAGAGAGGAAGTAAGGGGGGAAAAGGAGAGCAAGAATTAAAGTTTTGTGCTGTTCTGCTGAAATTCAAGCCGTATAATCCCCACACACTCATGCATATAAAAAGGAGGCTCTGGAAAAGTAGTGGTTCTATAGAAAAGAAAATTTTAAGACCTGACTGGCCTTTGGTTATATAAGGAAATGAAGATTGAGCAGCTGCCCTGACATTTTGTTTCTGGATAGGAGAGGATGTTAGTGAGTCATTCCTTATTGCTATGCCAGCATACCTTTCCTACACAAGTTTTCATTAAGGTTAAAAACAAATGAGAAGGCAATGCATTTCAGCTTGCATCAATGTGTTGCTGACAAGTAGCATGAATAAGTGACCTGCCACAACGACCCAAGCCAAAGTATTCTCATTTGGATAGCTCAAGAGCAAGTATTTCTCATGTGAAATTCAGAAAGGGCATGCTATATAGAAATGAAATTAGGTTTTACTCTTGCACTGCAAAAGTCCATAGAGCCTGCATTCACAGCTATTCATGTCATTTAAAGAAAACCTGAATTACCATGCACAATGGAATATAAATGGCAAATATAAGAAACTAATACAGCATATGATGAATTAAATGTGGAGATAAAAACAGACACAACATAATAAGAACCCACCTCTGGTAATGATAAAATTTGATCAAGAAAGAATAAGTCTGTATGCAGAATATTAGTCAGAGCTCAAAGGGGAATATTAGTGAGAAACTAAATCTTTCTAAGCAACGTGTTTTATGTATGACACAGAAAAGCTATACAGGAGTAGCCAGGACATTTTGTACTAAGTTTCAAGTCCTGCAGTTAGCATCTTTTCAGTTAATACCTCACGTTAATTTTTGCTTAGGGAAGATATCAGTGCCCTCACACACATAGATAACACTGGTCCTTCTAAGAGACATTTTGGGCTTCTTTCAAACTCCCACGCACACTTTTCTTCAAAATGAGCAGGCAGACACAAACTCTCTCCTAGATCTCATGCAACACTTAAGGAAAGCTCAGCTAAACACCATCTGTGCAATAAAAGTTGTTCCCTGTGCCTTAGGATCTACCCCAGAAGATGTTTCTCTGAGCTTCCCACCTATCTTATCCTGAACCCTGGCCTCTTGCCTGGGAGAAGCCAGGGATATCCCCTTCTCACTGAAAGTCACCAAAGCCACAATTAAGTGCAAGAACAACTTACCCTAGAGGGAAAGACACCTTCCTGCACACAGTCACACTTAAAGGAATGAAGCATTTGTGAGAGTCAAATCGCTCACCACACAGGAAAACAAAGGTAGTGTCAGCACCAATTCCTTTCTGTGGGGTAATTCCCCATCCATCAGCCAGGTACCACTAGTGTTTGACCTTCTAGTTAGTGGAGCTAGAGAGTTTTTGTACAGGCTGATCTGGAAGTGGAATATTGCTTGTGTTTCACTCTTTAGCAGCAGCAAAATCACAGAACAGTAGAATTCAGAGGACTGTTAGTGTTTTACCTTCTTTCTGACTGTTAAAAACACCATTTCTTTCATTGCTTTTCATATGTTCCTAAGTCCTGATCTAGAAGGTTATCTCCAGATAACAGCAAAGTGACTATTTCATGGCTGTTACATGATCACTTGCAATTGCAATGGGCTACAATCAGCGAGTCATTTGCAGTCCTCAGTACTATGATCCACAAATAATCAGCTCACCTTGAACTCTTGTCTGATGGATACTTAATTCCTATTTCACCTCTCCCAAGGGGATTGTTTTCTCCTCTTGCTCTTACCAGAGCTAGCATTTAAGGTTCCCTATGAAAACACATAAAAGAAAAGACACTGTCCAAAGGTTGTCTCACAGCTAGGAGGGGAGCCACACAGCTGAAAAAAACTGAAAAAGTATCTTGCACAGACTGAAGATATTATCTGATACATATACACACACACACCCTTACATACTTTATGAAATCTGTATTTATTTATTTACAGTCTTTCTCAGTCTGCTCTGATGGCATCTACCTTGCCCTGTCAGAAAGCACGTTGCAGGTCTGCTGGCTCAGTCAGTCACAGGGATGCTCAGCAGATGCTCCATCTGATATACAGGGTGCATGTCCCCAGATATGACTCAACTCAGTCAAGATGATACACAATATAAATATGTGTAACCCAGTCAATTAGCATCTATCCTAGCAGTCTGCATGATGTAACCAAGTTTTTTTATCCTAAAACATTTCCCATAAATTAGCAGAGGAGTCTTCCACTGAAATAATCCTTACTAGAAAATAAAACACCCTCTTTGATACTCAGATTCCCTGCCTACTCCCAACACAGCTCCCTTCACCCTTTTTCTTCCCTTCACCTTAGACCCATTTCCACCACCAGCCAACTTACCTGCATCTCAGCCTGGTTTATGTGCTTGCCCTCCTCTATAAAACACCCTCTTTCAAAGAAGGACAGAGCAGATACAGTCATACTGTCTGGCCATAGCTGGGGGTTCTGATTGACACCTGCTGTGTCTTTATAGTGTCTAGAAGAAAAATGATGGCCAAAGGAAGGAAGAGGAATCTCAATACAGGATCATGATGAGAAGGTCTGTCTGACCACTCCACCATCACCACCGGTCAGGGTCAGACCAAGCTCCAGTAGGTCCCTAACTTAGGGCTCTCCAGCATCTTGGTGCTCCTAAGATGTTGGAATGCACCTGTCACTTCCATGCAGGATTATCCATGCATTATTATGGCTTCTTCTGTTTAATCACAGTACCATGTAGCAGGGCAAAATTTTAGAGAGATGCAGATCCCCACTGGAGCCAGTATTGGAGCAGGATATTCTTCATACAGAAACAGACCTTATCTTTATCTCTTGTATTTGATGCCAGACACTGGTTCCTCTTCCGTGTTTCAATGAATTTTGGATGAGAGTTAATTTTTAAAGATGGAGAAGAAGACCTGAAAAAGAAAAGAAGAAAACATTATTACTGTTTCTGGTACCTGCTCCAAGACCTCTCTTTCCCTCCACCTTTGTCCTAACCCCTATTCTGTTCTTTCTTTCCTTTGTCGAGAGTAAACCAAGCCATCTTTGGGTCCTGCTGGTGTGTTGGGATTCAGAAATACAGAAGAAGAAAAAAAGCCCCTCATATGATGTGCCATAAAGTCATTCAGGAGGCTAAAGCTATGTATATGAGATTCCCAGCCCTGTGTGAGCTTCTGGTACAGGTGAATGTGGGAGCTGAACAAGAGCTGGTGAACCCTTCACTTATAAGCACAAGTGTCCCCTGTGACTATTAGGACAGCCTTAGTCCACGTGTTCAGGAAGGGACTAAAAGGTTTTCCTGAAGAAGATGTTTGAAGCATTGTCACCACAGTAGTCCCCAGGGGTGATCCAACAGAGAAATATAAACATATCAAAAGTCAACAGAGTATGGCTAGCTTGAGGCAAACCTAACAGTATGAACCAGCTTTGCTGGCATGTTCTAATATACTTTTCATTCTCACAGGCTTTCCAAGAGCCTTTTCTCAACACATCCTTATGGCATGTCAGGCTGCTGACAGATGGTGCATTCTCTTCCCTGTGATGTCTTAGAAAATTTAGTGACCAATCTCCACAGGCAAAATGGTTTGTCCTGTATTTAAACTGAGCTGCCCAACCCAGGCTAAGGGTCTTTTTTCTAACTCTCAGAAAAGAAGATGAACCTACTGACTCCTAACTGAGGCAACACTTTATGTAGTAACAGGTAGAAAAAGCTGCTTCAAGAGAGAGAGCTCTGAGAGTTTTGCAGAAAGAAGTTGTAACAACTCTAACACTGAATTCCCCAGCTGGAAGTCATACTGCTGTGAGACATTGCTTTAATGTGCATCCTTTGTCTCTGTGACATTGCCAACTTCATGTTTATAAATTAATAAAGAAGCTGGTACAGAACACAGTTCACCTATGGGCTAGAAACAGGTAAAATTCAGAAACTAAAATTTAAATTACAGTAAAATTAGGTGCTATAAATTATTTAGAAGAATTTAAGTCTGAAGGCTCTCCTATGGACATTTTTGTTCACTTAGAAAAATAAATGTAGTTAGTACAAACCAGGAATTTATTAGCAACCTAAATGTGCAATATGCATTATGACCAATCAATAAAATATTAGCTATGCATGAGATTATGATGCAATTTATGGTTTTAAATTAGTAACTTTATGGTCATTTGGAAAATAGACAAAGATATAATGTATTGTTAATTAATCTTATCTCAGTGGCTGAGCAGCTTTTACTTATGTGAGGCTTTGCTAGAGGGGAAGGTCCTGGATAACTTAAATGCTTAAGGAAGAGGTGTTTAGCTAGCACCGCAGTTTCAAAAAATTGAGTGTTTGGGCATTAATCAGCTGAGGTAGGATTCATCTCATCTACTTTTAGAACCCTAGTGTTCGCAACTGAGGTATCCATGGAGAGAAATGGGTGCTTTTAAGACTCAGCTCACCTGATGAAATACAAACTTTTGCCTTAGGATGAGAGGAAGCATGCACTAGAAGTATCGGTTTATCTGCACTGACCAGAGAGGGAGCCTAGATTGTCTGATTTGGATGCAAATACCTCCAATATAGAAATCTACATTAGTCATATCTCTACTGATCTTCTCAGCTATTAATATAATTAAAGAAAAATAACTATCTTGGAACTTTCTCTCTTTTTCTTTTTCAGTTTCATATAAGAAACCACACTGCCTCTCCCATTTAGTCCATCTGTCTTCTTTTGTCTGTGTTGTGAAATTTCTTGTGGTCCTCTGAAATGCACAGTTATTATGTCATAAACAGACATTCAGTATATTTAGGGCAAACTATATAAAGCAAGAGGACATCTACTAGCTCTGTTATCAAAGAAAGATTCCCTGGAAGCATTCAATCTAATTCATAGATAGTGTAAGATTATCAAATGTTTTGAATCAAACTATCTAGGCATCTTAATTAAGAGACAGAACATGGGAAGATTTGTACTGGACTGTACTTGTATTGCATTATCCACTCTGAAAGGAAAACAGCCCTTATCAGTGATATCATCTTGAGAAAGGTGACCAGTTCATTCAGAGGTAAGGAGAACTAGAAATCAAAAAATTGTTGGCATCTGTCCAATTACACATATTAGGGAAGTTGTCCAAGTCTGGGATAAGAGATGATAAAGAGATAGGCTCAAGTGATCTTCTTTGAGATATTTCTAAACTGAGAGGCAAAAAAAGGTAGAAAATTGTTGAGAATATTACTAGCTGCAAATGAAGAAGACAGTCTGGATTTCATGGTAGCAGGATGCATTCCCCTGGAGGGAAATGTAATACTTAAGAAATTACCTGTATCACATAGGTAAGGTAAACAATTTGTTTCTTAGAAACTATCTGAAAGATTCAAAAAGGTCTGAAAACTAGACATGCAAGGAAAGATATTCAGAAAACAATTCATACAACTTAAATCCAGCATATTCCAAACATTTTGAAGTGATGTGGTAAATATGATGAAAATAATAGAAGTTTCTCTCATTTTTACACCATCAGTAGAAATCCAGATGATAAACAAAAATAATTCAAAATTGTTGTTGATGAGAAGAAATTCAATACAATTGGCATTACTGAAACCCGATGGGACTCTTTTCTTGTTTAGAATGATAAAATCACAGCTTATAACCTGTTTGGGAAAGGCTATCTAAGGCTATGTTGGAAGTGTGTTCATTTTAGAAGGTAATTACTTGCTTTAGAGTTATTGATAACTCAGAACAGCAGGACCTTGAACATACATGGATCAATGGGATCACTAAGAAAACTCAAGAGTAGGTTCTGATGAGGGGTTGTTGCAGATCACCTAATCAAACTACAGAATAGGATGAACTCATCCTTACTTATCAATGATGTGGGGCAAGAGGTGTTTTTAGAAGCTTCAGCTTGGCAGATGCATGCTGCAGGTTTCAATCAGCTTACAGTAAATCATCAGTAGAGTTTCTGATATAAAGTTTATCTCTACTTTAAAACCAAAGCATGCTCTACGCAAGGCAACTATTGCGTAACAAAACAGATGACCAAATCATTAGACTGGTAGTTGGCAGTTATCTAAAGATCAATGATAGCAATCAAATTGTGTTCAACATGGGTAAAAAGAGGACAGTTTCAAAGGGCTTTGTAGATAGGCAGGCAGATAGACAGGCAGCACTTTCAAAGTGCTAATTTCCAAAAGCCAAGAAAAAGTACAAACAAAACTGAAAGGTAGCTCCAACAACACAAGTGAAAATCTAAGCACTGGAAAAATAATTAGTCAAAAGCTTCACCTCCACAATAAAGAAACTAACAAAAACATTGGGATACTACATGTATGAGAAGATGGTTAGCAAAAAGATAGCAGGTGACAACGCACCCCGGAAAGTAAGAATGAAGAGGCAATATTGAACCCAGGCCTATCAACACCTGTGCAATCAGAAGCTTTTAGTGCTAGGTTATGGGACTAAGACTCACCTCTGTGAGCACAGAGGAGCAATGGTAGGGGTTAGAGGGGGCACTTGATAAAAAAGCCTGGGAAAAGCCCTGCCCTGTCTCCTCTTGAGGCTGTCCCAGGAGAGGTGCCAACCCATGGACTCCCATACAAACTGACAGGAAAGGCTTTGGGGGTCACCTCACAAGCCAATGGACCCCCAGAGGCATGGGTCAATGGTGGGATTCTGGGAAGGATCTTTTGGGGAGTGCACCTTCCGCGCGTGTATTTGTGTATGGCAAGAGGAGACCAGGGGACAGTGTGAACTGTGACAGGACAGGCTGAGCACCTGAACCTTACTGCTGGACTCACGTCTCTATACATGAGTATGTTTTTTTTCTAGTAAGGGACTTTCTTTCCAACCAGTCACGGGGAACACATCCCCCCGGTTGGCCTTGGGGACATGGAGTTGTGGCCTCTGTCAACCAAATGGATTTGGCAGCACCCATAATCTGTGCTTGCTGAAAACAAAGAGAAACATCAGAAGTAGGTGGTAATATTTCCAAGGTGAAAATGGAAGCATTGACCATTAGAAATCTGGAATGTTCAAAATATTCCTTTTCTTTGCTTGGAAAGAGTACTCTGCAAGATACTGGTCACCAAGAGGAGTGTTAAACAGTATATACTAAAAATAAAAAAAAAAAAAAAAAAAAAAAAAACAGAACAAGCACTGAATCAAAAGAAAATAAAAACATAAATAATCTTTTCATTATTTGGGATATTTTTTATTTGCTTGTGGAGGGGGTTGTAGGGGTTTTGTGTTTTGCTGAAGCAATATAATTTATGAATGCTTCCAACACCACGAGGTTGGAAGAACATTGCTTATCAGTGTTCAAATGGAAAATCATTCAGCAGTGGTGAGTTCAGTAAACCAGCTAGCCAGGCATCGACCCCAAGAAAATTACAGAAAAAAATGAAAAAGGATTTAGCTGATAAAGTATTAGGATAGAGAAAAAAAGACTTAATGATAATAAAAATGACTTAATAGAATATTAAGGAAATCTGATTTCCTCCCTTGAGGAAATTTTGTTTGATCACTAAATGTAGCTTCAGAGACCAAGATACTCGGTGCTTTTTTGTAGCATTTACTGTAGCACTATAGAACATTCTGATTAAAATTGACACTGTAGGGTATGACATATTAGGTGGGATAAGAGCTAGGTTGGGCCAAGAAGTATTTTTCAGATAGTGAATATTTGCTGATGGGAGTTTTTTCAAAGGAGCCTTGCTACGACTAAAAATAGATCTGATCCTATTCCACCTTTTCATTTATGAATTGGAATAAATATACAGTGACACTTGATTAAATTGTCATCTAAGACAAAGACTGATGGAATGCTTAATAGCAATCACAAGAAGATTTGGTTTTACTCCAACAAAATATGTTTAATTATATCCAAGCACAAAATAATATGGCCGAAAGGAAGAGTGCATGTGCCATCCATAGACTAGGAAAGATATCACTCCAAAATGCCTTTTGCAGTGATAGCCAATAAGCAATTCAATACTTGGGCACTGTTGTAGGAAAATGGGCTATTTTAATCTCTGAACATGTAAGTGAGAGAAATAGGACTGGTATTGGTATGCTATCAAAAGTTCTAGGGGCCAAATTTTGAGAAGAACATCAGAAAACAGAAGAACGTGAAGTAAAAGATCATAAAAATTGACTTTGAGAGCTGAAGAAAATGTGTCTAAGCAAAAAAATTTAACAGTTCAAGTAATTTAGCTTTTGAGAGGGCAGACTAAGAGTGACATGATTGCAGTGTCTAAATACTTTCAAAGGGAAAAAATAGAAAGTGCTAAAGGGTTCTTTAACAAAGACCGATATAAAAAGAACCATAGCTAGAAATTAAGCCAAATATAAAATCATGCACCAATTTGTAATTGCAAAAGTGATTAACCACTGGGAAAAAAAATAAAGGAAAGTCCATCTTCATCTTTTGATGTCTTCAGATCATGACTAGATGCCTTTGTGAAACACATTTCTCTGACAGAGAAGTTGTGTTTTAAATCAGTGTGTTCAGCTAATAGCCAACCTGGGAATTAGATCCATAAGAAATTTCTATTTTGCCTGCAGTTCTTTTCTTCAAAAAGGCCAGCTTCCTGTCCTTACTCTTATTCCCCCGCTTCTACAATGGCAGATGCCCAGCTCTTCTTTGTTTTTATAGGAGGGAGACTTCTGCCATCTGCTGCTGTTTCCCATGGAGGATGCCAATCGATCAGCCACAGTGCAACGGGAGCAGAGATCCTGATGTCAGGAGGAGGAAAAGGCTTGAAACCTGCTCTAGTCCTATGGCTACTAAGATCAGACCTCCTTGATTTCCTTCTAGTTAGTTACTGAACTTTGAATGATGAGAAGTACAGAAAGCCACTCATTTTGACAGTCAAAAGTGGTCCAGCTAGCATAGGTGTTATAGTTCATGCCTAAATTTATGTATAAAATCAAGCCTGACAAAGCAGGCTTCCTAATATGGGAAAGATGGACACATTCTTTATTACAAAAAAAAAAAAAAAAATCTAATTATGTTTGGAAGGTTTTTGGAAAGAGGATTTTTCACCTAACTCAGATGCCCACAGCCAGGTAGAGGATACCCACATCTAAAGTGAAGCCTCCATTGGTCTCTACTGAGTAGGCAGAGTGTTTAGACTTGAACATCAGGAAGGTGATTAATCAGGCACTCTAAAATATGTGGGCACAAGTTAGATCCAGATTGGGTGCATGGAGTCTTCTTTGTAGGTTGGATCATCTAACAAGTTTTTCTGCCCTTAATATCTAAGTCTTCAAATGCCATTCAAATGTAGAAAGGTTTGTAGGGAGACAAATTGATTTATCACAGTTGTGTATCACCACTAATACTACTGAAAGGAGTAAGAGCAGAGGGACAGTGTGACTTGTGAACAGAGAAATACAGTGGTTGATCACAAAGATATCTGACAGTCTATGGAATGGGGAAAAAACACCAAATATCAGAAAATTTAGAAGAGTAGTTGAACATTTTCAGGCACTTTGGTGTAAATACTCATATTTGTTTAATCTTTCACAAAACAGACAAAACAAATTGGGACATCACCTATCAGTGTCTGACCCCTAGTTTATCACCCAGGATAAGCTACAGCCACAATGGCAGAGCAGGGGCATATGCTCCCCTCCAAGATCCCAACAGGACTCTTCCTTCCCTGGAACACCACCAGCAGCAAGGTCAGGGAGTGCCATGGTCTGATTGGTGCATATATTCCAATCCCAGATTTACCTATTCAATAAATTATTTCCCTTGATGGGCACCTGGCCCTTAGCAAAGTGTTGAGCATTATTCATTGATGAAACCACCATTGTCCTGAGATTTGTCCAAAAGACTTTTTTTTTTGAGATAGACATAACTCTGTACCTTTGAGTAATAACCTGCACTGGCCTGTCTTTGTTTTGGGTTTGGCTTTGGTTTTGGGAGTTTCACTTTGGCATGTAGACGCAGGTAGTGGGAGGAAGAGAAAGACTGATCTGGTGATTTGGGTTTTACTTTGGGGAGAGACATTGCAGATACATATTTTTAAGGTTTTGAAGAATGCTTTCTACAATGAAACACTCAAATTCAGGCATGCATATACTTTCTCCATGAATTAGGAGCCATTTGTGACTTTGTGGAAAAGTTTTTGCTCACAAATGCTTTTAATGAGGGACAGATTTTCACCCAAATACCCTTAACATCATGAAAGTCAGGACTTTAAGGCATGAACAACAGATTTGTTACATACTACTTGCCTTCCATGATTTAGACATGCCACCAAAAAAACATGACACAAAACAATCTAGCTACTGAATAGCTCAATGAATCACAGACAATCTATAGTCTGACTCTTTTTTAATTGAGACTATCCAATAAGTATTCATGAATAATATACATGCTCCTGCGCTCAAAAATTGTTCACAAATGATTTGTGAACAGAAAAAAAGAGCTGAAGCTGCAATGCATATTTTTTTGTAATAACCAATTCAATCGGAATTACTTCAGGAAAGATTGTTCAGCATTAGCTAGTCATCATACCATGTACTTTTAGGGAACATATTAGATCTGTAAGTGGTCCATCAAAAAAATGATAATTCAGCACTATAAAGTAATTTGAGGGCATGCTTTTAAATATGTGGTGTTTAGGAGGATATTGAAACACCCTCACAATTCTAAAACATGCTTCGTTGTCCAAAGAATGCTGAGATTTAAGCTGGCTTATAAGTGTTAAGCAATCAATTCTTAAAAACACTTCCATTTAGGCTGGTTGAATTACAAATGAGTTATTTCATTAGCAGAATTATTATTTTGGGATGAACTCCAGAACATTAAAGCTTTATGTTTAACCTCCATTACAGCCCAGAATTGAATTAACCTCTCTTTCCCATATAAAAGTCACTAATGCACTTCCCTTGTAAAATGCAAATGTCGTTACACTATGATTTGCAGAAAGCACTTAGAAAAATTCAGTAGAATTACGGTTCATAACATTTTTGTGCATTCAATTAAAACACTACATTTTAAGAAAAGTAGTTTATTTTCTTTCCTATCATTGAATACTGACACTTGGAAGAACAAGTACTTCTGAGTTATATGCTAAAATACCAATATCTCAGGGAATAAACTCAATGTTGCTGTAACAGATATGCTGTACAAATACAAAGGCTTATGTTGGAAGATCTGTGTTCAAGGTGGTTAAGAGAATCAATCAGGACTTTACTTCTTCTAAAATCTTAAGAATCTTATTGAAGCCCCTCTGTGTTTAATTTTTCCTGTTCCCCATTCAGAATTAGAAGAGAAATAAAGCATAAATATGCATGTTGCTGTAAGCAGGCTGAATTGAAACTGTGAGTGGCTCTACCTCTGATGCCTGTTATCTTCAAGTCATGACTGAAGATCCCAAAAGACGTGGGTTGTGTCTCTAGTTACATTTCAACACGCTTTTCTAATGTCATATAGTAGTTACAATTTGAAAGCAGATTCTTGTGATTTTAAGATTGGCTTTGTTCTGAATGAGAACAGAAAAATTCTACATGTATTGCAAAGAAAAAATGTACAAAAAACCATGCATCAACTAGTTACTAGTTATTTTAGTTTTAGTCATTAGGTATTTCTTTAGATTATGAAATACAATTATGGAGGATAAAATGAAATAATGTTAATCCTAAACCAGGACATTTTAGCAGGAAATCTGTCAGATTTTCTCTCTTCTTTTTTTTTTTTTTTTCTGTTTACTGGAAGCACACTCAATTACACAGTGTGTCAAGTTTTATGAACAATGTGCATGGACTCAACAATTTCAGGTTCAAATGACATTGTTCATAGCATGATGAACTCAGACATCAAACCTTTTGAGTTGAAAATATTGAGAACTGAGGAAACACAAGGAGAAGAGGTCAGAACCTAGCTGGAAATTGATGCAGTGGCTTTTACTGATGCAAGATAGTCAAATCCTAGAATCATAGTCACTGTTGCCTCTCTGGCAAGTAGTGACTAACGTGGTTCATTTTTGTATTGCATCAGAAGTATACTTACCTGGAAAAGCTAAATGGGTTGGTTTTGTAGGACTCAAAATCCTTCATCCAGGTCTTTTCTAACGTAGTTGATTCAATGATTCTATGATTCTACCCTATAATTCCAAACAAATTTTCTAAGTGTTGATGCAACTTCCCAAAGAGAATTGTGTTTTCTGACCAGATGTATTTTCTTGCATTCTGAAAGCACCGCAAGAAACCCATTCTTCAGGAGTTGAATAAAGAAGATCTCAGAGACCATCAGTTTACACTGTCTGACAAGGATCTCAGAAAGACCACATCCACAGAGTGCTGGGTTTATCTGAAGATTTTCTCTCTCTTTTCATTAGACTTTCTGAAAATATTCAAATTGTGAAAAACAATTCAACATACAGTCAGTATGAAACGTGTGTTAGAATAAAGAAGAAAGTACCACTGAAGTGTATTAAAAAGTATCTAGGGACAGTTGGAGGACAATTCAAAAGTAGCTCGTGGTCAGTTTTCTAGTCTGTCACTATCAGAAAGAAAATGGATAAAGATGAAGAGTACAGGTAAAGCCATCATAAAAGAACATGGCAATTTATCAATTATATTGATTTACTCTAATGATCTCAGAGACTGTCAGATTCTTCCACCTGTCCAGCAGATAGCTAAAGGAAAATTTTCACATTTTCTTTTATCCCCTTCAAGTTTATCCCCTATATTAAAATGAAGCTTTTACAGTTTTGACAAGACATTTAGGAGGAGTCAGTCTGTAAAGCTTAATTGTTTGTTTTCTCCTGGGGGTCTTTTGCACTTGTTTTCAACCATTTATTGGAGGTGGTTTTTAATTATGAGCCAAGATTCAGATCCTTGTATAGGCAGACCTTACACTGTCTATAAATCTTGGAATTTCACAACCACCAGACAGACTCTTTAAAAGCTTTTATGAGAAAATATGGTTTAGGATGGAGACAGCTGGTATTTAAATTATCCATGTGAGAGAAATTACTCTTATTCATTCACCAGATGCTTTATTCATATATAGATTTTTAAATTAATAATTCCATAATACTTCCAGCTATATAATCCTAAAATCCACACAGTTTTGCTCAATGACATTAACAAGCCTTGACATCTTTTTTTATTTCTTGCAAATAGTGAAGCACATTTTGCCAATTGCCATTTTGATGAAATATTACAACAGATGAAAGAAAAAAAGTCATTGTCCGCTGACAAGATGAGTAGAGTTCATCAAGCTGCTGTTTCTGCCTGTACTCTAGGTGCAGACTTCAGAACCATTTGACTAGGAAAAACACATTGGCTAGTCCTGTGCACATCTAGCCTTGCTACTCGTAAACTGTTGTGTGATATATTTTTAAAACCAAATAACTAGGACCCAGAAATAGCCGAATAGGTGGGGAACCACTTCTTCTCTGCTAGCATAAATTGGACAACAAGAGGTTTCAGGAAGAAAAATAGGGCAAACAGAGAATAAAAAAAAGTTGCTAGAACATTGTAGAAAATTATTTGAGTTGACGTGGTTGGCATTTATTATATTACGAAGGTCAAAAAACAGCTGAGCTGTCTTGAGCATGGACTCCATGCAAAACAAACCTGAAATTTCAGGGCACATGATGTTGGGAAAAAGTTTATTCAATCAAAAAATATTGTGCTTTCTTGCAACTCTGAAATTACTTTTTCCTGTTTTCTGCTTTCCACTTGAATACTTGTTCATTTCACTTCAATTCTCTTGTCTTGATCATTACAGCTTCCTTTTTCCAGGCCTCACTCCGTTATATCTTCTCTTGGAAAATGCTACTACTTACTCCTCACTTTAAATCCCTGCACTTGCTAAATTACACTTTACATGGAGTCCAGGATCTTTGTCTCAAGTCTGGAGGCATCACACAATGCTTTTTACTTCTTCAGCATTCCTCTTATTTTCTCTACTTTAAAGTCTTCTGCCATATGTTGTTTTGTGTAAAAAAAAATCATCACCTGGACAAGTCAAAACCCACACTTTCTTCATCTAAATCCTCCTTTAATGTACATGTCTGTGAGAGGTTTACCAGAAATCACTATATTATCAGAAAAGAAAAGGAATAAAACCCCAATAAAACAAAAAAAACCCAAACATTTTTGAAAGCTACTCAAACTCAGAACTTCACGTGTATGTTATAAATACCAAATAGTTTTTTGCACTCTAAATGGTTGGCTGCTTAGCAGTTTGTTTTCTTCTACCATGCTAAAAACAATAAGAATGCATAAGTGAGCCTCAATTTCTCTCCAAATTTCTCTCTGGGCAAGGTTTTCAGAAGGACTGAATTTTAATACGTAAGGTTTCAACGGCAGGCTTTCCAATTTGAAAGGCTTAGAAATACATGCAGGTTTTTAACTGTTCTTCCAAGATATTTCATGGATGAAAGTTTTTTTCACTGAGAATTCAAAAATGGAAGCTATGTTATGAGAATAATACATGCTTATTAAGTGCCAGCATTCACTCAGGGAATACATATATTCCTCCAAAGGCATTTCAAATATTTGCAGCTACGAATCAAGCCCAGCACATCATCTAATTTCCAACTCTGCAGCAAGACTTTAAGGATGGAAGGTAACCCTACCTGTATTCTCCATTTTTGTAAAAGAGTTGTCTAAGCTTCAGGCATAGACCAAAAGCATCCCTTTAACAGATGTTCACCCAGACAGTACCCAAGCAAAGGATATGGTCACATTAAGCAGGAGAATGGGGTCAAACTGCAACCACAGGTAGGTACTTCTGTACGCAGAGCACATCCACTGCATGCAGACCCTGTAGCCACTGGCCCTGCTGGGGAAAATAAGTTGATTTTTAAGTGGGTTCTTCCTCCTCACTCTTCATTTTTCACCAATTTTCTTGATTTCGAATTTGGTATAGACCCAACACACACTTCAGTTGCATCAATCAGTTTAAACCAAAGTATATTTGCTTGGGTAAGAAGTCCAGAAAATATTTAGTAAGTACTATTACATAATCCTTTCAATGTGTGCTATGATACTAAAAGTTGTAGGGACAACCAGAAGTCTACACTAGAACAGCTTATGGTTACTTTGGGACTAGCAAAAACAGAATCTGAGCAATTGCATCCTGGAATAACACGATCACTGGGCGTTTAAACAGCATGAAAAAACCTGCCTTTGTCAAGACAACTTTCCTACATACAGTATGAATGCCAGAATATAGAGAACATATGTCTTCCTGAGCTTGAGGTAGCATGACCCAGAAGAGAGAAACGATTGGTAACAGAAAAACTTCACATCCCACCCACTGCTCCAATCACCTCTGGTTTCTGCTCTAGTTTTCATATTCCAGAGAGATGTAATGCTTACCCACCCAATGCACAGATGTGTTATGAGGATTAGTTAGTATCTAATTACTTGAATATTTAAAGTGCTATTCTTAATGTCCTAATATTATCGCAAGTACATTTGTATATGATTTTATTTATACTTTTGACATTTGCTTTCCAGATTTTATTACAGCTTATAAACAATAGAAACCACTGCTGCCAGGCCCTATTACACACTTCTATGTGATGACTTATACAACCTCACACTCTTAAGTTTGTTGAAGTCATAGCCACTTAACAAGTTTACTGAACTGCTTTCTTTGAATCAGACCCTTCGTAAAAGAAGAAATGACATTTTTATCTTACTTAGTGTTTTCTGTATAAAAGAATTAGTTCAATGTCTCTGTAACAATAGCAACTTTAGTTCTTTAAATAAAGAAAGAAGGAAGTCCCAGATCTCTGTGGTGATCGTTGCCCTGTTACTTTGGTTAAATGTGTGCCTCCAGAGTACTACAACAGCTTCAGCAGCTGGGTGCGAAAAAGGTGATCTCTGATCTGATGCCCCTGAGTCAGGGGGTTTTTTATGTGCAGTGGAATTGTCTGCAGATAATAAAAAGAGAAATGATAGCTCTGCAGAGATGGTTCTCTTAGATGTTTTGGCAGACTGGTATATTCCATTCACATGATTGGGAAAACTTTGATTTTTGACATAAAATAGTCAAGTTTCATTATTCCCCATGTGCAGACCAAAGCTCACTAGTTACAGTCATGCTCTCAATCTTCAGGCTTTCCTTTGATGTGTGCATACACATTCACACATATGAGTGCATGTGTTGGGAGTGATGGGAAGCTGACTGAAATTCTGTCCATATTACTGTCCATTAGCCATCTATTGAAGACAATGTTTTAATAATAATAATAATAGAATCTTCCCATTTTAAATAAGATACATTAACTTTGCCACACATCAGTTGTTCTCAATATTAACTGGTTAAAACCTCCTTGGTCTTCTAATCCAAAGTTGTCTCTCTTGGTCTCTGGACACCATAAATTCATTCTCTGACTTCCTCATTTATATGCGTCTACTCACATGCACAAACATGTACACATCTCATTTTCAAACAGCTCCCATCCCAAGAATTCCTATGCTCTAAACATGGACAATCACACTCAGACAATCAGACTTAAACAATCACAGCACATTTAGAGTTTAGGAGGAGGCATTTGTTCCAACAGCTGAATTCTCTTACATATGAGCAAAAAAACTTTCCTACCTTCCCAGAACATAGAGGAATTGGGGACCAGGAAAAATGTTAATTTGTACAAGAAGATCTGATTCTTTGGGGTTTTTTTCTATTTAAATTAGATTAATTTCACTGAATCACAAAGTAATGAGCTGAAGGAGGTTGTCTAGTCCATGTACACATCCCCCTCCAATCCCCTAAACTGTTTTGCATAAATCTATATTCAAAGGTTTTCCTAGTAGTACTCTACAAATGTATGAAAAGAGAGGACAGAAAGCTTGCTGAGATCATGATCTGGAATATAGTTTAGGTTTAATATGGTGTACATAACAGAATTTTTTTATAGTACTCAAACACAGAACCTATCAAAAGGCTAACCAATAAGTGAAGGCACAAGATCAAGATACCTTAATATAAATGGGACTTTAGCAACTGTCTAAATCTTTGGCCTCAAGTTCTGAGATGGTGAGGTATCTGCATAATTTTCTAGGTTTGACTCTACTTGCTTATATACACATAGTTCAGGCATACGCTGAGCCTCTAAAAAGAAAAAGTCTGACAAATTTTGTCTGTGTGTAATCAGAAAACCTTGCCTTTTCCATAAGGGATATAAATTATATGTAATTATGTCTTCAACAACTACATGGGTGATTATCTGTTTCTATGGAGCTTATCAACAAATTATGAATCTTATATTAACTATTCTCCATATCACCCACTGTGTTGCTCTGGCAGTCCTGTTAAGAAATATTTTCATATCACAAAACGGATTGAGCAAAGAATAAATCTATCTCTATAACTAAGCAACCTGTTTTATATGACTGTTTATTACATGATAGGACTTGAAGAATGCCAGTAGAAATAAAAAGATGTTGATATGCTCCAGAATATCCTGGGTTTTCATTCTTCCTGTTCTAAAAAGCCAAAATGTGAATTAAGAGCCATCCATTTATCTTGAAATTTGACATCCGTCAAAGCCTTTATTAGTTCCCCACAGACAACCAAACACTGTAAACTGGTGTTAGGATTAGGATGTCATTATTAGCAGCATAAAGGAGCCAGCACAGTAAACACAGGTGATCCTAAGTATGCGAATGCCTATGGGAACAAGGGCATCTACTAGCTTACTTCTATGGTAACCACAACCCATCATGCTGCAAACTGATTTAAAGAACAGCTTTGATGAGGAACACCCATTGACCTTCTAGATATTGATCTAGATAGTCACAAGCGCTGTATTAAAGAGGCTGAGAGATATGCTCTGCCTCGGCTTCAAGCAATGCCCTGTCCTACAGTGAGACTTTCAAAGCATTAGCTACTTTCCAGGCTTATTATGCCTTCCATCAATATCACTAACAGTTGATTTCATTGAAGTTATGGCACTTTTGCATCCAATGACTCAACAAATAAGCTTGCTGACAGCAGTTTTCTAAAAAACAGCGAACAAACAAAAAATATATGAAGTTATAAAAAGTGCTGAATCAGCTGCAATGAGTCAGCCTGGAAGCATCATTTTAGGACATCTACACACTGAGTTGTCAATTATAATATCTGCCAATGAGTCCAAACAGAATAGCTGCAATGTTAAATATCAAACCTCACAATAAATTTCTGCAGACCAAGAATTACTCGGTGAATCAATCTGAGTAGAAGTACCTTTGAGAAGTCATGATCTCTTGTGGATAATTCATGAACAGAAAAAGACCAAATTCATAAAATTATTCATTATAAATTATTCACCTTCCTTTTTGGAGGTATGAAGTATAAAATTAAGTGTTTAGCTTTGATTAAGTGAGGAACTGAATGTCATAAATACAGCATTTGATTCAATAGATCCTAGGAAATTAACTGCTTTTGGAGGAAGGAGAATAAACTCTTCTTTCTATCACTCTTGAAACTTGATTAGCTGTTTGCATAGTGAATGTGTACACAGAGTCAGATCCCAAAAGGTGCTGAGCTTGTACAACTCTAATCGTCTTCAGCTGTAGTTACTCAGCACGTTTCAAGTTCATCCACAAAACACCGTATGCAAAGTGCTAAATTTTGATATTTTTTCTAGGAAAAGCTCATCAAGTTAAAGAAAGCAGTGATGAATTGTATCAGAAATTTCACTAGCAACACCTTACCTTCACAATCTTCCTTTCTCAGGGTATCTCTGTCACTGATACAGCTGGAAACACCAGGTTCACAACTCTTCTCACTCATGCATGTGAAGACACTTTTCCTTCTGAAGAGATTTTTTTTTTCTCAACTCAGCATTATTTCATTCCTCTTCCACTCATTGTCCCACAGCTAAGTACAAAATATGCCCCTTCGGCTAGAATAAAAATAATAATAATACACGTTTAGAGGACTCCTTGCATGTTTCAGATTTTTTTACATAACATTTTTGAAGTTGTGTTTCCCAAAAAGGGAGTTTCTGAATATTTTTCTTTTATCTTTTAAAATGCACTAAAGATTTTTCTCTCCCCTGTTATTAATTACGTAGCGTTTGCTTTTTGTCTATTTGAGGTGTTTTTTGTTCAGGTCCCAAAGTGGCGGCATCAGACAGAATGTCCCATTTCTTCCTTTGCTCTTCTGCCTGCTGCTGCATTGTGTTCAGCTTTTTTACCACTGTTACCAATAAGCACTCTCTCAAAGTGCTAAGATACTAATGAGAGCACTGAAATTGCATACATTAATTACTGGTAAGAGTACACACACATTTTCCTTTTTAATCTCATTTAGATATGGCAGGAATTGCATTTTCGTACATTTCAATAGTGAAATGTAAAGTTTTCACATATAAGTGTTTTTTCTAGTTGCTGTCCACAAAAAATCACAGCAAAGCAAGGAAAAAAGTAAAAGCTGATGTGAAAGCACACAACACATCACTCTGTTCTGAATAAAACTATACACAGTGAAAATCAATGAGATATACGGTCAAAAGACAGTCATGCCTTAGAAGCTGTGCCACACATGGTTGCCTCTTTGAACTCACACATGAAATCTGAGGGATCTAAACATACAGAGCTAGAAATGGATGCAGAGATATACAACTGAATTTGTGCAAACCACATGGCTAAGGCAACACCAAGGCGTCCCAGTTAGAACAGCTGGGATCAGATCATCACTGTATGGGTGTAACCCAAAACTGTGTATTCTATAACCTTCCATGCCATTTCCCAGAAACTGCTATCAGTAGACCATTTACACCATCTGCCCAGAGCAGCCTGACTCCTTAGGCTATAAACTAGGTGTTAAGAGGCCTGCGAGATAGGAGGATGCTTGTGTCCTCACACCCAATGTGGAACTCCCTGCCCTGAGGGAGGTACTGGGCATTCCTGCCTGAACTGGAGGATATACAATCTTGAAGTCTTGGGACTTTTTTAATCACTCGTGGGATCCAGAGGAAGACTGCAGACCACCACTCTCAACCAAACTGCAGACCACCACTTTTTTAACCACTTGTGGGATCCAGAGGAAGACTGCAGACCACCACTCTCAACCAAACTGCAGACCACCACTCTCGACTGAACAGCAACCACCACTTTTCAACCAGACTGCAATCACCACTCTTGACCAGACTGCAACAGCACTCTCACCAACAGGTTTTCCCCTCTCCTTTTTGTTTGGACTCAGGGGGTCCAACGAACACCACTCTGTTCATGCCCCAGGGTGCTGAGTTATACATTTGGGTTTTGTGGGTTAAAACCAATTGTTTGTCTGTATAATCATATTTACTGTATTATTTTATTAAATTGTTATTCTGATTTATAATCTCTCTTTTGAGTTGGGTTCATTTCCCCTGCCGGTTTACCTTTAAACCAGCACACAAGGTCAAGGGAAGATTTAGTACTGTTCATATTTAAGGTGGACAAATTTCCTTATACTTTTGTAAAGTTGAATTACTTATCTTCACACGCCAGTTCTCCCAGGGACTCAGACAATAGTGGGCAATGAAAAGAGCAACCCACAGGAATAAAAACTTACAGACAGTCATCATCAGTGAGTGTTGGTCCTTTCATGAAAAGCAAAAAACCCTCCATCCTTCTCAGCCTCTAAGAGACTTTTCCACCCCCTGAAGATGCTTTTACAGTTCCTCAGGTCTCCTGAACTAAAAGGAAACTTCTCCAAGGTTATGGTAGTTAGAATGAAGATTGATGTGTCTCATCACCCTGGGCTAAGGAATATTAAAGTATGACAAAAATTGAAGCATTTCCTTTCAAAATTACCTAAAATATTACATCTCTTAAAAGAGAGACTATGGACCCTCATTTGTTTCACTTATTCACTTATTCAGCTTTTCCTCAGGAGGAAAGGGTAGTTTTTCTTTAGCCTTTTGAGGAGGAAAAAGCTGTAACTCATTCATTGCCAAATGTTCCACTTCACTGACAGGGCACTCTTTGGCAGACTGGTTGTTTTTCCAACATCACACACACAATTTTAGCAATAAAAATTAATACCTGTCTGCCAGCTTTCCAGAACTCCATTTCATAACCCATCAGCTTAGGAAGTAAATTTAAAGCCTATCTCCTGTCAAAAGCAAGCAAGCTTTTACCCTTACCCTGCTAGTCTGGCATCTCTCCAGCCTCGATCCACATTTAGGAGCAATATTAATTTCTGTTTCTCTCAGTTGCAGCTGTGAAAGGATAAAAAAATGTCATTTTTCTATCCTGGCAGGATAGATAATGATTTTAATTTTTCACTAGATTAAGTTAATGACCAAGTATGGAAATCATTCCTTGGAATAGCCTAGAGTCCGACTGAAGGTGAGAGGTGCACATTCTTCTTGCGCTGGAGCTCTTCTCAGCATTGTTAAAAGAGCAACAGTCATACCTTTCAGGTATTGCAGAGAAAGCCTTACCTAGACTTACCTACATAATCCTGTAGCTTTACAGGTGTCAGCAGTCTAAGCTGTATTTCCACACTTATTAAGGATAACTAAGATTGGTGGAATGTAATCCTTTCTGTGGTAGGAAATTAAAGGATATCTGCCTAGCTGAAGAACACTGGTAGGAGCACGTTACCTTTCACTCAGTCTTACCAACACAATCAACATTTTATTTGTGAAGTATGTTGCTCTAGGCATATGCAAACTGCACAGAAATATACACCATCCAACAAGACATCCTTTGCAGAATAGTTGTAGGGGAGTGGTAGGATCACTGAGTGTTAGTTCAGATAGCACTACACATGGAAATTCAAAAACAGTCCTGAAACAATGCACATATACAATACCAACTGCACCTTCAGTCTGTCACAAGGGTAGCAAGGGTAATTGAACATCTGCTAGAGTTTGGTCCCATAGTTATTTCTAATCGGGTTCTTTCTCTCTCTCTGCACCTGAATTAATGGCTGCTGGTTGGTCTAAGCACTGTTTTAAACATTTCTGATAGTTCTGGCATGTCCCTTTATGAGGCACCAGATGTGCAGGTACTGAAATAGCTGCTGCTGACTTCTACCTATAAGGAAACTGGAAGGTAAGTAATTAAAAAATAAAATAAAATTAAAACCTTATTGCATTGTAATCATTAAAAAAAAAAAAAAAGAAGAAAAAGAAAAAGTGGGTTAACCAGGAGAAAGGGGAAATTTCTATTTTGAAATGCAGTTTTGAATTTCTCCAGGCTTGTCAGTCCGTTTGGACATTGCTAGAAGCCTAGTTACATCAGCACATCATGTTTCATATCAGTTCCCATATTTTTTTGCCTTTAGAGTGTCTCTTATAGTCTCCTCCCACCACAACATATTCCTAAAGTTCCATATTATATTTTGTTTCAGAAAAGCATCAGAGAAGAACAGCACATGAGTTGATTAGTGCAGTGCTCAAGCCACCAGGAAGGCAGTGACTGTCTGCTCCTTTCTTGTGCCTGTTATTTTCTTGGCTCCCTTATCAACATCTTCCCTAGGTAGTTCCTCAGAACTCTAATTATAGGACTGATGATAACAACCATCAGGAAAGCGATACTTTATTTTTATACGTAGTGGCAGTAGTTTGCTACTCATGTTGACCTAGGAAAAGAGGAAAAAAAATTGTTTACAAATGTATCATTATACAGCAGATCTTAAATTGCACAACTATTAGCTGTAAGTAATGACTATTGTCAGAGCTCTGCTTCAGGCCCATGAAAAGGTCAGGTCTTTTCATTTGTGTTCTTTTTATGTGAGGAATACCAAATAATAAAATACACAATTTATCGGACTGCTGAGATTTTTTCCCCAAGACTTTCAAAACGGACACCAGGTTTAAATCTTCTTTCCATTAATATAGAAACAAAGTGATTTCACTTTCTTTTCTTACTTGAGGAAAAGAATTTAATTTCCCATAATAGTACCTAGAAAAAATAGTCTTTATTTTCCCCATAAACATTATACAAACAGTTATATCATGGTAAGCTGCCTGTGCTTCTATCCTTAGGATGTCAACAGAGAGTAGTGTTTTTGTTCAGAGGATGAGACAGAAATAATAGCTCCCTACTGGTCTATCAAGCCAGCTAACAACGCTTTCAAAGCACCAACATTTTCAAAGCACTGCATGCCTCATTTTAAGGAATCATATCCAAATGCAGATGTCTGAATGAAAACAGTTTGACCTTAAGACTCCTAAATTTCTGATAGTGATCTACATTCTGCATTTTAATAAACCATCCATTTTATTTAGATTTCCTAATTAACTACATGAAATTTTAATCTTAAGCCATATAAATTGTACAAACGAGATGCCTAGATCCATTTGTATAGTATCACAATTTTGCAATAGATGTCGGGTGTTTTTCTTAAGCTTATTTCTGTGTTGTTACACCAAGTACACCATCTTCTAAATAGTCAGAGAAGTTCATACTGCTTCAAGGAGAAGAATTATAAAGCACATGAGACAGAAGCCAGCAAGAGACTCTCAGCCCATAATTTTTAGCTCTTCTACCACATAAAAGGAATTATCCTGACAAGATAAAACCACACGGAAATATCTACTACCTTTGCAGTTAAACACACAGTAGCAAAGAAATGTAAAATTTATTTGGGCATTTGCAAACAGCAACAGTGATACCCTTATTTACTTTTCCCAAACTCCACAGAAGAAAACTCCAGCTGCTGCTGCAGGAAGGAAGCAAGGCACAAACATGCCTCACTTGGCTGGGGAAAGTCTTTAAATCTAATAAGATGTTTCAATAAGTGTCAGTCTTCAGCTTTAATACAAAAAGCTTACTCCAGAAACTACTTTTTTCCCCAAAGTAACTTGTGAGGCTGCAAAATTCCATCAAATACAGTTGCACTGTTCCATGTAAATGCAGGGGAAAACTGCTTGAAATAAGGAGTTTGACAATCAGGCACAGAATCTTAGTTCTTCAAAGGTGACAATAAAAGGGATAAGGTAAGTGGTAAAAGACAATTAGAAACTTGCTGAAGAGCTTCAGGGACTTTTTTTTCCACTCACCTTTTCCTCACCCTCTAAAGGCTGCAGACCCTCAGGTTGCAAACATCTGTTAGCATCTCTTTCCTCAGCTGGCATTGGCAAACTGTCCAGCTTTTGCCAACCCATTCAAACCCAGTAGTCTCCACGACAATATTCCAAAGCTTTCCATGATGGTCCATAGGAAGGATGAATTTAGAGACTGTCATACCCCAGACACATGTACTTCATTACTCACTGAAGACGATACTCCAGACTGCAACATGGTACCTCCAAGCTGCAACTCACATGCCTTTCCAGTCTCCCTGTACTAGGGCAGGAGCACCAAGCAAGGAGCAGGAGGCAACACCTCAACACCACCATATTTTCAATGCCAGTCACTTTTACTGAGGAGCAATCAAAGGGCAGTTTAGTTCCCCTTCACTATACTGCTCTCCTATGTCACACTGGGAGACACAAGACTGCTGGTGAAACAAGGAGCAGTGTGGTGTGCCTGTGGAAAACAAATAATTAAATAAAATCATACACACAGCACCATGCAATCATGTGTTCATATATTCCCATTTTATTATTATATCACCATCACCTAGGGGCTCTTGACTAGTAAAGCCTTAAAACAAAGTTTAGTCTTACAGGTTATGGTGTGCATGTCTTTGCTTACATTGTTTCCAGCAACCTCTGTACATCTGTAAATAAAGGCACAGAATTTAGATGATCCACCTGGAGGATGGAGAGGATGACTTATAGCACCTTTCAACTTCCACAGCTTTAAGTTCTGTAGACCTGTGGAAATTATAATTTGCATGGCTAATAAGACCATTGCTGCTTCAAAGAGTTGATTGTTAAGAGCTTGGAACAAAGACATAAGATTGTGCTTCAGGGTTTCCCTTAATATGAGGGAATTGCATTTTTTCATAATGGCATGGATAGAGTTTCATCCATCTCTCTCTGGAGCATCCCATATTTGCCAGACCTGGGAAGGAAGATCAGGAAGACTGCACTTTGGATCTAGTATGACAATTTCAGTGTTGCACATATATGCAGAAAAGTATGAGCAAGAATACTCACTCACACATAGAAGAACACTTAACCTGTTGAAAGGTTTCACTATCTTGAGTCACATTTTAAATACTAAATATATAGAATAAAATAAGTTTTTCCCAACATGTATATATACATGAAATACACATACACATATCTATAACTATATGTAAACTTACAGATAAAATCTGTGTGCATGGCACAAAACCATGATTATTTTGTTGTCGAACGCAAACTAACATTTTTTGTGAATTAGCTGAATTGAACTTCAAAGGCCTTGGACACAGATCAAATCACTATAGCTGGGGTTTGATGACAACGGCATCAAACAAGTCTCCTCTGAAAGATCAAACAATATTCTGCTCTTCTGCTTCAGCTGGTAAAGTTTCTTTCAATGACATTTTCGATCTCAAAAAATGTGAAGAAACTGATAACTGCTCTTTTGTATGACCTGAATATTTTTTTCTCTTGCTTTTAACAGTTCTTACAAGTGTTTACATTTTACCCTGGAGTAATTGTCAGTTTTAATTCTTTCAGGCCATTTAATTCCTTGTTTCTTTATCATTCCCTTCAAAGTTAGGCATCTGGAATCAAATAAACTCGTATATTGATGTTTGGCAACCACCAAACACTGATCATCAGTTGCAGTTCTGATCAACAGTTTTCTCATTTGCTCCACTTAGAACAAGAAACATCCACCCAGCAAAGCCCATGCCAAAAACTGGAAGAGGAAAAACCTAGTCAGATTTTTAATGGTTTGTATCAGTTGCATGTGACATAGCAGTTTGTAGAAAAAAATAAGAGAACATTTATGAGATCTCGAACATAACCCAATACACAACAAAGCTGGTACATGTAGGTCCTTCATTCTTCAACTGAACAACTCTTGTGTTGGTGCCCACCAATTTACCCAGAAAGACACCACATCTTCTTTTCCTCTAAGTTTCTGGGTATTTTTTGATTCTTCCCTTTTTATATGTTCTCTCCTGAAAAATTGGTATTTTTCAAGCTTTTAATCATAGAAAAAATTCAAGCTATATTTTTTAAATAAACTTTAAAAATGGAAAATATTTTCTATGCAACTTCTTCACATAGATATTTCAGAATGACACAAATTAAAGCAAAGGAAAATTATTAGAAGTTGCCTTGGGACTGCTTCAGTAAGAAGGAAAAAAAACCCCACAGGAATCTCTTTTCTGCCACTGCTTCAGCAGAGGAAGTCAAGAGAGGAGAGAGGCAAGGCAGAATAGAAGGGATAAGGAACAGGCAATCTTCAGTCTTGCCTGCTACATATACAACAATGCATACACCAGAAACCCAAGCATTGCACTGAACACACATCTGTTCCTTGGAGAAACAATGACAGTTCTTACTTACATTGTCTAAAAGAGAGCTGGAAGGCTCCCAAATATTACATCTATGAGACTGAAAAATACAAAAATCATCAGGACAAGCAAGTGTGGAGGTATGGAGTCAAAGTTCATGTGATGAAGGTAGAAGAGAATTGATTTTATTTATATGGAAAACATTTTCCCCAATACTGGAAATGTTAACATAATTACAGACTCTTCTTTGTCTCAAATAAACATTCCCCTTCCCTAATTATTCATGGACTCACCATTTAACATGCATACTTAATTCCTGGTAGGAATTTCCATGGACAAAACTTTAACTAGTTCTTGAATTTTATTGTTTAATTCAGGTATCTTCATTCTGCTGGTGTCAGAGTTTGTACCTTTGGCTGATTGTCAGGAATTGCAGGTACTTTAGTATCTGTAGATTAAGAATAAAAAGGAGCTCATCTAAGAGTAATAAGTGCCAGACATCTGGTAAGATAGTATTTGGAAAATAAAATGTATCAATTGTGATCCACTTATTGTCTCAACTGGAGTTTTATGGAGTTCTAGTGCAATTATGTTGTGAAGAGTTTCACAGAACACCTTAATTTTGAATTAAAATGCCTAGGGAAGCAAATGCACTGTATTTTAGGCTTGCATTTTATTTTTCTTTAGCAGTCTGAAAAATCCATATCACAGTATTTATTATGTACTCAGATATATTTTATTGCAGCTCTGCAGAAAATAGCTGTTTATCCTACTGTGTCTCTGAACTCAGTCAGGCAGTCCTTAAAAATGGAATACACAAAAGACTCTGACTGACTCCTCTCTTGGAAAAAGTGTATGTCTCCCACGGCATCAAGATTGGTGAAGGGCCTCGGTTTACTACATAACTCTGGAGCAAAAGGTCATGAGAAACTGTGTATAGCTAACAGTTTCTGCTCTTAGAAATGGTATATTTTGTTTCCCCATAATTGATGCTTCCATGTCCGCATATAGGACTCTGTCACCTGACTTTGACAGAGAACCGTTATCTTCAGTGTGCAGAATGTCCCCACTGAAGTTAGAGAGGTATGCACAGATGTTCACACACACTGTGCACACACACCACAATGAGCTAAGAACTGAGAACCATAAGAAACAAACTGCTTTTCCCTTTGGAAACCCTGCATTAATCTTCCCTCTTTTCTTTTTGTGTCAGTAACCGTAATGAAAACACTGGTTCCATACAGCATAACTCATTAATACCAGAAGCTAATGTGTTAAGCACTGTTAGAACATCTAGCCCATTATACAAGAATGAAAGATAACATAAATATGGACTCCAAAACAAAAATCCGTGACCTTTTTAGTTTTTGTTTGGTAGGTTTCTTGCTGACTTCATTTTGCTGCTCTGCTTTCCCTACATTTTGTAGAAGATAAGAAGAGTAAGAAACCATAACAAAAGGTAGGACCCAATAGATCAATTCCATAGTACCATCTAGAGCTTGTGGCTGTTATAACACCACTGAAAAGAAAGGCTTTTCTGGACTTTCACTAAGGTCTGTATGCTAGAGGTAAGAAGAAATTCTGTACTTTTTTTCCAGGGCCACAGAGGGGATAATTCCAGTATGGTGGAAACCAACTCAGAAGTGAGCGCTTTGCATCCTTTATGCAGGCATGATGGTTTTAATACTCTGTTTTTATAGATGCCATTTTCAGAATGTTTTATTATCCTACAACTGACTCTTCAGAGAAAAAAATGTATCAGAGATAGAATGGTATATCTGACTTAATCATTTTGGCGGATCGGTGTCTCCTGAAAGAAATTTTTCACCAGCCACTGCAGACAGGGTCACAGCATGTAACTCACATCTCAGCAACACTTTCAACATGACTAACTGTTGACAACATTTGAACTTTTGAGCTCTGCCATCCTTGGGCATAGCCGCAAGAAGAGCAAGCAAAAATACATCAGTCATCAAGGACACTAGGTCCCTCCCCCTCTTCACAAGTTAGAGCATTCAACCTCCCTTTCAAATCCCCTCTCAAAAACACACCATGAATCCCATTTAATTAGAAATGCTCTTGCACATTCATTGTACGTGCTGGCTTTGACTCAGAAAGCATATTCTTCTGGATAATTTCTATGTGCAGCACCTCTGTTCAAATAAGAGACTCCAAAAACAGAACTTGTGTTATTTCTGTGCTTTCTTAGGCTACTAATTGAACAGTCTGACAACTCTTAAATAATAGTAACAGGCCACTCAGGCTTCCAGGGACAGGTGAAAGAGGACAGGCAAACAAATCCATGGTCACATACCTCTTTCCTTTCACTTCCTCTTCCCTCTATCCTTTTCTATCCAGCAAGTCAATCTTTTCTCTTGTATCTATCCCATTTTATCAGTCTTTTTTCTACAGAGACTCACCTACAGCCATCAGTGGTCCATAGCACAGCAGAATTAATGCAGTTGATGTGCATTAGAAAGAGGAAATGTTGGCAATATACGATTACAGATTAAATGATGCAATTTCAGGGTCAGCACTACAGAAGGCACTTATGAAGAGGCTGACAAGTAAAGAAGAATGGCAAATGAATGAGGGCAGTTACAGTAATGTACATTTGCCTTCTCTGCAATCTGTAGACTCTGCTACCATCTGCTGGTTTATGAAAAAATCCAGGGAATCTATTTTAGTAGCTCTATATACATAATCTTTCAGCTGTCTCTCATTATGAGAACAGTCCTCATTTCAGGTCACAGCCCACCTTCAGCCTCCACAGAGCTGTCAATTAGGCTCATTTTTGTTTCCTGATGCATTTCCGACAGCAGGCATGAGGAAGAATGGAAAACAGACAGTGGAAAATTTATACTAAACCCAAACAATATATCCCAGAACAAGGTATATTTTCAGGATTTTACAAAAAAAAAAAAAAAGGGAAGAGAAAAAAAAAATCAATGCAATTAGTTCCAGTTTATTCTAGAGGGCAGAGGGTAAGGATGGATTGAAAGATATTCAATTCTGGTTTTGAATGAACCCTTCATTAAGCTTCCCTACATAACTGATATATAAATTATCATATTCCACTGAAATCAATGGAGCAATGCAGCCTGCAATCTTTTAAGAGTGTGATCCAGGGAGGATGTATGCCAGACTGAAAGCTATGGCCAAGGTACATTAAATAGAGGAAGAGGGAAAGCATGATCATATTTCAAAATACAGTGTTATTATTCTACGCATTCTTCTCTTAGACCCATGTAATAATATCTAGACACTTCCAGAACTAATAAAATAGTCTGGTTTTAAAAACACTACCTCTTCTTCATCCATTTAACCTGTCAGAACAACCGGGAAAGGGTTGGCGGCGGTGACAACTTCTACAGAAGATTGACCTTAAAAATTGGATGCACACAAGCAACCTAGTTCTGTAGAGTTTAAGGCCAAAAAAGATCATGGTGACACTTCCATATGTACTGCAGTCCACAGGCTTTTACCCAGTGACTCCTCTTTGAAGTCATCACTTCTAACTGAGTTGGGGTTTCAGAGTGGAAAAATCACATTTATATTCTTTAGTTTGGAAAACTACATTCTCAGGTAATTTATGCTCACTCAGCCTTATTTCTGGTGCACAGTAAGGTCCGCCTTGGTACTGGGACAAAGTTTTAGCTCACAGAATGGTGGCAAGCCAAAGAGACCGGAGCATTCCAACAGCTACTTGGCATCATGGAAAAAGTCCATGCTATCTCAGCCCTTTAGGTAGCACAGTTTCCCATCCTGGGACTAGCCAAGACTCCCCTAGTTCAGCTGGAGGATGCTATGCCTTACTCATGTTGGGGACCATCCCCATTTCATGGCAACATCTAAACACAAGGGATTTCTAGGTTTGGAGGCATTTGAGCAAGGAGGTCTTAGAACTTGCTTTGAGAAAAGCCCATGACTAATGTAGCCCTGCAGTGAGTCTTCTGCATTTTCCTTCACAAAACTGAACTTACTACCAGCAGTATAAAGTAAAAGCAAGCAGCTTTCTTTAGGACCTCCATACTAGTATAAACAAAGGAAAGGGATGTACACATGCCGTTTTTGCAAGGGTAAAAATCACAGGCAGCCTGTGCTACTTGCCATATAGCAAAAAGTTACTGGAATCAATGAGAAAGCATTGGTTGTATCTTTAACATACGTTATACCAGAACTCCTTTTAAAATAAAACTGGACACAACTCCAATAGCACATTCTCTGGAGAAACTGAATTAAGGTGACTGACATAATGCTGTTTGGTTCAGAGGTGAGATGAGGAAACAGATACCTTGCAGCTGAATCACAGTAAAGTTCTGGTGTAGCTGCAGGGATCTTGGCACATTCTCTCCAATGATGGGCTTTTTTTGGTATATTCCAGCCAGACCTTTTCTATTACTACGGAATTTTTAATAACTTTGTGGGCAAGGTTTTGTTTCTGAGCAGGAAAAAATTAAATATTTAAAGTAACACCTGTTAATAAATTTAAATATTTAACACTCCTTAATAATACGTCATCCTAATATTTGTTTTCGGGAGTGAAAGTGAGCAAATCTCCCAGGAGGATAAGTCAACATGAATTATAGACCATGCACTGCTTTTTATTAACAGGTTGAGAGTAATATGTAAAAAGGTCCAATTTCACAAAAAAAAAAAATTAAAATAAAAGAAAATCACCAAATGAAGGATCATAAAAAGAATTATTGATACAATAAACTTGCTGAGCTGATTCATACACTCAAGAAACAAAGGGACAAATGAAAGAATCACATGGTTATCCATTCCTATTAGATAAATTCAGTAATTTATGGGATTTGTTATTTATACCAAATAAACTAGGGAAAAATATTTACAATCTGTTTGGTTATATTTATTAGAAAGTAGTGAAAGCACAGATAAGTTTTGCTATTAGTTCCCTTTTCTACTATATAGCTGAAAAGAGATTTTGGTTCTTATTTTTGAGACCACCGAAAGGGATAAACTGAAGCACTGGAAAAGTGCATTTACTTCGCTTTCCAGAGAACTACAAACTACTGCAAGGAAGGATAAGAAACAGCCACAAATGTAACCATTAACATAGGCTTTGGACAGACAGAGAAGGACTTCCGAACACCATAAGCCTTGCAGCACAAGGAGCACAATGGTGGTCTCCGCTTCTTGTAGGTCTCAGTTCCAAGCTCAACCTCCTTTCTGTTGAATCAATATTGTTCAGTGGGTGTCTGATTTGTACCTATTCTAGGTCTAGAAGACACACATCTATTTACAACACTGCATTTGAAGAGCAGATGTCTTTGTGTAAGTATGGGAAGCTGCTACCTATGGTATGTGTTCGGAGAAACATAACAGCATATCCTGATACATATATCATGTATCAGGATATGCTGCACTTACTTGCCATACTTGTAAGAGTTTGTTTACTATAACAACTCCTGAAACACTCCCTATAAGGGAGGGATTATTTTTAGCACTGATCAATCTTACTTGGAAATAAGACAGCAGAGGGAAATAAAATGCAGTTCTGAAAATGTTTTACCAGTGAGATCAGAGTAAAAATATTGCTTCGTGATTCACACACCGCTAAGTGTTATAAAGAGATTAATTCTCCCACTTGTTGATGTCAGAGTCCCTGCAAGATAACCACAAATTTCATCAGAGAACTATTAAAATGAGCTAAAACTTACACAGATTTATAACAAGAATAGCAATAAATTTCCTTTATTTTCAAACTAAAGAAAATTTAGGAGCCAGATCATTCAGGTTTTGCCTACCGAAATTGTGTGATTGAAAAACACAGAGCTAGAGCACAGAAAACATTTAGTTTTTTCATTACTCTGTTATTTAGCCAGTCTGTCATTCTATTTAGGTTTTGACTTCAGAGCTAATCTTTTTCCCTGGTAGGAGTGCTCTGAGAGTGGCACTCAGTAGCACATACCAAAATAGCCTCTTGGTTAAGTTACTTTCCAGAAGCAGAAGCTCTGCCCTGTTCCCCACATGAAGCAGATGATGATTTTGTGTGTAAATCTGATGCACCCCAGACACATTTCCTTTAATTGAATTACTCATGTTTCATTTCATAAAGAATTAAAATTTTTCCTCCATGTTTACTGTTTTGGAGAAAAAAGGTTAAAAAGACTAACTCTGCAGTTGCAAGTGTGGGTTACAATTTTGCCTTCTCAGTAGAACTAGTAGTCAAATTTGGACTCAACTGAGTCAGAAGAAATCTTTCCTCTAACTTAAAAAGAACTGGGATTTCACTCTAAGACTTCAAAGGAAGTAAAAGGGAAGAGCAAAGCTTACTTCTATAGCAAGAAAAGAGAACAAAGAAAGAGGGAAATGGATTTCCTTTTTTTTAAAGTGTTAAAAGGTCATTCATCTTTACTAAAGTTAACAAAACAAATGTCATTAGAGGTAGGAGATATAAAAGGTCAAATAAATATCCTGAGCATGAAGCTAAAATGTTACAGAAAGACTAAAGGAAGAGAAGAAGCACATTTCTTCCTCTGAGGATAAAATTATTACAGAATAAAAATAATTTTGGAAAAAAATCTCAAGAGGAAAAAAAATTTGAAGTAACAAGCCTGCATTGGAGAAGAAAAAATATCCATTTCTTAAATGTCTAAGGAGCAAGCAGTAACGAGGAGCTATAGTGTCTAGAACATCACTGAACTCAGTTTTTGAAACTTGAAAAATCTTAACAACAGTGCCCAACAGAAAAAAGAACATTCCATGACAGAATGGTATCTGTTGAATTCTGTCTGAATAATTGTATCTGATAAACTGAAGAAAAACAAAAAGAAACAAGAAGCAAGTCCAAAAAGTAAAAAAGCAACAAATGCAGAAGTGTTAATTTATCAGTAGATCATTTTACCAAAGAAAGCATTTAGACTACATTGATCCCTTGATTCAGGGTTAATTATCTCTTTCCATGGTCATCCTTGAAAAAGAAGTATTCACCTTTAGGGAATTTTCTTCAAAAGTTAAAAATTTTTGGAAGTGTAAATGGAACACCTGCCCAATGCAAAGGGCAAAACTAAAACAAAAGAATCACTGACATTGTCACCAACTTCCAGTAAGATCAGAGCTGTCATCCAAAAAGACTTATTCAGGACAACACTTATGTCTAAGTGCTGCAGGTTTGGGGTCCTATACACATTAAAGTTCTTGGATAAATTTTATTTATTTTTTTATTATTCTGTACTTGCTGAATTCCCATCATTAGAAATGGTCTACATTTTAGATCCTTTACGATAAAATATGAGCATTACATTACTTTTTTTCATTACTTGTCATTACTTTTTTTTCATTACTTTTTCATTACATGTCGGTGTTCTTATTTCTTCCCTTTCTTGATTTTGACAAGTGTCCTGAACAATAACTGATTATCCTTATTCCAGATGCTCTATTTTCAGAGAAAAACATGTTCTGGTGAATTTATGGTTTATTTTGTATATTTTCTAATTTGATTATATGGATTCAACTGTAATGTGATCCAAATCTGGAACGCACTTTTCTTAATTTAATGGCCTGTTTTAAGAGCGTAACTCTTCTCACTTGAAAAATACCTCCAATAGGATAAACACAAATAAACTAAAAACTGTAATATTTCTATATTTCTATTCAATTACCTGTTTGCAGATGCTGAGTATTCCACACTGTTGTATAGTAACAGTGCTGTTGTAAGGTTTATCTATGAAGGAGCAAAATGCAGCTGTCTACTGCTCTTTAATCTTCAGATGTCAAGGAATTCCACATAGAAGAGTTAAGCTTCATCAGCTGGATTGTACGTATGGGACAATAAAGCACAGAAATAGGAAGCAAATTACCCAACATCTATTGTCTCGTGATTAGGACAGACATAGTTTTCATAATCCAGTCTTAACTGTGCTAATCTGCCTGTTTCTCCCCTTGTAAGGGAAAGGGCTGGACAGAGACTCATGTGTCACGCTGTGCCAAAACTGAACAGCATTACAGTCAGACAGCAGGAAAGATGAGAGTGGAGTCTCACATAAAACACACCTCAAGGTGTAAGCAGAGTAACTGTGGAGTAAGCAAAGGTTGGCATTTACAGCCTGTCTACAGTTCTGCAGTAAGCAGCCATTGGCGTACACAAAGTAGCTCAGCCAGCCCGCTTACACTGATGGTAAGAATAGTATGAGTTATTTCTTTTTCACTGCAAGACATGGGCATGCAAACAGTTCCTGGGAAATTAATGGTAGGCTGTAAACATATACCTTTGGTTATTCAGGAATAATTACTTATTTGTCCGTAGACCCCTGAGAGCCAGAGAGTTGGGTCAAAAGACAGGAGCACGAGCAGAAAGGAGCTCCCTTTTGCCAGATCCCAAATTACAGGAGCAGTCTGTGCAACTTTGTGGCACACCTTTGAAACTCCTGTAGTTACTCACACAGCCCTCCAGCTGGTTTCACAAACCAAAGGTCAACACGCTTTTGTCTATGACTGTGGAGAGAACTTGGATTCCCTGGCTTTGGACCCCACCCTGCCTTAGTCCACATCATTTCATGTTCTTCTGGGTTTTACCAACTCCAGCCTAGCTCCAATTGCTACTACGTCCCTGAAGACACTTGACTCCAAGAGTTATGTCTCAGAAATGCCTTACTCTAGAGTGCCATGAAATCCAAAAGAAAACACAAATCAGTTTCCTATTTAAGTTTTCCAGGTATGATCCCATCCCTGCACGGATTTTGGAATAAGCTGTGACAATCAACTACTTTCCTACTTGTCTACAGATGTGATTACATGATCTCAGCATAAGTAAATAAGGGAACCTTGTTTGTACCTTTTGCTTTACGGACTAAAGCATTTCTACATTGTACTTCATTCTTTTCTGACCAGTGAAATGTCATTTCTGTTTCTCCTAACAGTCAATAGACTTATAGTCAAATGGTCGAAATACCTACAGTGGTGATCTGCATTAGGTGCTCACTTAAATCAGCTTTATTGCAAAATTTCCTTGCTCCATAGCTCTGGTATTTCCTTTCCTCCATCCAGCAGGGCTAAACTTTTCACAGCTGGAAAACTTTTATCACACACATCCTGATCCTAAAGGAGTAGTGCACACAATTTATGTATCTTCTGAGTTCAGTGGTAGTTTCCTTATGTGGTACTTTCCCAAGATGCTCTGTCTTTTAAAACTGCACAAACAGCAGTTATAGAGAAAACTGTGTTTAAAACAAAGCAAGCAAACAAACAAACAAACAACAAACAAACAAAAACCCAAACAAACAAACAAACAAACAAAACCAACAAAATCCACAATCAAAAACTCACAACCCGTATAGTTTACAGCTTTATCTGGAGCAGAAGTCTGAAATGCAATGGTAGCCCGAAGAAAGGTTTGCTCTGATCCCAAGCAAATCTGTAAAGGTCAAAATTCCTTTCCACATGCCATCTCTGTCCAAACTAATATTTTACCCTCTTTTGCAATTAAAACATACAGTATTCTCTACTGTAGAATAGCTGTCACCTCTAGCATGTTGCTTTCCTAATCATCCACTTTTCAGTGTCTCATGCTCTGCTAGTGAGGAGCTGCATAAAAAGATGGAAGAGAGCATGGCCAGTACAGCTGACCCAAACTGGCCAAAGGGATATTCCATGCCACAGAACATCATGCCCCATATATAAACTGGGGGATTTACCTGAAGGAGGGCCAAATGCTGTTTGGAGACAAGCTGGACATTAGTCAATGGGTGGTGAGTAACTAATTGTGATTCACTTGTTTCTCTTGGGTCCCATTACTCTTTCTCCCTCTCCTTATTACTACAATTATTACTATTATTATTAGCAGCAACATTAGTATTATTAATATACTATTATTGTTCTCACTATAATTATATTTTGTGCCAATTATTAAGTTTTTCTTATCTCCACCCACAAGGTTTACATTTTCTTTCCCCACTGCGGTGGAGGGGAGCTAGTGGGCAGATACATTGTACTTAGTTGCCAGTTAGGGTTAAACTAGGACAGGGCCAAAAGACAATACTACTTACCTCTCTTGCACAGTTCTACAAAGTTCTCACCTCAGCTATCATCTCTAATTAGGACAAAGTTACTGAGTGACCTGTTCACCCATACTTGCATCTCTTTCCAGTTTTTCCCACTTCATCAACTAGGTGATCTTCATAAAACATCCTTAAGTCAGGTTCACTCTCTTTCTGCATACCCTACAGGAAAATTTCCATGTTTCAAAGCCAAAGATGAAAAGTTTGACTAATTAGGCTATTATAATGCAAGTTCCACTCACCATTTTGACCAACATTTTCTCACTGCTTCATTTTGGTCCCTTCTCCTCCTGCATTCACCACTAGTCCTGTACGTATATTGTAACCTTCTTTGTAACAGCTTATATGCTCGATTTTTTGCACAATGGGACTTTGGTCTACAGTTTGTGCCTAATTACTACAGTAATGCTACTTCTAATATTAAATTGAGCTAAACTATAAATTATACACAATTGCCACTTTCACATGCCAATTAGCATGCTGACATGCATTCTGAGGCCACTGTACACATTTGCATTTCCTATCAACACTGTTGTTGGTTATGTACTTCACATACACAGCTAAGGCTACAGACAGGACACATAATTCTTTCCCAACAGAGAACAAATCTGCCCTCTTCACTGATGCTGCTCCGTCTGATCAGAATACCCTTGAGTTAAAGTATCAAAACTAGATAAGAATGAAACAAAATTTCAATTTTCTACTGAAATTTTTAAATTACTGCAGATTGTACATTGTGAACCTCACAATTTTCAGATGAAGCTATATCTCCCATAACACTACACATAGCAGTGAAAAAATATTCTAACATATCATAGAAAATAGAATGTAAGTCCAGTCTGAATCAACTCACAAATATAAAAAGTAAAAGGAAAAATTTCCTAAAAATGGTTTTGAATTTATTTTTATTGTTGTTTTGATTTTTGTTTGGTTTTTTCTGGGGTTTTGTTGGCTACTTTCTTTTTTTAATAGCATAAACTAATAAACAACAATTTATGGAAAAAAGAGAGGAAAAATTATGAAAATGAAAAAACTAATGAGCAAATTTTTAAATTCTTCTACATGAAAAACTTCTATTTGGTAAGCTGTTATTTAACTAGGAAAAAATATTGTCAAACTAAGATCACAAAATTGAAAAAAATTAGAAAGATCAAATTTAGAAATAACTAGCAAAACAATGATTTGTGAGTTTGGAACCATGAATAATATATTTAGATTCTTTAGCATTAAACCTGCATAAATCCTTTTATTTTTAGCAATACACAAGTTTGAGTTATTCTTTTCTAAAATTACATTGTGAAAAGGTTGAGTAACAGTTGAAAACAGCTTCTAGCAGAATATTACACTGGATGAGATAAAGCAGTGATTAAAAACTACTAGCTTTCTTGGCAGAACACCTGCAGCACCAAAGAAAATACTAGTCCAAATTTCAAGAACCAGTTTGCTGTAAAGCAATATAACTCCACTGTCTTCAACTATACTAAATTATACCTACTGAGGATTTGGTTCATAAATCTTCATACTAAAATGAAGCAACTCTTCAACAGCATCCATAAATTTAACACCTGATAAAGACCAAACAAAATTCTGCAAATATAATCAGAGATTACTGTTACACATTGGTTATAAAGTGTTAGCTAGTATCCTACGCACAGCACTAAATAGAAGAACTGTTAGTGTTTAAATCCGGTGTTGCGACAGGAGATAAGGGCTGATAAGAATCACTGTACATGATTTTGACAAATCAAAGTATACTGTACTGCCGACAAGATGCATAGAGTTAATTTTACCTTTATGAAGAGCTACAGCAAAAGTCCTGTAAACAACTAAAACTCTGAGACCCAGTTAGGAAATGCCTCAGAATCTGGCATTTCCATACTAGGGTAAAATTTACATTCAAGTAGGTGATGTTTAGTCCACACATTTTACAGCTATAATCCAGTTGTATGTCTATGTACTAGAATAATTTCTGATCAATCTCTCTTCTGTGTCTCACAATAGAATTCCATAAAAACAAGATAAAGAAATGAAACTGTACCTCAAGAAGCTAAGATTCACCAGACACCTCTTCTACCTGAAATTTATTTAGAATTCAGAAGAAAAATCTGTTGCCTAAATTTACAGTTAGAAGATTGGGATTTTGCCCCTCAGGAAAGGAGTGTCTAGATAACCACATAAAGACTTTAAGAGCTTCTTTAACTTGCTAACTTGCTGTTATCTATGCAGAAAAAAATCCCCTAACTTTTAAAATAGCCATGATTTTAGAGTATCACCACCTCCAGATTTGCTTGTTTGAAGAACAGGACATACATTTTCAAATAAAAGAATGAACACAGACTCAGGATAATTAATTCTGTCCATAGCAGGTGAACTATCACAAGAAGAGTGCCAATTCTGTGGTAACCATCAGCAGATGGTGAATATTGGATCCTTTGGCTCCAACAGGAAGTGTTTTGAAGGGGAAGTCTTTGGAGGACCAGCACTCCATTAGCATTTCCACATTTCAATCTAACAACCCAATTAATCAAAAATCTTAGAGCTTTTAAAACTCAAAAGCAGCTTAATCATAGACGATGACTTCTTTAAGAAAAAATAATAAGTTTCTGCTACAACCCATTTTTTTAAATTTTCACCCCTACCATCTTTTTGAAAGAACTACAGATACGTATCTGAATGTGAACTTTAACACCTCAAATACTTGCAGAGACTCTCACACTTAATATCTGTAAATTTCTGACTCTCAGTTCTTCATATGATGTGAGGTTTTTTGCAAGTATACAATGCAACATCCAGAATAAGACCATATGATCATTACAATAAAGATAGGCTCCCTGTTTCATTGATGAAGGTGGAGCTCTGCTACGGAAGTGCCATTGGCATCTGAGAGGACTCTATTATGGTCACTTCTAATAGTTCACACCAGTTTAGCACACTTTAAATGAGACAACGCCAGCTTAAAACCGGACTGATGCTGGAAATAAATCTCACCTCTCTGTAGAATCTGGATACCAGTTGCTGGAGAGGAGCCCAAGAAGGTGGATTGTTGCATTAGCAACCATGGACAAAGCACGAAGAGAAAGTCACTACACCCCTTGGCACTGGTTTTAAAGGGAAGCCAGAATCATATCAGTAGGGATACAAGTGGGAGTGGGAGGGAGCAAATCACCTCTGGGTTCCATCAGTGTGCAATATCCTGATTGGGAGAAAAAGTGTTGCTTCCACCTTCTCTGGGCATTGAGGAAGAAACAGAGAATTCACCAGGAAGTCACTGAAAAGACTGCATTTCTGGATATCCTGGACCTAACACTCCTCTAGTCTTCAGGATTGTCCTTTTTCCTGAGAAAGCAAGCTAGGAACAGAAGGGTCTACAATGTCCTGATGCACACCCATTAACTCCACACTTGTGCCCTTCTCAATCTTTACTTTGGAAGTCAACACAGAATAGGAGAGAAGACCTGTTGTTTCCTACACCTACCCTAAGTTAAAGTTACTATATGGATTAAAATAACTGCACATTCTAATGTGTCACAAGCAAGGACATCCAGACTACTGCACAAAATTTGTAATTACATTTGCAGCTAGATGCTAACATCACATGCCATGGTTGTCTCCAATATTTCTGTATACTTATGTGGTCACCTTGCTTCTAGAAGAGGTTGAATCTTTTAGAGACCTGTACAGTACTAGCAATGCTTGTAAATGTAGAGGATTACACAGGGTAAATATTCACAGAGCATATTAAAAGACCTTATATTTCCTTCTAACCTCAAAAAGCTGTTAAATTTGATGAGTAAAGGACCTTCTGATATGGCTAGAAATGTTAAAATGCTGAATACCTAGAAGCATATATAACAGCATTCATTTTCCTCATAAAAAATACCTTGGATTCAACAAATAATCTTCTAACAACCAGATGATAGTTACCTGCCCTTCTCAGGGAAGTTTTAGAAAAGTTCTAGAACAGTTACATGCATACATGTGTAAACAGATGACTGAACAAGATGTGACTGAACAAGTTTTTACCTTAAAATCTATTCCGACAGGTTACTCATAGGAGATTGCTCCAGGACTCTAGTCCTTATCCCTAGCATCCCAAAGCTTGTGGAAATAACTAAAGACAGTTTTCAAATAAATAATCCAAGATAATCCTGTAAATGTTCCGATTATGTACATCTCTATTATGCATACCTTGTGTTATAGCCTATGTTCTCTTGTATGTCCACACAGAAACAAGGGCTGGGCCCATGCATGAAGAAAGAGAAATAAAAAGAAACGGACCACCACCAGCCATATATTTAAGCAAATGCACTGCTGTAGGTTGGTGCCACAGCTCTCAAAACATTATTCTTTCATAATTTTATTGGTTAAATATTTATGAAGGATGTCTGCTTGAGGGGGAGAAGCATCTATTCACCTCTCAGATGTCAGTCGGTCATATTACAGGATGTTAATTCATAAAAAGGAACTAAATAGTATAATTATTCTAACTCAATGTAAAACAAATCTCTACCAAAATAAAAAAGGTAATAATTCAATTAATATAACAGAGTGGTAAAGAAATGAAAAAATAAACTAGTACAGTTTACAATAACACCCAAAAATATGCTGTTTCATAATCATACATCCAATAATGCACTGAATGGTTTTACTGTTAAAAAAACCCACAAATAGGCCCCTACCCACAACACAAACAAAGCTCTATTTCTGCAATATACATAATTTTAAGCTCATAGTATTTGTAAACAAATGCAATTTTCCTATTAAAAGTGTAAAATATTATCTTCAATTAAGTAATTAGCACAACTTTAATGGGCGCAATCTGCACCGTCACTACTGAATTGTCCAAAGGTTGTTTCAGACACGTTTGAATAATAACCTTCCTGTTACTGCATACTAAAATACTTTGCAGATTGTAGAATAGGAGATGTCAATCAGGCTTGACTTACTTAAAGGTCCTTGAAGAACTGGGGTACAAAAATAAAAGTCTGTGTGGTGTAGAAATCACTCATAGAGGTGTGATTGATTGTTTTTCCACAACGCAGCCATACCTTGGATATACTGCTGCGGTCATCAGAGGATGATTATGAGAAAAAAAATTAATACAAATCTTAATCTTCTCTAGCAGCTAATATTTTTTGCTGGATGTTTTTCTCAAGCTACTGAAAAAAATGAGATGGAAGAAAATTAGTGATGGGTGATTTGGGAATCATTGTAATAGCTGTTTCTCATAGACACGGCTTGCAAGAAGCAGGCTGGATTATAAATACCTCAGCAACGATAGTTTTGACATCTTTTACAGTGTAAGTCTTGCAGTTTGGTTAAGTAAATACAAAAAGATCCTGATAACTCTGTGTAATCTACACAGTTACAGCAGCTAAAAAGTTAATGATGCTAACTAGAAGCTATTCTCTCTATCCAGGTCCTAACTCACTCTCACTTCTTTTCCTTTTCATTTTTTTTCTCTCTGACTTATCTCCAAAGCCTTGTGGGTGTTGAGATATACATCACACAGTGCACAAGGTAAGGCAACACTAATATGCAGCAAATCTCTTCACTAAAATGGGAGAAAATTCAATCCTTTCTTGCCAGTGCTAGATGGGGTTTACTTACCCCATCATCATGACTTCTGTGGTCATCGAGTTGGCTCATTATATAAATGACTACAAAACATACATATCCAGTAATCCTCAGAGGAAACCAGAAATCATCAGTAACTGATGCATAGCTGAAAAAAGAGATTAATTTTTCCCCACGAGCACTATTTGTGCATTCACACACTTAATATTTCACATCACATCTGACTGTTTGAGTAAATAAAGTGACATTTTTGATTATGGAACATATTAGAGACTGAAAGTAGTTTAATTGATCTATCAAAACATTTGAAGGATTGATTACTACAGTTTCAAAGTCATTTCTTTCAACAGAGGTGTGGGTACTAGACTGCTGTGGTCCATGGCTAGTAGGCAAGAACAAAGCCTGAATAGTCTCAATTAGAAGTGAAGAAAACTTTATAATTTAAGGAAACATTTCCAAGTTTGCATTCTGCAGTGATGCAGCTCTCTTTTTATAGGGTCCTAAAAGATTCTTCCTTCATATTCTGCCTTTGGTAATCTCAAGGGGAAAACAATGTGACCACACTGAAAATCCCCTAGAATGCAATAATATGTGTCCAGTAATGAAACTAAACCAAACTCATTACGGTTAGATGCATAACAATAACTAGGCAATTTAGATAGTCTCTTCAGGTTGGCTTCACCAGTAACCCTCTCTCCCACCCCTTATTGCTGGTCCAACAAATGAGCCTTCCAGATTTCACAGTTAAATGATGGCTATTTGCCTTCCAAATTGTGCTGCTATTTATGCCTTGTAATTTAAAGCCTCCTAAGGTTCCCTAAAGACACAAGAAGAATGGGAGGCAGAAACAACACACATATTTTCAGCAATGCAATTTTATCACTGTAATGCCTTCAAATTGTAGTCACACCATTTTCAGACCCCTTAGCATAATTACCTGCAGAGTCAAGGGTGGGGCGAAAGTACAGAACAGAATGCAACAAAGAGCAAAATCTTTGAGAGGTGTCATGGCCTTTGTGTAGTGCAGAGATGAAGTTTTTTAAGAACTAAAAGGAGAGGTTAAAATCAAAGAAAAGTTCAAGACAGGGATCTCTTATGAGATGTATTAAGCAGTATCTTAGGATAGAAAAATGGCATGAGATACAGCCAGCATGAAACAGACCCAAAACCAGAACCAGAAATATAGTAGTCATGTCATGTGCTTCTACAAATACCTGCATCACAGAAGGGGATCTTGAGTTTCACTGCAAGTTTTGGTTCACATATGCTTTTACTCAGCTTTCTGAAGACAAGAGTGAAAGAACTTCCTTTTGTAAAGAAAAAAACCCAAAATTAATGGAGTAGAAAGAGAGTGCAAAAGAGATTAACTAATACTTTTTTCTATTGCCAACTTCACTATTCCTACAGGACAGAGAGGAGAAAGGTCCCTCCAAGGTACAGTCCCTACCTAGACCTCCTATTCCTAAGACAACACTGCTTTCTCTCATCCCTTTCAGAGGGCCAAAAATAAACCTTAAAGCTGACCTAGATCCAGATTGGTATAAGGGTCCTACTTTGTCTTCCTTTTCCTTGTATTTATGGCAACACAGTAAGATCTTCACATATAGACCTCATTCCCAAATTTAAGTCCAATCTTTTTTTTCAGGAGTTTGAGAGCTTTTGGGTGGGTTTAGTTCCGAATTAAAAGAAAAGGGAGAAATCATTAATATAACACTTCCAGAAGGAAAAAAAAAAAAGCCAGGGTAATTTCTATCAGCCAAAGACAGTTTTTCAGTGAGAATCAAAAATAAAACTTAAATGACAGTAAAAGATACACTCCATTGTATTCCAAAAGGGAATAATTTTAAATATGAAGATTATCAGTGAGATCTCACAAGGAGACTTGTTCTCTAGAAGTCTCTAAAGCAGAGAAAATCAGTTTATTCTGATGTTGTCCCTGCTCTGTGGCTCTTTCTGATACAGGAGTAGGCAAGAGAGAAACACCCCTTGAATGTTCCACCACACTTATTTCTAGGGAGGAGAGTCATTTCCACAAAGAGAGTCATACCTGTCAGGACCATTCATGTGCAAAATTTACTTGTCAGCCCAGTATTCTAACTTAGTAAAAAAATATAATTTTTTTAATGGACTACTTGAATATTCTTTTTAGAAAAAGAAACAAACCCAAAGAACCAACAACAACAAAAACCTGCTAGCATTATCTAGTATCAGAGGAAATACAAGACCATAAAAAGAAAGGGGAAAAGAAATGTTCCAAGTACAAGGTGCTGAAAAAAGAGGTGAAGATGTAGCTCATCTAGAGTTTCCTAGTGAGATTGATTTCATTTTCTTTACTTCCTACAGTTACCTAGTAGGGATAGGGGGAGGAATATGTGTGTTTATGTGTGTGTATTTTTATTTTTTTAATTGAAGTACTCAGAAAAGCAGACAACAAACAATACAATCCTAGATGCCAAACTCTTTTTCAATTGAGGCAAAAAATTGCCAAAAACAATCAAGAATTTGGCTGACTTTAGTCTTTTATTCAGCACATGATGTTTGAAGTTAAGATTCTATACTTCATTGAAAAGTTTTAAATACAAACCCAAAATTCATTGTCAGTATTTGAGCTACATAGTACCAGATGTTTCCAACACTAAGAAAAGGTAAAGAAGGAAGCAGAATGGCACACAAAGCAACTGAATGGAATATGTAAATTAGCTTAATTGTACCAAATGCATTAGTGTTCAGAGTACATGTGTTCCACCAGCAGTTCATTGGGCTAATTTGCTCATAGACAGTTGTACCAGTCTAGTTTTTGTGCTCACAAAGAAACTAGTAGCAGGGATAATGTTTTTCAACAAAACGTGCTTTGTCTAACAGCCACAACAGAGAGATCACACAAATCTACTAAACCTTTGGATCACTGGAGCTAGATAGCTATAGGAAGTCAGCCTGATCTTTTTGAAAACAGATACATCCTCTGACACAGATCCCAAGTGAAGTATTTACCACTGTTTTCATGTTCCAATACTCTTTAAGTTAGGTTTTAGGCACCTATTCTGTATTGCAGAGATGAAATAAGTAGATAAACGTATTAATTTTTATATATTGTAAACAAGAATTATTAGTTCACTGTTTTGTCCAACGATATTTCCAAAGGAGAGCCACAAATGCCTGAAATTACCACCAAGAGAGCATAAGATAGGAACAATCAAAGATGACTCCCGACACTGCGGAAGCAGTGTTATCACTCTAGACATGAGGCTGGAAGAGAACATTCAGTTTAAAAATCCACTGCAGATTCAATAAGCTGTCCCACAAGTCCATTAGTATATTACCTGTAGTCCTTTCAGACAGTGTACCTGTGCATAAGGTCCAAGCCCATAACAACATTGCTAGTTTCAATTTCAATTGACCTTACTTATTCCCTGCATTTTCTTCTAGAGAACCTTGTCACATAATCTTTTCACCCCTTTGACTGCTGTGCTTTTTACTAAATGAGTTCTTTGTGGTCTTCAGCAAGACTTCATTTTCATTGGTTTTAATGAGTCACCCCATTCAAAACGTATTGATATTCATACCTCCACTGTCAGACATACCCTATGTGAATGGCCCCTCAGACAGCCAAGCTGCTGAATACAGAACCTATTACCTGCAAAGAGATATTTGAAAGGTCTGCAGATTCACTGTACCATTAATCCAGGTTTTTGTTGCAATGTAAGTCTCAGTATTTCTTAACATCTATTTCAGCAAATCATTAAACCCAGTGTGCAGCATAGTATTGAGTGACCAAGAGCTGGTTTATCAGTCACAGCCACCAGGATAAGGATTGCAAATGGAAAAAAAAATGTATGGCCAAAGTGTTGTCTTTACTGGTCACAAAAACAGTCCTCTAAGATCTAGGAAAAAAAATCAATTAAGACAATCAGGACAGCCTAACAAGCTATGCTAATATGCATTGAGTTTGGAAAGAGTGGAAGGACTGAAAGCAGGCAGAAGGTGTTATTTGTGTGCTGTGATGATCATATGTCATCAAAACAAGGGAAATGGACCTTTTTGACCTCCGGAGCTTAATTTCTTATCCACAAGCCAAGTCTTAGCATCCTCAAGGTGTTACAAAGGCATTTATTTTAATTTCTGCAAATTTGTGTTCCTCAAGGAAAAAGCAAAGTTTAAGCACTCAGAACTAACAACTGGGTACTGTCAGGGTTGAAAACAAGCCTGTCGGAAGGCAAACAGAGCTAAACAAGTCACCGTAAGTGTGTAAATGCTGAATCATCATGGTGTGATGCAGGGCAGCCAATTGTGATATATGTTTATGGAAAAACACCAATGGTAGTTTAACATGTATGTTATGCCAAGGCTATAAGAGTCAGTGTTCTGTTACAATAAAAGTTCTTCTTTCCTCTCCTGTCTTGTTGCTTGGAACTAGATTGTCTATGTATTTTCTTTTATTGACCGCTGCAACAACAACAGCGTTGGGTTTAGTAACCGAATTTGTTCTTTGGCTATTCATTAAATTAACTCCTTATTCTGACGCCTAAAAAGAAGAAGGCAGCTGATGACACCACCTAGATCGTCTGTGAGAAATGGAGCCCATGGTTTTAAGTGAGCAGGGGATGGTGGCTAAGAGAAAAGTAGACCATTAACATTTGCTGATTTAATTGAAATTTAGAAATAAAAACAATTTTTTCCTTCTATAAAACTTTAAAAACTACTCTAAACAATAATAAAATTCTCCTAAATATAAGCATCCTAAATGAGCTACATAATGTTCCATCGCATAATCACCACTGCAACAAGAAAATTGCTCAAATCGCTTTTGAGTCAGATTTATCAGTCATGCTGCTCTGTGCTCTGAGTAATAATGATCTGTGCAATTAATATCAAACCTTCCAAGGCAGTTTTGAGCTCTGAAGTTCTGTGTGCTTCTGTCATTGCAGAAACTGCAAAACCATGTTAGAATGTCATACAGAGGACAAATGGAAAGAAGAGAGAAAGAAATGGGGCTGGGGGGAATAGAAAAGAAAAAGGAAAAAAGTTTTGCAGCCAAACAGAAGCCAGGAAAAGTAAGATAATTAGGATGGTTTTTTACAAGATTACAATCATTTGAATTGTTACCACCATTTTATGTTTAATTACAGCTTTTATTGAACTCGTAAGAAACTCAGCTGCTGAAATAATCTAAGGAGCCAAGAACAAACCATTTCTCCCCCTTTTTCAGAATCTTTCAGCTCAGCCAATACACGCCCTCTCTTTGTAAACCAAAGATGGAACAAAGCACTATTGCACTCTTGTTTATGTTAGAGTCCCAGATGTCATCATTATTCTCAATCCTCATGGAAATCCTGGGATAAGAGATGAATGAAGGAGACACAGGGGCATAAACAGGATAGAATTTTTTTCTCTGCGTCTTGCTGCATCTCTCCATTGGAAAATGATCACTTACATCAATAAAACACACTTCAGGTGATAATGAATGTATAGAGATATCATAGAGGGAAAAGTCACAACTTCAATACATACAAAACATCAGTTTCCTACATGCTTAAAATTGTACACCGTATGCTGAAGCCTCTGAAGACATATTATCTCACTGGTAACGCAGGGATGTGAGAGGAAGGAGTACGTACAATACCACTACTACAGAGCATTTCAATCTGCTAAATACTGATTACCATCAAACCTTAAAGTATAATATCTAGCACGATACAAAACTGTCAATATTTAATATCTCTGACCAGATCAAAAATTAAGCCTGCATACTGTATCCCGTATAAGCAGTATACGGGAACAAATAGGAGGTTATTGAACAGGCTGTATGTACCTGTCACATGGTATTTTTAGGCTTTGATCTACAATTCTGGCCCATGTGGACAGTCATACTGAAATCAATGAAATTTATATCAATGAAAGTTTGTGGATTGGGTCAGTTATAGCCCAATAGCAGGAAAACTGATTACAAAAGCAGTCACTTGCAGTCAAGCTATGCAAACGAGACTTTTCTCTAAGGAATTCTGGGTATACAATTGGAAAAGGGAAAAATGAATTGTCCTGTATATTGAAAGTTAAAAACCAGCTTGAAGGAAAGATACACACACTAATACATTACCACTTACAGAGAATTTAATTTCTCATCATTGATTTGATTCTTGTCTGCTGCTGTCTTCTTCACAATGTTCCCCATCCAGCCTCAAATATCCTCCCAAAAAAGAGTACTAGAGTTATTTGTCTACAGAAAAGTGTCAATGAAACACTCATAGCAGCTGGAGAATCCAGCAGGAATTTTACCTATGATAACTTCACAAAAGAAGTCTTATCCAAAGAGACAAATATTCCATTTTAGCCTGATTTAGCTTTTACCAGGATTCAGCTCAAGAGAAACCTCCCTAATGCCACATGCTTAAAAAAAAAAAAAAAAAGGAAGCACAAGCAAATAAATAAACAAGGTAATTTTCCACTATGACTGAGGAAACAAACACAGTCAAATTTCCAAGTAAAACAAAAAAAGTGGAAGTTGAACAAAAAATCAGTGTCCGTTAATAGTAAAATATGAAACAGAACATTAACTACAGATTCCCCCAAAATCAGGCATTCAAGGACGGAACCAGTCAGAGTTTTCTAACAACTTTAGCATAGCCTAGGTAGTTTGGGAGTTAAGAAAAAACACTCAAAGGTTTTGTGATTACATGTCTTTGACAATCAAAAATGGGTACACTCCAGGAGAAATAGCTCAGCAGTAATATTTAGGCATGAAAATAGAAGTTGATCAAACAGGCCTTCATAATGTGTTCAACAGAAATCAGTTCCAACTATCCCCTCAAACATGAGGAGAGCCCTTTTGGTGAGACACAAAGTTAGCCATATGCCTGACACTTGACTTTTTCCTTTGAATGGTCTAAGCAGCTGACTGAATTTTCCAAAGACTTAGATAACTAAGAAAGGGGCTAAAGACCTTCTGATCTTGGTGTTCTTATTCTTCCAAGAACTGTTAGATCACTGTTAATAATGGTCAACTTTTTCTTGACACTCCATCTCAAAAGAGTGTTCTGCAGTTAGAAAAAGAAGGAACAAGTCTTTCCTGCCCCCTACCTAATTGCGTTAGTATTTCCAGTCCTTAGTATTCATCTCTCTGCATTTTTCACTTCTCTCATAGCATTTGCATGCACACCTTGCAATAATGGTGTTTACAAACCAGCAACCTCATCCATATTCCCACCCAGCTGTGGGGTTAGTTCATATTTACAATAGCATTGTATTTTAAGACCCTTATTTATTAGAGGCTGTCAAGGCAAATTGGGAAAAAAAAACATTAAAGAGTAAGAAACCTCAAGTGGTGCTGAGGAAAAAGTTCTGAATAGGAAAAGGAAAGCATAACTAATGGGTATATAAATTGAAGACTTCACAGCAAGTCTAGTTCAGCCATTCAGAGATTTGCATTGTCTGCACTGTGCAGTCTGGTGTCAAAATCAGTGGTCCTCTGGGCATAAAATCTTCCATTGCCTATGTGATAATATCTCTGATCTTCCTGTTGATAATTTCAGATTTTATCTTCTCTGAGTACGTTTTATTAACCTTGGATTTCTGGAAAAAATGGAGCAAGAGGCAGGATAAAGCCTCAGATTGACTGAAGTAATGACACATTTACTCAGCTGTACAACAAATCACAGGAGCATCATTCTGCAACCAGGTCCATTAGGGGGAAAGCAAACATTCCTCTCCATGCCCCAGAACACCCGTATGCTTGGAGTATGGCATGAAATGGATATAAATCTGACCCAAGCAATTCTCATCAATGAACAGAAGAACACCAAGGTTCACTTTTTCAGCATTATATTTATTCCTGCCTGTGAAGACACTAAGCACGAGGTATCATTTTCAGCTTACACCCTTATATATCTAAATTTACAGCCCAGTTAAATACTGGCCACAATCAGTTGTGTATGTAGGTCTCTTGGTCCACTGATAGTCAGGAAGTAGCCATCCCTATCTATCTCAAGTATCTTATCATTTATAATGGCTGTTTATTAAAACAATATATCTTTCAAAATACACTCATAAAAGATAAAATGGTAATGTATCCACTTTATTATATTCATAAGTAAGCTAGAATAAAATTACAAATTCTTTTTGACTCTATTCAGTCTTTGCATTTGACTTACAGAAAAAGATCTCTCTTGATAACTTGCCATTCAATTTCATTTTCCCAGACATTACTAGAAGATGTTAAGTTTGAATTCTTACTCAGGTATTTAAACTTTCTGCAGGATCATAATAGCCAAACTTTTCTCAGATGAAATATCATTACCTTTTACATTTCATAAGAATTTTTAAAATCAATAATTAATAATATTAAGATGATGAGAAAAGCCAAGCTTCTCAGTATTCATTAACTTTGAACAAATCTAAATTCCTTTAACTGTTTTAAACTGGGAAGAAGATGGAATATCAATTCTATAAATATCTGGAAGGATTTTTCAACAGGCTTTCATTTATACTCACATGGATCTACTGATGAATTTTTCAGCAAGGGACACACTGTAGTTTCAGAAGGCCCAAGGAAAAGTTAATTTCCTGATAACTTCTAGGCTGTATTATAACTTATTGAGTCACAGCTTTCCCTCCCCTTTCTTTAGCTTCTCAAAATAGGTATGGGGTAAAATACCTTCATTGTCCTAAAGCAGAGGTCTAGAGTTTCTGCCCTTTACTTACCAGAGGCAGCTGTCACATATCTTCAAAACCTGGGAAAAAGAAAAATAAAACCACAAGAAACCACAAAAACCCACACCAAAAAAAACCCACCTCCATAGTTAAATTAACATGGCTATAAAGCAAGACTGTTGTTTTTCTCTTTTCCTGAGACTCACCTCCAACAGGTCAATGCTGATGGCAACAGATATCTGAGTGAAAGAAATTAACCTCTTCCCAGACACATATCTCATTCCAGTTAGATCTCATCAACTGCCAGCCTTGTCTTTGTGCCATGGCAATGCTTGACTAGACACAGCAGTGAGTGGGGAAAAGGTGTTGTTCTGAAATTCACTCAATCTTGTCTTCTCCATTTTTCCTACACAGAGATTATTGACTTTCTTCCCCTGCAAAAAAAATATTCCATCAGGGCACGAGAACAAAGTTAAGGCAACTAAAACCAGGAACAGTTTCTCTGTAGGCACTTTCATTAAGGATGATACAAAGCTGTTGTAGTGGGGAGTAAAAGTTAATTTGCTAGAAATTCATTTGCATTCAGTGTTTCCAGGATGAAGAGAAGAATAAGGGGAGCATATCTTGGCAAATGGGCTCTGTTCAGACTGCTGTTGCTAACCAACTCCCATATGTGTCTCAGGAGTCTGCCCTAAAGAAGGAAATGCAACTCTGGGACAAAACTGGCATTTGAAGTTCCCCTTTCAGTAGGAAAATCACTTTTTTTTACAGTTGATACACATAAGAGAACATTCGAATTGGTGAGAAGAACTGGGGTATGCTGCACTGGTAGCACACTGAAAAACAAAGACTAGTTCATTATGCAGCCCAGATAACCTTGGGTATAACATAGTATAGTTTGTTGGGTTTATGGTGGTTTTTGTGATAAAGCATCTCATCTTCTTGAGTGAATATGAGAAGTTATCATATGTGTCCTTGTAGGTGGGAGCAATAAAGAAGAGGCACTGAGCAGAAACTAGCATTTTCTTCTGCTTAGAAGGAAGGTGTCAACTTTCACCAGATGTCCTTGGCCATTTGGGGTATGCAGTTTAATAACAGAGAGTTACCCACTTTGTTGCTTATAACTGAAAAGTACTTCCTCTAATTTCTCTGAAACAAATGTTTATATTAGAAAGCTGAGATAAATCATTTGGCTTCTTGTGGCATGAGACATAAATGAAGAGGGAGGATTTGGAGGGAGATGAAATGAATCTGAGAGAAGGATTTTCTCTCCTCAAAAAAACCAGCAAAACAAAACAAAACCAAACAACAAACCACCCAACTAGATATAATTAAACAAACAAACAGACACAACAACAGAAAAGAAAAAAACCAACCAAAGATAGAAGCCAGGTTCTGTAATAGAGTTCAGTTGTGTTAGTTTTAATATTTATTTACCCACAAATAAACAATCATGCTAAAGCACTATTGAAGTGGGTTTCGTAGGTGTCATGGGAAGAAGGGGAAGGCTTAGAAAAAGTTTATTAGAGAAGACCTCTTGTTGCGCTTCAAGGTGCAGAGAGGACCCCCTTGCTTTCTCAACTCCTGCTCAGAGAGGAGCCACGGTGTGGCTGGATCTAATTTTAGCCTCAGATTTTGTCAACTGTTTAAATTTAAGGAATTATAGAGTTGTGATTGAACCACTTATTTCCTGCAGGTTTTAATGATGGCAAATCAGATATATTTATATAAAATTGAATTATTTATTATGACAAATTACCTTAATCGGTAATACTGTGTATTTACTACACAGTATAAAAGCTAAAAACTACTAAACTAGCAAAAAGAAACAATCATTAAGTAGAAATTGATGTAATTCACCACACAACAACTTTGGTGGATCGCTCTCTTTCACTTAACCTCTGAGGAATAACCACGAAGAGGCATCCCTGCAAGTATCGAAGTCTTTGTAAAAGATACTCCACACTCTGCCCCTAGACTTCCATACCTGAGAGCTAAGAGAGTCGTGTGTGTTTCTCTAGTCATTCACTTTTGAAACAGCACATCTTCTGTCTTCTCTCCTTCTTCACCGTCCTGGCAGGATAATGAGAGGTAGAAGGTCACAAATGCTTTCACTTTGACCATCCTTTCCTCAGACCCACCAGTTTCTTCTTTCCAGCTTATGGAAATGATGGACACGAGAAGTCTTATTAAAGGACATGAGAAGTTTGCAAGCTGTAATTATTCCATTCAGACAAAAGTTACTTTTTGCTGATCTTCTGGGCAAGGCAGCACTGAAAAGAACAGCAAGGAATCTTAAAGCAACTCCTGCAACCTCTCTCTGTTTCAGTCAGCTAGCAAAGAGGTTTGTTATCTCTTCTTTGACAAGTTCATACTCTACTGTAAGAGTTTTTCAGTACTAAAGAACAACTTTCAAACTCCTGGACTTCAAACTTGAGAAAACTTGAACAATTTAAACTAAAATTAGGAATGCAAGTAAATGACCAGTACAAAATAAAATTACCTTTTTCATCAAAATTCTGCCAGCTGTGCATCCAGTCATACCAGCCTACTATAGAGATAAAGCCATTTCTTGATAATCCTGCAGCATCAAATAAAGTAATGGAAAGGTTAGGCATAGTCTGTTCTTTGGAATAACAGCACTGGTTACACCTGAAGAAAAGCAATTAAGTCTGTCGTGGTTTCATATGTGACATGAAGAGCAAATTATTGTTAGAACAGCATTGTATTACTCCTGATTAAAATTACCCAGCTTGGGAGCAAGGATTGAATTGAAACTGCTGGTGGACAAAAGATTTCCATGCACCTATGTCTCAGTTTAGTGAGACTGAAAGTGTTTTGCTAAGGAGGGCGAGTTATGAGGTAGACCAAACTCCTCTCTCTCAGCCATTGTAAATCTGAAATTAAGAGGTTCCAATTGACGAAGTATGGAAAAAAGAAAAATAACAACCTTTTATTAAAGGATATATTTGTATTGGCAAAACCAGCAACAGAACACAAAAACAACTAACCAATAATCCTGTACTCAAAAAGTCCTCTTCAAAAAAAGGAAATACTCTGATACTTCTCTGTCCTCTAGCGCAATTCTAATCACAGCAGGAGGTGCTGTTGGATCACTGGAGGTGCAGAGCCTGCAGTGCTTGGTGTTGGTCAGCAGGGGGTGCTGTTGGGCTCTGGCGGTCACCATGTGAGGCCCCGGATCACAGGAGAAGCCGAAAATGGAGATTTCCCCCCCACCGTGGAGGGGAAGGGGGAAAGGGGAAAGAAAAGCAGTTTCTTTCCCACTAAACTCACAGTCTGCAGCTGGCTGTAGTCAGGACTCCTCCTTTTTTGTCGATGAGCACAAACGCTCTGATGAATTCTGAGCAGATTCGGGCTGGAGACAGAGTAGCGCGCAGACAAGCCGAAGTCGGAGAGCAGTTAGACGACCAGATCAAGAGCAAAATGGCCTCAGAGCTTTTCCAAGACCGCCCCCCCCACCCCCCCCCGACTTTGCCAAGGCAAAAAGTGAAGTGCTGCTTTCCAAGGAGTGGAAGGGAGAAAATCTCACCAGCCGCCAGCCCCAGAGAGGGTTAGCAACTTGGAATGTAGTTCTATCAGCCAGCTCCTTTATGTAGGTAATCACCCAAGGCAGAAAACTGTGCTCCCAATTAAGCATCCCTCCCCCATATGCAGCAGGAGAAAGAAAAATTCCCGTTTTTTTTTTTAGAATAAGTAAACTTATGACAACCTAGCTTTTAGCCAATGTAGACTGTGCCTACAACTTTTACAAGCAGAAGAGCAGTCTGGTTCTCTTCACTAATCTGGGTTGGATTAATCTTGGCAAAATCAATTCTTCATTTCTTATGTCAAATTGTACTGGTTGCCTAAGTCAGAAGAAAAAGAAAAGAAAAGGTTCAAAACCTTTGTACTAGAAAGAAACAGGACCTCTTTTTTAGCTATGGGTTGAAGTCCAACCTGAATCAGTACTTAGAATAACATTAAATTTTAGGTTGAGACCAAGTGGGATGGGCTTAAGAGGAGTGGGAGATCCTTCTCTGCTTTTTCTCTCTTTAGAGAAGTCGAAGCCATAATCTAACTCACGAACAAATAGAAGGTTTCAGATAGTCAAAAGTCTTTTCTGAATGCTGCCTCATTGACCATAGATGGACAATTACAGCTGTGGTCTCCCAGCTGTACAATGTTGACCGTACACCTATTACAGGCAGTACTTGCAGCATGAGTTTGTATCTGATCAAGGTACATAAACTTTTGAGGTTGATTTTCTGCACTCGTAGGTCAGTCCCAAAGGTAAAAGCTAAAAGACAAGGGGAAATTGACAAGGTATGGATGAGGTAAAGCAGCTGAGAGAAACTGGAAAATATTTCCAGAAGGCAAATGATCTCCCCAAAGTATTTCTTAAACCGTCCTTCCAGAAGCTCTGGGATGGTTGTATTTTTGCTCCTCTGCCCTACCCCAGGCTTCTTCTCTAGCTGCATGGAGGATATAACAGAATCAGTGTGATATTTTTCAAACAGTATAAAACTCACATTTAAAAAAATAACAAAGTAAAAAGATGTCTCCTTTCTCTAATAGTGTTAAAGATTTTTTTCCAGGAAGACTGAAGGCAACAAGCAGAGGCAGATTAGAAGAACTTTTAGTATCTTCATGCACCACATCTTCCAGGGAATGAAGTCTTCCCTCCAGATGACAGTCACTCCAGTGTCACATGCTTCCTTCTGCTTGATCAAACCTAGTGACACTTACAGAACTGAAAAGAAATACTTCAACAGCTCAGGGAAAGACACATCTACATTAGTAGAAGCCGGTTAGATACTCTTGGAACTTCTGTCTGCAAAAAAATACCAGAGTACCAAAATATGCACTAAGAGAAGAAGTCTCGAACATCAAAACACATCACCTGGATGATCCTGGAGGCAGGAGCAAGAGGGAAATAACACATACGACTATAGCTGAGATTCAAGACACCAGAAAAAAATGTAGATAAACCAAATGGGAAAAAAGTTAGGGTGCACAATAGCTATAATCTTTCCCTTCAACCTGTCTGGCTCTCTTCATTTTCTCTGTACATTTCTGGAGAAGCAAGAAAAAGTCCTCAAAAAAGCAAAAGGCTACATCAATATGAACCGATGACTGTGAGCTGCCCTATTAGGAGAAATAAAGACACTTTTCTATATCTGTTTCAACCTTCACAAATATCATCTTCCAGGAATCCTTCATATAATAAACCAATAGTCACCTGTTAGAAGTGTCAGTTGATCAGGACAAAGTTACTGCCTGACAAAAGACTGTTAAGGTGACTTTCACTTCACATACAGGAGATTGTCAGGGCTTTAGTCAGTTCCTCAAAAATCAGCCCTGCCCCTCTCTAGGGCTAGTTTAGCTATTAGAAAATGTAACCCTACACACATACATAGAAAATCATACCATTTCCACATACATATTTAGCCTATTTGAGAACTTCCTATTACACAGAATAATAAGGAGAACAGCAAATCCATAGCTACTTGGTCTGGCTATGTGCATATTTTAAAGCTTCTCCATTTTTCCTAGTGTCATTTGGAAAAGAACTGCAGACCCTTGCTCCCACCTGGGTTTTCAGACTTGGCAGGTATCTTAACGTTCTCTCTAGGCTCTAGCTCAGTGCCTCTTGGCTGGCAGTGTGCAATCACTGCGCAGCTGTTTTTTTCCCCACCGTTTGTCAGTACACGTGCTCTGGGCTTCCTGCTGCCATCTGGCAATCAGTGTGAGATCACAGCTCCTGGTCTCAGGAGGAAGGCACCACAAGACAAGGTCACAGATAAAACAATATCAGAATATACAAACCTTTGTATAGCTGCACCACATGCTGTTTGGCATTCCTGTGACCCAGTTTTTACCTTTTTGTAGCAGTTCAATCAATGATTTTGCTACAGTAGATAAGCATGAAATTAATTTTTCACAGTTTTTACCAATACCACAAAACCATACAGCTCAGAAAGTCTTGTAGGTCCTAATGCTAGTTAGTTCATTTGTATTTAATCTTTGACAGATGATTTCATCTAGCATCAAGACCGAATTGCATAGAATATTTTTCTTTAATCAGAAATAATATCACTGACATCTTCTCATTGCTTCTTCAGAGTTTAATGAGCATTTCTGCTCTGGCTTCTTCAAATACTTGGAGGACACTACATCTCTTTTAGCATTTGCACTACACCCCATTTCTTATGTACCTCACATGTTTTGTACAGAATTACAAGATCATTGAGTTTGGATGGTATTCCTGAGCATTGTTTTGCATAAATAAATAGGGACAATATAGGAAAAACAATAAAACTGGAAAACTGATGTGTAAAGGAGAGATCTTGGTACCCTTAGCTTGCACCAATCTGACATAATCACTAGGGTGAAGGGACAGCTCAGTGTCATTTAGGCTATCTGGACCTGACAAGGTGGAGTCAATCAAACCACTAGAAGGCTGGGATGAGCATTTTAAGTTGCTGAAGAAAAATGTGTTCATTAATGTGTTTTAGAAAACAAAACTTCTCATTCAGCTTTTTATGTATTGCACCTTAAATTATCTTTAATTAAACCTAGAAAAACAAAAACCCACCAACAAACAAATAAGTTTTTTCTCATTGGTTCCAGACAGCTATTTTGTTGCTTTAAATGTGACTTTCTCATAAGCAATAACTCAATATACTCATGCAATTGCTGCAGAATAGCAGAAAGCAATGAAGCTTTCCTTTACTGTGTTCAGTACAATCAGAATTTTTCACAACATACAGAACTCTTGCCTAAGAAAAAATTCTCTCGTAGTCATTTTCAATGAAGCCCTGTGGGGCTTATTCCATAAACAAAATTGATCTGTCAACTTTTTATCTAGTGTAATGGAAAATTCAGATGAGAAAGCCAGTCCTTTTTAAACATGTCAAGCAACTTCTCCCCTAAACGTTGAGTAGTCATGGAAGCTATTACTACACTGTATGGCTGGAATACTTCCTTGGTTGAATGGAGTTTTCTTAATAGATTATGGTCACATTCAATTTCTAGTTCACTGTCCTTCCAGGGATATCAGACCCTTCATTAAAGTAAACATGGGCAGTTCAGACAGTCTTTAGAATCACAGAATATGCCAAATTGTACTCTTCATTAGTGCTTTCTTATAAGAAACTTTATAAATATGCTGAGGTTCTGTAATTCCATGAAGGCACATATTCACTCTCGGAGTTGAGAACATCTACTCTCTATTTTTTTTTAAAGGACTAACTCAAAAGAAACTCAGTCAAGATTGTATAACCAAATGACACATAAGACGCAAACCTGAGTAACCCATTTGAGCTGTGTAGGCATTCAAAGTCTTGAATATGGTACTGATTTCTTCACTAGAAATTGCATGTCAAAATTTGAAAGAAACCAGCAAGCATCTGACCTTGTTTCTCTGAATTATCCTCAGTACTGAGCCTGTTCCTTCTATGTACATTTGTTTCTGGTACTGAAACATTATTAGTGCAAATCATCATCCACACAGACACATAGGATATCACTTGTGTGATAAGAGTTATGATTAAAAACAGAAGTCTGAGAAAAGGAGAGGGAGAATTTTTTTGCCAGCTAATGTTATTGTACATTTTCATCACTACTACAGAATTTGTTCTATATATCATACAAGATGATGAAGCCAGAAGAGCTCCCTGCAGCCAAGTCCTGGCAACAGCAATTTACACAGGCCCTCCAGGATAATGAGGGTCAATTTACTTTATATTTCACTGGAAAAATAACCAAGATTCATCACATATATATTTTATCATGTTTAACATATTTTACTGCAAGACAGAATCTTTGTAAATATATTTTCCTCTTTGCAATACTCTGCTAAATTTAACTTTGACCTTAATCAAACCTAAGGTTGGGGTTGAAGAAGAGGCACAGCATTTTATCACACATGATCAAGTGTGTGTGCTATTGAGTTTGGTGCTTAGCTACTAGGAACAGATGCCAGGAATACCTTAACATGGCTTTCATCACTGAGTGGAAACAGGTAGAAGGATTCTCTAGGTGGGAAGGATAGTTGTGAAAACTGGGTCAGAGGAGAGAAGTGAGATAAGAGAGAAAAAATCAGAAAATAGATACATTTAAAGACTGAGAGTGTTGAGTTCTGTAGCAATATTAAACAACAAATACACCCAAAACACCCTTTTGGTCAGCAACGTTATTTTCCTGCAGCCCAAAATGTAACATTTCTTACATATACATGTATATATATATATATATACATTTAGTTGTCTGAAATAATTTTCACCTCAAAGGCTACTGAACTCAGATAAGGTACCGTGTGAGGTCCACTATAGGGGTCTTACCTTTCAATGAACACCAGAAGTTGCCAAAATAGCACAGTACCTACATTGCTAGTACTCACATACCCTATTTAGGAAATAAACAGTATTCAGCAGCCACTTTTACGGAAAACAAACTTACAATTTAGCTCACCCAAAGTAGATTTACTTCTTACTTCTTTCAAGTGTCACCCCACCACAAGCAGTTTTTCACTTACCGTTACTCCTGAGATTTTTGATGTTCTTCTTGAGGACCCACTTGTTGGGACCAAGAGACATGGAAAAAGTTCAGTTTACATGCCCTGGAAGAATATAAAAGGATTCTTGCCACTGAGGAAACCTTGACCCAGAGGATGGCCGGGTACTGGAACAAGATCTCACCAAGCCTTACAGCATTCAAGAAGTGTTTGGACGATACTCTCGGGTGTAACATGGTGTAACTCTTGGGGATGGTTCTGTGCAGTGCTAAGAGTTGTACTTGATGATACTCATGGGTCACTTCCAAGTCAGCATATTCTGTGATCGAGAGCATTCTCCTTAGATGACTTAAATAATTTTTCCTCCTCCCCCCCCTTTTTTTTTTTTAAATAATCATGCAGTTTTGTAAGCCTAATGAACTGGGGTTTTTTTCAAGATTTAGCATTTCTCCTAGATTATTTTTACCAGGCCACGTACTACAAAAATAGAAGAGTAAAGTGCCTAGCTGACCATCCCACACATAGCCTTCACCTGGATTTATAAAGATGTGTTTGCTATACATGCAGAAACATGCAGACTCTTCCCTCCCTACATGTGCAGTATAAATATAGTAGAAACTAAAATGAAAAAAAGTATGGTTTAGTATATGCAACATAGTGTGTGCCCAAATACAGCGCATATGGACAGTCTTCTAGTAGCTTTGTACTATTTTTTTATTATCACTTTTTGCCTAATTGAATAGGCAGTTACTCAACAAATAGAAAATATAGCCTTAGACAATTTCACTCCCCAAAAAAGCACAGAGCATGTGAGTTCCCATTTAATTTCAGAATATGAAGCAACTAAGAAGTGCAAAGAGCAAGACTAAGTAAGAGGAGAATAGAAAACTTCACTTTCTTTTATTTTCTTTTTATATTAAAAGAAATTAATGTAAAATACACAATAATATCTGTGCTGAAGAAAAATGAAGGATGGAGTTAGTCATATTCATTGGCAACACTGTTTTTAAAAAAAATTAAAGGCTTGAACTAACACCTGCAAAAGTGTTTGTTCTGCACAGTGAAAATCTATCCATCAATCTCCTTGTGATATTTTCTGTGATGGTGCTGACTTGCTACCATCCCACATTTTACTCTAGGCTTGGGGAACAAAAAAAAAAAAAGAAGAAAAAAAAAGAAAAAACCAATGCACATGCATCCTTGAATAAATATATCTCTAAAATGGATTTTTTCATTAGTTGCCTTTTGTGAACAAGCACCTCACCTGTTAACTTCATGCATGCAATTTTATAGGACAGACCAAGATCCATTCACAGTGGATTCCAGCACGAATTAAAATTGCAGTACTGGTAGCTACAAAACTACAGATGTAAGCATTAATTTGATCTGCTTACTGATATGAAACACATTTTTACTTAACCATGAACATAGAAATATTGATTCATTGCTCATGAGTTATGCTTCCACTGTGAAATCTGAAGTCATAGTTGTCAGCCTGGAACAAATTAAGATGTTAAATAGCGACAACAGCTCTTCTGTGTCTAGACAAATGAAAACCCAGGTTTTTACAAAGAGGGAATGGTATTCCAATATTAATCCTTATATTTAGACTAATTTTATAGTATATATTTTCACACCTAAGTCTCCCAAACTGATAAATTTTCCTTGTTATAAAAAGTTATTAAATCGAGTTCCAAAAATAGAGTTAGATATAAAGTATTCAGTGATAATAAACTTTTCTGCTTTAATGCTATGACCAGGGGAATAAGCACTGACATTAGGCCTTACTCCAAGAAATGAAGAAAAATGAACAAAAACGAAACAAAAACGAAAAAGGAAAAAATGTGATAGCCAAGAAACAAACTATTCTGTTGGGTTTAACATCAAAAAGTTTGAATTTTCTACCATGTCTCTTTAAAAATGAGATTTAGAATATACGAAAAATCAATCATTCATTATTCACTGATTTTATTCTGATGAGAAGTGTGGGGTGTGTAGGAGGAGAAATTAAAAATAGAACAAGTTTCTGTGAACAGAATGGAAATGGAATTAGGATACAGAGACTCTATACCACTGGTGGATCCAAACAACATAAAAACTTAGAGAGTAATTGTGAGAATGTTATCTTCATAAAAATTGCCAAATGAGAAGTAAGTTGGTAGCAATGCCTATTTCTTTACTTTTATGCAACACATAAATGGCCATTTTCTGATGGTAGTAGCTGCCATCCTGCTCAGGTATACAGCAGATTAAAGGTTGCATGGACACAGAAGCTAGAACTGTACTACTACCCTAGATGGAATCCCTCACATGTCAGGATTAAAGTATGATGCCAAGACAAAACTCCAGGTTTGTTTTTTTTTATTTTTTGCCCCTGATTTTATCTGGGAATTTTTTTTTTATTTTTTTTCAGAAGAAACAATCACATACCTTTTAAAAACAGAAGATGCAGTCTTTGCAGTAATTAATAACCTTATTCCTCAGATGCAGACAAAAGCAAAATAAATAAATAAAAGGGATTGAAAACAAAACCTTGTCTGTCATACTCTGCTGATCCTGAATCATCTTTCTTGGTATCCATTAATTTAGCACACTGTTTTTAATAGTCTCTGTCTTGACCTGAATTAACACAGTTACTTTTTCCTCTTGGGAGTTGCTGTACTGCATTGAGGACAGAGGTAAGTCAGCAATCAAAATCAAAAGATGAGCTTAGAACTTGTGCAGCTATACTACAGCAGTCTCAGTCTTAAGTGCAGGGAGCCACAGACATGCAGACTCCAGCAGCAGCTTTCTTCGTCGCACCACCTGGCATGTATAGGCCAACCTGCCAGAGCCTCACGTCATTAAAACTGTCTCACTGACAGTACCCACACCAAAGAATGCGAAGACAGAGATAGTATCTCTAAGCGAATATTAGTTTGGAACACACCTGACAGTCCCCCAGACGAGCTCTGCTCTGCTTGTGTCAGAGGACAAGCTCAAGATTTCTCCTGAAGACAGACAGGCACCACAGTGCCAAAATGATTCCATAACTAAAGGGAATATCTGTCATTATTCACAGAAAAGCTTCACTATCTTCGAGCCAATACCGAGGGTGCTTCAGCAGCTACAAAAGGTGTTGTGTGGTCATCAGAAGCAGTACTGAGGACCAGGAAAAAAAATTCCATGACTATTGATGAAAGAACAAAACTAATAGCTTAGTCATGTGCTAATATCCTACACTGATATTATGTCCAGAGTATGCTCTGGACAACCAGTACACATAGACCACACTTCTCACACTTCTACACACCCTGTAGAAAATTCCTTTCAGGATCCCTGAAAGCCACGGAAAATATTCCTTCTTCTGGGTAGTTTCTAAGAATTAAGCCCTTTCTTCCTCAGCTCCTGGACTGTGTTATGATGTAATATCACGACCAAAAGACTCCAATCCAATGTTTTTTCAGGACACACCCCCTCCCTGGTGATATCACAACATCAAGTTCCTGTCCTTGTTTTAGAACAAAACAGCATCTCAGCTCAGCACATACAGAGGTTTTTAATTCAATAGCATTCACAATTAGACAACCCTCTCCCTCTTTTCAAGAGAGGCAGAAGCAAAGAAATATTAACACGTTTTGTTGCAGCAGTGCCCTTAGAAGTTAGTGTCTATCCCCAATTACCACATTCTGCCCAAACAAACAAAATAATAGGAAACATTTAAAAAATCTGATAGTCACAGAAATTATGGAAGATCAAATCTTTGCAAATAAGCAAGAGTGTCAAGACATTTGCCTTTCTGATGGCCAGCAGTGAAGTAATCTTTACCTAATCTCTTAAATTAAAGTAATTTTCTTGCAAATATAATTTTGTTTCTGAATGATCCAAAACTTAGACTCGACATAGCTAGTTGTCATTCAAACAAAAGCAAGGACAATAAGAAGCATAAACACACCATTTCTTAGTTAATTTTACCACTTGATTTTCACAAACATTCCTTTGGATAACAACCATTTAATCCTTCTCAATCTCCCTTCTGTTAAAATTATTCTTCACATATTATTGCCTTTTTTCTCTCCTTTTTTATGCTGTACAAAAACATACTGTCAGATCCAACAAGTTGACAGCTCCAGTTGCAGCCACAAGCAAGACCTTGATTTTCATTTAGCTCTTCACCAGAAGAAGAGACAGGCCATTCAAGATTAGAATAGAAGTGGGGAAGACCCTAGTGAGGTTATATAATCAAAACTATGTAAAATTTATACTATACCAGTTTACATAAAGAAGTCCTATGATCTGGAAATAAATCTCAAGCAGGGTTACACAGTGCACTGCAACAAAGTTAACAGCTATTTGCAGACAATATTTTGATGGAGAGACACATCTACAGTGTCAGAAAAAAAACAGAAAGGTGTGCAAAGGGCTCAATAACATAGCAGTATGGCAACTCCTAGCCAGTATAGCATTTCTTAGAGATCATACATAGCTGACAAAAGTTACACCAGTTTTATCTTATCTGAGCTAAGGCTGAAGTAGAATCTGAGGCTCTGCTGCTGGCTTTTTGAATGGCTATTTTCTTGTTACTAGCAAAAATCATGCATCAGTAAAGATATCCAGATGCCAAATCAAGAAAGAAATTATTTAACAATAGCAACACTGAAACAAACAACAGGAAGTTTTTGAAGTTTATTTATGTTCATGCATCATACAGGCAAAACACCCCAAACAACCCAACACCTGCTTTCTGTATATTAAAATATTGATGAAATAATGAGTAACACCCAGTAATAAAAGTTACCTATGCACTTTTTTACTCTACTGGTATGTCAATTGGAGCTGCAATATTGATATTTATGACTCTAATGTATCTCCAAATTTTGGACTCGACTGTCTTCCAGAGCACGGACTCAAGACTCTGGATGCAGTGTTCAGCATTTCCATCAACTTCCTGTGTGACACTGTGCAGGTTGCTTTATCTTTCTAGGCTTTCTTTATCTGCCATTCATTTTTTCTTCCTCTTGCCATTTATTATTTATAAATCACTCCATTTCACAAGGACCGATCATCACTTCAGCAGGATGATTAACATGTCTAAAATATTCTGTTTTCAAAGTCTGGGGAATGCTACTTACTACATGGCTACAGCATCTAAAACAGACACATAAGGTCACTAAAGATATTCTCAAGTATGGTCTGATGGTACTCTGAAGCAACCAAAGACAATGCAACTTTAATGTCTACAATAGGGACTCCAAGAAAAAACACCTTGATTCAAGGGAAAGATATATTAACTCAAGCTTAGCACCATGCAGACACAGATTAGAGTTAGCCTGAAGTACATACTATGGAGAAATCCTCTTGATATACCCTAGTCTCTCATCTGTCCCTGATCCTCGTTCATCACATTTAGTCATACCTTGCTCCAAATAGCAGATAGCCTACAGCCGGCAGGGCTGGATGGCTACTGAGTTGTCCTAGTTTTATAGATTTTATTAGATCCTTGCCTCCCTTGGCATTTCTTACCAGTAGTGAACGCAATAACCTTCATCAGAAAGAAGCAAGTGGCAGAAAACTCCATTTTAGATTGACACATATTCAAAGTTGTGTATGACTGAGAGCAAAATCATTAAGCAAATGCTGTGCTAAATCACAAATAGCTCTAAACCACAGACTCAAAGAATAATTTAGGCTGAGAGGGACCTTCAGTGCCCACCTAGTCCAATCCCCAGTTCAGAGTAGGTCTAATTAGGTCAGACTGCTCAGCGCCTTGTCCAGGGTCATGAACACCTCCAGTGATGGAGATTCCCTCACTTCTTCTGGCAACTCGTGTTTGATCACTTCTACCACGTAAGTTTTTCCTAGCACCCAGTCAGAACTTGCCATGTTCCACCTGATACACCTGACTCTTGTCCTTTCACTAGGTACCTGGAAGATGAGTCTGACTCCCTCTCACCACTGTCCTGCAAGCAGGTAGTTGTAGAGAGCAACAAGATTTCCCTCAGTCATACCTTCCCCAGGCTACAGTTCCTTCAGACTCATTCATATGTCATGTGTCAGCACCCTGAAGATCTTCACAGAATCATAGAATGGCTTGGTTTGGAAGAGACCTTACAAATCACCTAGTTCCAATCTCCCTGCCATGGACAAAGGGACAAAGTAGACCAGGTTGCTCAAAGCCTCATCCAACCTGGCTTTGAACACTTCCAGGGATGTGGCATCCACAACTTCTCTAGGCAACCTCTTCCAGTGCCTCACCATTCCCATAGTAAAGACTTTCATCCGAATATCTAATCTAAACCTATTCTCATTCAATTTAAGGCCATACCCCCTTGTTCTGTCACAACGTGTTCTTGTAAATTGTCCCTCTCCAGCTACCTTGTAGGTTCCCTTCAGGTACTGGAAGGCTGCAATTAGGTCACGCCAAAGCCTTCTCTTCTTCAGGCTGAACAATTCCAATTCTCTTAGCCTTTCCTCATAGGAGAGGTGCTCCATCCCTCCAATCATCCTGGCAGACCTTCTGCCATTACAAACTGTCTGTGGTATGGTTGACTTTTCCGTGTATTCAGTCTTTCAGTGCTTTGTCAAGGGTGTCCATACTGGGGCAACAAACACTTCCATTCCTTTTAAGTGTAAAATTCTCTCTGTTTACTCAAACCCCAAGCACAGAGGGAGAAGTCTCCAGGAGGTTATTGTTCATAATGTCATAAGGTGTTAAAATCAACTGTCAGTAACTTGAATGTTTTCTCTCCTACTAAAAAAAAAAAAAAAAAAAAGCAGCTTTTCCTAAACGGTATTCTTTTCAGTGTAGACATTTGATATTTTTTTCTAAATGAAAACTAACATGACAGAAATTTTACTTTCCAGCATGTCCCAGAAATGAAATATTCACAAATATAGCTGATTTTTTCCCCTTGATCAACCCACCTTGAAAGATGTCCTACATTACTTACCATTGGCAATGACTGCATGATGGCATAGAATATTGGAATGTTTGTCACAGACACTTCTCTGCACCCATGGACTCATGCCCAGTTTTAAATTGTCTAGCATCCTGATTACAAGGGTACCAAGCACTGTGATCAAGGAGATTTTCCTATGCAATTTAATCATTTAAAGCTGGGCTTGCTTCCATGACTGTAGTTAGTTCCATAAGTCCTGTGACAGTGCCAGAAACATGTCAAGGGATAAGGTCTGGATATGGAACCATTTTCTCAGGGACATTTCTTAAACCACTATTTCGTGTTTTATTGCTAATGCCACATAATGAGTCAGCCACAATTAACCCTGAAAACCCCCTCTCCAAGCATGTAGAGAAAGTTATCTGTTCTCATTAAATTGTTAAGCAGTAACGAATTAATTCATCTACATTTCCTTTGATCTCACCAAGGTGATAAATTAACAACTTCTCGGATGTCTAATTATCTTCTGATCCACTCTTTCCCCAAACAAATAAGTTTAAGATCTCCACCTCTTCCTTGTAAACATGGAGTCTCCCATATCCCGCTCTGTTCTCCTGCATTCTTTCAGGACCTATTATGCAGCTCAAGCCTGAATTATGTCTCCAGGTAGTAGAAGCAAGGGCAAAATCCAGCAGCACAACTTTACCAAACAGTGTCTCAAAGAAGGTTGATTGGAGAAAACTATGCTCTGACTACGAGAGACCTGTAGAGAGAAATGAGAAAGAAAAGTTGTAGCAATGTGCCATGGAAAAAAGCATTTTCTACTTTTCAGTACAGAATAATTTGTCAACCTTCTCTCACCCTTGGATAAGGGTTAGAAAACACCATTAGGATCAGGATAGATTTTGTGTAACAAGGTAATAAAATAAAACTCCTACCTTGATTCTCATCCAGCACTGACATGCATGGTTTATTGGACTAGATGCTCTAGAATTGCATTAGGAAGTTTACAAAGATCTTATGGATGACTGTATCTCCTTTTCTGACTGCAGGGTTTGCAGTCTCTGTGTGGGAAATCTTACTTAAGATAACATATCTGCAAGGATCTGGTGAATCAAATAACGTTATTCTTCAGGTATCTGCCAGTTCACATTAAAGCATCTCTCATGTTTGAACATAAATGACTAGCAACAACTGGGAGCCACAGCAATACAAGGTGAGTATGGATACATGTGCTCAAGTACAGTCTGAATGAGGAGATGAAAGCAGCTTCTGATCTACTGGTGCAAATCCATTTGTAACTGTAGTTATAGGATAGTCCTGAGTGGAACATTTGTGCCAAGCAATGCAATACCAAGAAACATGACTGGTACTGAGGCCAAACTGTACCTGAAGGGAGCATGACAACTTTCTGCAGTTGATGCAGCTGCCTTCTCGCAGCAATGATGAATTAAAAAGACAAAAAATTCTGTAGTAATTCCAGACATAGTGCTGCTGAGCATAGAGCTCAGAAACTTCCAGAAGCATCTCTTAGACTGTCAGCAGCAGCTGCCTTGGTTCCTCACATCCTCTTGCCTTCTGTACATTTTATTCCCCTGAGCCATACAAGAAGCAGAAGCAGGTGCACCACTGTCAGTTCTGGTGCTAGCACCCGAGGCAAAAGATTCCAACAGAGTTTATTTGCTGTTCTCTCTTTCCTCAGGTCGGGCAATGAGGTCATGGCCTCCCACACCAATGCCATGGCACTGTTATGACTGCTGGGGGAAAACAGAGGGTTGAAAGAGGGATCTTTCTTTTCAGTTCCATTTATCCTTTTGCACCATGTGAAAAAGATGAAGTGTGACACTGCAATGTCAGTTTCCTGCATATAACCTGGATGTTGATTTTTAAAGTAACATTTTTAAGGAAGGGGAAACCATGGAATTTCCCCACAGCCATGAGACAGCATTCAGAAAAGGAAAAGCCAAGTCTTTTTTTTTTCTCTGGGCAGTTGACTCACAAACCCTTGCACTATTTCTCCACATTTTGAGGTAAGCTGCTAGGCTTAGGAATACCTCCTCTCTGCTTGCAGTTGACCTTCCTGATGCCATCTCTTTCATACGGAATGACAATTTTTAATCTATCCACTCTAGTCCTAGGAAAGGGGGAACAGTTTCTTTCTCACTTGGCATTTCCTGCAGGTAAAAGCAGTCAGAATAAAACTGGAAATGTGGGTCTTGCGTGAACAGCATTAGCACTAACTGCAGCGTAAAGTGAGAAACATTAATGGAGAAAAAACAAAAAGACCAAAAACAGTTGTGGTTTCAGTTCCATTTCCCAAATTTCTCAATGGTACTACCATCATGGTAGAAGGGACTTTGAGACGTACATCCCTAAGACATGCCCTGGGCAGCAGCACTAGTACTAACAAAGCCAAGGTTCCTACGGATGTGTGCCTTATGTCTGAATTTCCTTATGTGCAAAAGCAAAAGCCTCAGTCAATGCTTTCGCCATGACTGGAGATTTTCTTAAATGCTTACAGCTTATGGCTTCTGCTCCTCAAATACCTAATTAGGGTCAATACCACAACTTCTCTATTGAGTCTCTACCTATCTGTTTGGTCTCTACTTCTACCTTATACAAATCCACCCAACTTCAAATTTTTACAACAGAATCAAGAGATGTATAACAAGCAAAGTATGTCTGCGTTAGGTCCATTTCCTCAGGAAACCAATGTCAACAAATTAAAAGGAAAAAGCTCTCTGTGCAGACTATCAACATTCCTACCTTTAATTAATGATCACTGCATTCCACGAAATCCCTTTCAGACATTCCTGTGTATGACTTTTGCAAGTGGGAAATTGAGCCATCAAATGTCTCTCCGCAGTTGGATAATACCTTTTACTATCAGGAATAAAAGGTGGAAATTGCTTGCTCCAAATCTGTTGTAAAATAGGTACCATGAGTTTTTCTCTATTGTTCTGTCATCACTACTCAAGGCTACAAAATTCTAACCATTGCAGAGGACTATTAAAGTCATCTCTAATCAGAGTTACTTGGCATTTTTATATACCTGGAAGATTTTATCCCAATTTCCAGCTGACTACAATCTTCTGTTAGATCTCACACGCAACAGAGGCCAGACAATAACTGAATCTACAGAAGAAAATACCCTGAAACTGTTTTCAGGTATGATGCTCTGCTCCTATAACAGAGTAATCTAAAAATGTGCTTTCCAATACCAGTACATTATCTAAAGCTTTGAATTTTCTCTAGATTTTACTGACTCATATAAAATAAAATTTAAAATTTTAACCTCTCTCCTACCCTATGTCTCCCTCTTAGTTTTTCTTGCACCGTACAACTGATCTTACAGTGTTTTCTGGCAACACAGACTGTATTATATATTCAGCGCTAATACTTTCTATAAGTTATACTATTTAGTGCTACTAAATTATATAGAGTTTGCACCAAACAGAAACCATCTGCAAAGTAATACAGTAGCATGCTCCTGATGTCAGCAAGATTTCCTTGCCATCAGCCATGTAAATAAGTGCTGTCAGTGAGCAATACAGGACACACAAGGAATGCAGCCTGCATTTGCAGACACATATGCATGTGCAAAATATACATATGCAAGAAGTCATTCAGCAGGTCAGTTGTATTTAAGATGACAGAGGAAATAAAATGTAGAATTTGTTTGATTAAAGATATGAAATAATTTTACTGTATTATAAAACACTGCCTTCTGTTCCACACACTGTTGTACTGGGCAGAATTTTTTACTGAAGAAAATACCTTTTAAAGGAGTCAGCTTAAAGCTTTGCTTCTGAGGCCCCCTATAGCTTAATGAATTTATTCACTCAAGTGCTGCAGGCCAAATGCCTTGTCTCCTTCCAAAGGAATTCGATGGGAGTTTTGGTTTACATGACACAGACAATCGGCTCATCACATAATGTACAACAACAGTGTGGCCTGCAGGCCTTCCCTGTACCAGTGAGCAAGGCAGTCATCCAACCTGCTAATCAGGCGAGCCTCCAAGAGGCTTCAAATTGTGTAGAACCCTAAGACCAGCAGCAGCATCCTCTGCATTGTCAAGTTTCTCTCTTATAATGTGCAGTGACTGGAAAGGAGCAGCAAAAACCTTCTACATCGAAGTTGTGAACCCCCTGGGACACCTTCATGACAAGCAAATGTATACCTATTCTAGCAATTCCGCTGAAGCTGCAGGCATATAGGAAAGAGAGAAGAAAGTCTAGTCCTAAGCATTTCTGGCATGAGATGGGAAGATGTCTGGTGGGGGAGAAGAGAGCAGTCTGATAGCACCATGCGCACAATTCAATTGTCTCTGTTTCTGCTTCCAGCACCACTGATATCAAGCAGGAAGGGAAAAACAGTTGTCCTAACCTGTCATCTCAGTCACCTCCAGCATCAGTCAGACCGTGCTCTGGTCTTCTTTCCAGCATGGTGCCTCGTTTCCTTGTGACCATTTGCCTCTTGACTCGAAGTCCCACAAGCTACCACACCTTTCCTATCCTGTGATTTTGTATCTGTGCTGTGACATAGTGTACGCTATCCTCATATGCAACAAAATGACAATGTCTGCCAAGGGCAAGGGAGACTGATGCTTTCCTTTAGGAAAATCTGCACAGCATATGGTAATATGCGTTAAGGTGACTTCAAAGGGAGATGTTTTACTTCTGTGGGTATGTGGGTACTCTGTGGTGCTCTTATCTCTGGGCAAGTACACTGCACAGGTTCAGACCAGCAGCTACAGAAAATCCAGACCCCTGTACGTGAGGAGAGAGTTTACCAGTGGTCATGTCCACTGAGGAATATAAGGGGAGAAGGAAGGAGGAAAAGAAAATGGGATCTCTCACCTCAGGTGTCTCACGTGCTTTCTACTTACCACTTGTGACCATAGTTGTATCTGCTTTGGAGTCCTTTCAAAACTGAAGGTTCTGCCAGGGCTACTCTGACAGTTTACTTTGCTTCATCATAGCTGCAGACGTGAGCCATGAAGTGGAGGAGCAGTTAGTCTAAGGGGAACAGATACAACAAACGGCAAAGGAGGATGCCATTAGTAACTGGTAGGAAAAAAGAAGCAAATCGTTCTAAGAAAAATCATCAAGAGATGAAAGAGACAAAGGGTGCTAAACACAGTAGAAAGAGAAGACTGAAAAATACTGGGTTTTAGCTAGCACAGTAGCATGGTCACATCACGAAGGATGCTCGGAGACCTAAGGCATGGAACTAAGAACAAAGATACATGGTTTTGGTTTCCAACTCTGACAGGTTTCCCCGTCTGATTTGTTTGGAGATACTCATCTCTCTGTCTTCAGTTTTGTAGCAGCAGAACACTCTCCACTCCTCGATGCTGCTCTTTTAATGGGGCCCCTCCTGCAGAAGAACTGGCTCTGGACTTGGAGAGGTGACTGCCCAGTGGCAGTGGCTGTGCTGGTGCTGTCATAGAAGAGCATTGACAGGAGGCTGCAGGTCATGCTCACTGCTTACTGCAAGCACTCACATGTGGGCATGGTCTCTAGGCCAGTTGTGGGACAGCACAGCTATACCACTTAAGTGAAAAATTTCAGGTCTACCACAAGCTCTGGGATTAGTTCCAAGGTCTTCTAGCTGTTTGGAAGGGCTTTGAACTTCATTTGTCTAACCAGGAGCATTCAGCTACTCCACTGGACTGGGGCTGAGGTGTCATATCCACTGTGTGTTAGATGAAACAGCCTACAAGATGAGATAGATCCCAGAAAGGCCCAGTCCATCAATAGCTGTTTTGTGTGATCTGAGCTCAAGCTGTCTATGTACACAGTGTACACACAAGAGTTTCATGTACCTCAGCCTTTTCCCACCTTTCCAGGCCTCTCAGGTAACAGTCACTGAACATACAAGTGGTTTGTTATTTACAACTAACAGAGCCATAAATTAAGGCAATACTGCTCAGCTGCAAATTGGCAAGCAAAATATGTACGGAAAAAAAGTATATTTGTATGTGGACCTGGCTGAAAAGCTGACTTCTGATACTGAAGATTTTAGCATGTGGGATTTTCCCTCAGATCATACTTATTAGTAAAAAATATGTAGGCATCACCAAAAAAAAGCTACTAAAGGCAAAACATCATCTTGTTCTATCTTTGTCAAGAAAAGGCACTTGCCAACAAGGCAGGGAGTATTGTTTCTTCATGACACAGATCTGTTCAACAAGCACAGCCCAACCTGACCAAACCCAGCTAGCTCCCTCAGCCTGCCACCATGCATTAACTAACCATCTCCATAGCTGTCTACCGGACTCTTTTTGATAAAGGACCAGAGGGCCCACTACTGATCCTGATATTCCACATGCAATCTGATGAACACTAAATAAAAGAGAATAAACATTTCCTTTGACTTTCTGGTTGTGCTCTAAAAAGATGTTATCTGCCTTTCAACTCATGAGAAGTCTTGAATGGTGTTTGTAAACTTGACAGTATCCAGCAAATCTTGTACAAGTGGTAGCTGGGAGTAATGCTATCATTCTATTCAGGCTACCTTTTACTTCTTCCACTATATCTTTTTATCTCTCTTTTTTTTTTTTTTTTTTGCTTTTTTTGGGCGTTTTTTTGTGTGGGTTGTTTTTCAATTATTTTTTTTTTTTTCAGTTGGTTACTGTTTGGCAGTGCTTATACTAGTTTCCCCTCCCAATATGCATCTGAGGTTGAACCTTTGTGGAAAAATTCAATCAAAATGACACGGTAATTTCTGAGAACACAAGGAGAAATACATATTTCCAACCGATCCAAAAAATTTCAACAGGGTCTGCTTTGGGTCAAAAAAATAGTTTTTCTATCCTTGTGCTAGAGTGTCAAAGTCTGGGTAGTTTAAAAGTCATCAAAATGTCAGAGTTCACATACACGCAGATAAAAACCAGCAAGCAAAATCTCTGAGGGTTCTGTCTGAACGGGACATGCTTCATTTTCTTAGAAAGCTCAGCAATTCCCAGACTAGATCAAGTCTAGACCAGTTGGATATGACTGCTGTGGAGACCCATGCAGTAGTGGTTTCAGGTGAGGGTGGTTTTGAGGTGTTGCACTGACAGAGACTGTATTTTGAGTAAATGACTTGGTAAAACCTCTCTCAAAACCTCTAGGCCCAAAAAAAAAAAAAAAAAAAAGCCATGAACTCAACAGAGGACTTGTATAAGACAAAGTTTGCAAGTTGGAGATGATAGGATGAAAAATAATTAAGGAAAATTAAATATACTTAAGAAAAGTTTATTTTTACTGACAGACCCATGAAAATCCTCAGTCACATTCTGGCAGATGCAGCTGATTGTCAGACTTGGCTGGTTCTTCTGCATCTCTTTTGTAAACAACTGTCTGTTCAAACTCCTTATAGCAGCAAGAGACAAGCCTATTTTCTACTGGAAACATAAAATATTTATCCACCACCTGCTAGGAAGGCTTTTGTTGCTTGAAATTTGTCTTTTGATCTCTTTGGAAAGCAAGTGTGTATTTTAAATGTATTTTCAAATAATGAAGTAGTTTTGATGCCTTAAAACATGCTTTCTTCAAAATAAATAACAGGGTTTATCACTTAAATTGATTTTTAAATGCTTGTAAAAAGGTTCAGAATGGAACACCCTAGAGAGAATAAGTTTTTCAGTTCTCAGAGAGCCAGACTGTAAATCCCTTGCTGCCAATGGCAAAAAGAAACTCACACGTATAACTCTGTGAGCATTCGTAAGAGCAATTCTTCACTGACAGGAATTAAGCCTTCAAATTTCTAGCTCAGTACAGCACGAAATGGTCATAATTGGTGGATGTTTTCCCTGTGACATTCTTCAGTGTGAGCATCAAAAATCCTTCTGTAAGGATCTCTCAAGGGAAACAAACCAACAAAAAAAAATCACCACAAGTCACTATTTACTGGTGCAAGAGTTAGGTGCTCTTTTGATGGAAAAACATTTTTTCAGTACAAGGCTGCACTGGCAATTTTGTTTTACAGAAACTTGGAGCCAAACACCTCACACTACACAGGCAACATAAAACAGTGAACATCAATTAATGCTGGTCCGTGTTGACTTGGGCTGAAGGTGAGCAAGGAAGTGAGGGAAGAGGGCACTCTCAGCTCTCTGCCACCAGACCTTGTGAGCTATTGTCATTTATAATAGAAGCCTGGCAGTGGAGAATTTGAAAGACGAATAATAGCATACTGGCAAGCATTTATCAACAGCATCATTAAAACACTGGAAAGGGATTTTTTTTAAAAGTCTTCATCAGCTCTAGTGGAATTCTCCTCTGCATACTGACAGTGTTATTAGAAAGAATAGACCTCTGGATTTTGGAGCCAGAGGAGAACATTGCTAGCAACCGTCTGACCTAAATATACAAAATCACATCCAAATAAAATACTTTAAAAATAATGCCACTAAGGTCACATAATCCAGCATCCAAAACTCTCAAAATGGCAGTATTAAGGCTTCCTGGATGACCTTAATTCAGCAACCCTTAATTCAGGCTCCCTCAGCATTGCATTGTGTGACTGCAGAGAATGGACAAGGCTCCTTAAATAGGTAGCTAATCAGCTTCTACTTTTGCCCTTGTTCAACATGTATCACAGAGCAGCAGCTAACACATACCACAAAAACCCAGAACCAGAACTGGCTGTCATTTTACAGGTCATTACAGTCCCAGAACAATGCTCTCAGTGACCCCTAGGCTGCAGCTCTCACAGGGGATTCAGAAACAGTGTATCAAGGCTGAGACTGTAGGAATGGGAAAGACATAGGTCAGATATTTAGAGCCTTTTTGAAACCTGACTGCCATTTTAAGAGTCTAAGTCCAAAACTTAGTGGTGCATTACCACTTTTAACCTGTTCTGCCTGCAATCCTTTACAGGTAAAAAAGTACCTGCTTCTGGTTGTTCACAAAAGAGCTCGTGCCCAGGCAATGCTACATTCCTCAGCACTGATCTCACAAATACACTCCAAAAAAACTTCTGATACTTACTCCTTTCTGACCTCCGTGGTCCATTGTTGTAATATACTTATCAATAACTACAGAGGTGAGAGGGACAGGTCATATGCCTGGCCTCTCCATTATCACTCTTTAGCACACTGGTCATGGCATTCACGTCAGGCTGAATAGCTCCAAGTTTCAAAGTGTTCTTTCTCCAAATGTGTTTGTGTACATCTCTGGGCAATATTCATGTTCCATTAAATAAGCATTTTGTGTGCAGCCACACATGTCCCAACAGTGGGACATCCCACCAAAATGTCCAAACACTTTGATACCACAGAGTTTTATGTCAGTACAATTACTTTTTGTTTTCACAGCATCTGACTCAACACAGACTCATGTTCTTTCCTCAAGTATATATATTTCAGATGGAATAAGGCAACTACTAAACCAGACAAGGAGAGTCCATTTTGAATCATCCAGTACCCTCAGAATAACCTAATGCGAACCCAGAAGAAGAGTGTCATAGCTCATAGGATGGACAAAAGAGAACCCACTTTTGTAGAAGCAAGGTAAGTAGCAAACCTATGGTCCTTTAAATCACCTTTGAGGATTCAAACATTTCACTTATAAACTTAACTTGATAGAGCCCTCCCAAAGAATATGTCCCTACTGCAGAGCATAAGGCCATGCAGAGACATCCAAGCTAGCAAGCCTGCCATTTCCAAACAGTAAAAGAAACAGCAAATACATACATGAAATGCCAGTTGCTGTTCTGGATGCAGGTGCTGGTAAATCCAGCAGATCAGACTCTACCTTTCTTGAGCTTGGAAACTGTCAGAAAGCAACATTGTATCCCTCCTTCCAGTGCCTATGGATCTGGACAATGTAGAACAATTTTTTCAACAACAGGGAGAACTACACCGGCATCCTCACAAAGCCATGAGGAGATTTCCTGCTTTGCCACCTGGTTTCTGAGTATATTCATGCAACCTAATCCTCCAAGCTGCTGTACTGAGGAGGATGGGATTTGTAAAGGCTTTGAAGCCCCTGGGCAGGTAATTCCTGAGGTAATTCTGAAAGCAAAACAAAGTGACAGTCTGCTTCCTGATCCGTTTTTCTAGGAAAATTGCATTTTACGGCCAATTCTGTCCTTACACACTGACTATAAAATTAACTTATTAGCTGACTCAACTCCATTTTATGTGAAGGATTGAGAAGGATTGCCTCCAGCCCTTGTCCCTTTAACTCTAATTATCAACTGTACACCAGATTAAATTCAGAATGAAGTAGCCGGGTCAGGCAATCTACTTAAAGTTTAATGGAAGTTAATGACTCATTGATCAAACTCATTTATGTCTAATTAAACCCTTCCTGCATTATAAAAGAAAAGCGGGAAGTTTTATAATGCACCTCACTCCCCCCCCCCCCCCCCCCCCCCCCGAATGTGGAGGATTTGCTGCAGAACTCAATGGAAAATTCACAGCATCTGCCTTTCATGAGTACGTGGTTTGGCAACAGCCCCAAAATTTTAAAAGTATAATTATTTTGGATGACTTCAGCAAATGGATGGGGTTTGCACAATGCTGGCAAATACAATACCAGTATCCAGCTGCACACAGCTAGATTGCAAACTAAGCTTGTATGCACCAGAACAAACCCACAATGGTGAAGTCCAGGGAGCATAATAATAACCAGATCTGTGCATGGCTCTCAAGCATGAGCCTCGCTGGAATAAGGCAGCAGTGATGTTAAGCCTGAGACAGGGAGGAAAGCTTCCTATTGCATGCGGATGCACTTCAGGCTCTGCTCATGCTTCAAAACTGGCAGTGCACCTGAGCCATCCAAAGCACAGCACAGGCAGTGTTTGGCATTCACGCGTAAACATGAGTGACAGGCAACACACCACAATGCTTAGGATTTATTCCTTCCTCCACTGACTGTCCCCTCTTATTAAGCATTTTCTAGACATCATCTTGTATATAAAGATGTGACCACACTACAATGCCCCTACTGAGAGGCTATCCACCAGAACATTACTTTTGGCCCAACTATTCAAGACAGTATAATTAAACAGGAGTACCAAGGCCTCCTTACATATTCATCATTCTGTTACATAGATTTAAAATTTATACCTTTCATGTGAAGAGACAAGAAATCTTTTTACAGTCTCAGGCTGCTGGGGTACAGAAAGAGAGCTTTATTTTTCCTCTGTAATTTGAAATTATTTATCCCTTACATGTTAGATAGCATTATGCAGTCTTTAAAATTATGCTTTTCAAACCTTTTTTGATGTATAGATCCATAAAACAATATAATGGTATAAATTACTGTAGAGAAACAAAATTAAATGCTCTGTAATAATTTAACTTCTTCAGTAATCTACATTCCTATCACTCCTCGGGTGTCTACCAAACACAAGATAAAACCAACTGGCCTTGCAATTTGTTGAACAGTTTAAACAGTTTTGTGCTGGAACAAGTAACATTCTTTCATTTGATGGAAGGACACTCATTCCCGCCCCCTCCCCCCCACCATGTTGTTCTAATTCTATGGTGTTTTACAAATCTGTATGGATGTCTAATGATAACTTGTTAACCTATTCCTTCTGCTTCCTGCTCATTGAGTCCCAATGGAGTATACATTTCACTGTCTTCAAAATTACATTTCTGCTTTGAATTCCTGATTATCCAATATAGTTGTCCTTTAAGTAAATGTATTTTCACTCACTATGAGGTTTATATGAATGGTTTCTTAGACATTAAATGAATACTACTTCCCAATAATGATTTGACTTTCCCAAAGAACCATTTCAAACCTGACCAGTTCATGAGAGTCTAATAAAAGCAGCAGCAGGCTTTGGTCTTTCATACCTTTTTGACTTTAGCTCTTTCTACCACTCTGCAGCTGTGGCACACCAGAAAAACACGGCATCTAGCACTCTGTAAAGTTGCAGATGAAACAGGCCTTCAGTAGCATCTTGTCTCATTTCCTAAATGGTTTGCCAGATACGTCATTTGCTTTTTGACAACTTTCTTTTATAAATCTTTAACAGTTTTAACTTGCAGTTTAACAGCATTGAGTGGCTGTTGTTTTATGGTATTAAGACATGGATTAATTTCTATTTTATAGTAAATTGTACGACCAGCTGTGAATACACTGAAGTCTATTATTATAAATGGGACTGTTTGGTACTCCATTTCTTCCCAAATATTCTGTTTCTTCCTCCATAGCAGTTCCAAGAAGTCAGTCAGTTCCCAGAAGTCTACAGAGGACCCAGTAATAACGAGGCAGTTTGTATCATTTGCAGTGGAAAGGTTATTTCCTACTTTTTTCCAAGGTCTGTTGGGAATGGCTTGTATTTTCATTGTTTCCTTTTGCTATTTGGCTTGCATGTAATTTAGTTGCAATTAAATCAAATGGCAATTGCAATTTAATTTAATTGCCATTTAATTTAACTGCAGTTGTAATTAATTCTACAGTCTCTGAAAGACTTGGTCAAGTTTGACTGGTATATGGCCCCTTTGGGTTTCCAGAGGCAGGCTTCCAGATTGGTCATAGATATCCTTGGGGGGGAAAAAGGAGTTCTTGGTGACTTAGGTTTTATGACCCAACTGCCTCTATATGTGCCACCATACATACTCAAATCATCTTAATATTTCCAGCAACCTTCAAAGACAGGGGGGGTTTATCCTAGTTGTCAGACTGTTCAGGGAGAATGATGCACATGAACACTTATAAATCTTTCTTTTCAGTCTCTGTCTTGTGACTCACTCATAACTCTTTAATGATATGAAAATAAGAAGGGAACCACACAAAAAGTGGAAACACGAACACATGACTAAGGATGAATGAGGGAGAAACACGGACCATAAAAATAAAATCAGAAAGAGGAATACACCAAACGAGTTTCAGCTAGCAAGGAACATAAAAGGTTACAAGAAAAAGTTCACTGACTGCATCAGAGACTTCTATTTATTTATGGATTATAAGAGAAAAAAAAAACCTAGAAAAAATACGTGCACTGTACACTTTGGAAGAACAACAAATAACATATGACACAGATAAGACTGAAATACTGATTCTATTCTCCTTTTAGAATTACATAATGGATAATAAAGGAGAGAGGAACATGGACCAGAATAAGGAAAGTACATCTTAGAAGTATGAAGGCAAGACAGATATTTTCAATGTAGCTGGACCGGAGGCAGTTCATCCTAAAGAATTTCAGGAACCATTTAAAGCCATCCCTAACAATTCAGAGGACAAAATTTTCTCTGAGAAACAGAGAAAAATAAGGCAGCACCAGCAGTGCCTGTCTAAAATAACATTCCAATATTCGTTAATCAAGTTTTTACCAGTGTTTGGGAAAATACTGGAAAGAAATACTTAAATTATTGACTACTAGGATTGAGAAGGTAATATGTTAATAAAAAGTAATATTAAAACAGTGATAAATTATGTCAGTTTAATTTGGTATGCTTATTAGGATTACTCCTTATTAGATGATAAGGAGAAAGACATAGATGTGACATTTATGTTATCTACTCAAAATTTTTCACATAACTGCATGATATTCTCACATCAGTAAAATATGATTCAAAGAAAATGTCAGTGCATGAATACCTGATTTTAAAACACACTCACATCCGAAGTTGGAATTTTCAGTCTCAAGATGGGATTTGGAGGGATCTGCAGTGAATCTAGTGCTAGTCAGTATTTTCAACAATAATTTAAAATTAAATAAAATTATATTAAATATAATTTTAATTATATTAATAATAATATATTTAATAATTTCAGTCCCCTGCTGAAAAGGATTGTAAGCACCTCAGAAATCAAGTCAGAACCTAGAATGACTTTGAGAATCAGAGAAACAATTATACAAAAATTTAAGTCAAAAGGGACCTCAAGAGAACTTTAGTTCAATGTCTTGCAGAAAGGATCAGACCAGGTTGGTCAGAAAGGTTTTAAAGACCCCACTGGCCAAAACCGAGTATGGAGACAGCAGAAACTGCAGTCACAACCTGCCAAAGGCAATCTGTTCCACTGTCCTCAAATGTAAAATAATTTTCCCTTATATTCAGGCTCAACTGTTCCTAGTTCCACTCATATCCACAGTCTGTCATTATCCCATTTCTGTGAAGTGTTTGGCTCTCATCTTCTTGGTGACCTCCTCATTGCTGTTGAGCTGTCAGGTCCCCACAGTAATTTTCCCATTTAAATGTTGTTTTCCTTCCCCTTAATGCTCCTATCCAATCCTAATAAGAAAAGAAATGTAATAGAAAGATAAGTGTTTAGATCCAGGAAGAAATGGTTAAAGGCGCAGTTATGGGATAGAATTAGTGAGGCAACAGCATTTCGAATACTGACACCCTGTTGCACTATATCAATACATGTGCTACATCAAACACATTCATTTGCTGCGCTTGGCACTTGTGAAGCTCAGGTTGGACTCAGTCTATAGTCCAGTCCTGGGAAACCAAAAAATAAGAGGGGTGGAGACAGACTGGAGAAGACTATAATAGAAATAACATGATTTGGAAATTTGGAGACATACCTTGTTAGGAAAGACAAAGACATTTTTTTGTCATGTGGAGGGAGAGCCTGGAGAGAGAGAGTAAGAGGAACAGAGAGAAAGAGAGAAAGAGGGAAAGAGAGAGAGAGAACAGTGAAGAAGGACATGGGAACAGTATTCCAGTCACTCAGTAGGTAAAAGTCTTTCTTCCTCTACTAAAGAAAGGAAAGATAGCAAAGATCCCCTGTGCTCACTGTGACCATGACAAATAGAAATATTGCAGTCAAAAAATATTAACTCAGTATGAAAAAAACTCTGACTAAAATAATAATCAAGCCGTAAATCAGGCTGCAAAGCGAGGCCATGGAATCTGCATCACTCTAGCTTTTCAACCAAGGCTAGATAAATATTGTCAGCCCTGTCTTAGGTCAGAGAGGAGAAATAAATGATATTTCATAGTCCTTTCTATTCAAAGACTGAAAATTTCTTAACAACTTTGATTGATACCTCAGATAAACCTATATTCTAAATAAAATCTAACTAATAAGGCAACAACACTGCCTTATGAAACATTTGTGAGGTGCTGATGCTATTAAAGGGAGCCAAAGAAACACTGGGTGAAAGCAGTATCTAGGAGGATACTTATGCAATGTGAATTTTCAGTGCGAGCATTTTTCCTTAGAACTTCCTTGCAGTTCACAGCAACCTAATGGCATTGTTTTCTTTTTAACAGAACTTTATTTTGGCTTTGGTCAATCTTCTTTTTACCTTATCTTGTCTAATTTAGATTATTCATTGATATTGAACAGTTTATCCATTATTTATGTTTTTTGGGGTTTTTTTGTAGATCATTGCCATATTATTCTTTTTTAAAATCTGGTGCTACTAAAAGCTTTACAAAGCATTATACTTTCTTGTTTATTCAGAGGGTTGATTTTCTGTTTCAAGTGCACTTACATAACATTCTTATTCTTTGCATTACATGGTTCTTAAGTAAGAAAAGCTTTCTTTTCTTTTAAAGCTTGTAAGTTTTGGTAGGTATTTTATCACAGTTACTTCATATGAATTTACATAAGAGTTTGTATTTGAACTTCTGTAGACATCCACAGCTTGGTACAGATAATGCTTATTTGCAAAACCTTCCCACTTAAATGATACATCTTTTGTCCCAGTGGACTGGAATCCCAAACCATGCAATAATGGCACCAAGACATTCTCTGGTTCCAAAACACCATACGTACCCTAAACTTGCTGACTGAAGGTATATAAGGGACTGAATAAATTGCTGAGGAGGAATATGGAATAGAGGACAAGAACATCCTCAGCCCCACCAGCAGTTCCACCTGGAGTTAATTGAACACTTGGCCAGCCAAACTCCAGTGCCAAAACCATGTTCTGCCAATCAGAGCCACATTTACTATTTGAAAACCTCTTCCTACAGCTTGCCTTGGCTTACAAAGTTCTTATAATTTATTTCTTAACAATCACAAAGAAGTTCAACTTTTATATTTTTTTCCACATGATAGCATTATGTCATTTTAGATGCTTTGTCACAGTATCTGTAATTGTATCTTTTGCATATCTTTTGCAATGCACCTCTGGAAAGCAGAAAGTATTTTGGAGTACAATTAAGGTCCCACAGGAGACCTCTTCTGCTACCAGAACATAAAGGTATTCTGGGAGCATAAAACCCTCTCCAGCCATTTAAGCAAGATGCAACTGCTTTTATCAAATCCTGTTAAAGTGAGCTCTTTTCCTACTCTGAGCTAAAGACTAATTGCTACACACATAATACTCTTTCACATTTATCTACTATATTCTTCTGGGAAATGGTAGAAAAAAAAGATAATCTTCATGTATTTTATTTGGTTTTGTAATAACCCCAGTTTCTGATAACTGTATCTACAGAAAGCTAATTCACTTTGGAAACAATGTCCAGTGTTTGGCTATAAAATGATACATTAAAAAAATGGGTATTTGGGGGCTTTATTTCTTGTCCTAAGTGTACTATTCTCTCTCATCAGGCTGTTCCTGAAAAGATTTACCTGAATGCTGAGATATTATCTCAGGACAGTAATAGTTTTTATCATTCTTGGATGCCTTCTCTAGAGTCCTGTTCCCCACACACATGACTTTCAAGTGACAACGATGCATTTCCACTTTTCTTTGTAGAAAATGGCCCTGTAGTCTAACCATATTTGTCAGCCTGATGAGATTATCCCATTTTGATCAGGAGCTTTGGTACCAAGTAGGCTTAGCAGCACCCTTTGGAGAGCCTAACACTGTAACAGTATGCATCAACTTCCTCAAAATAAAGTATACATCAAAAAGTCCATTGCACTCAGATAAAGCTATTTAAAGATCATATGTATATGGACAGTGTTTTTTCTATTCTTGCCATGTCTCTTAACCCCTTAGGAGGACATGACTTCAGGATAGATGGCATTATGACTCACCTCACCTTAGTGCATCCACGTCACCTAGCTGCAACTGACAACTCTGCAGCATCCATTCCCTCACTTTCCACACACTGTTTTCTGTGCTCTAACTTCTCAACACTGCAACCTAGCCAGGAGATGCCATAAGTGAGCTTTAAATGCAGAAAAAAATCCGGTGTAGAAACCCACTAGGAGAATCTGTGACAGCAAACACAAAGAGGCAGTTGAAAAATAACCCCTTAACAGTGTTTATGAAGTTACAGTATTTGTAATGTAAAGTATCACTTCCTTTTATTTCTTATGGAGAAGTTACCATCTGGAAACCCAATCTGGGAGAAAGATGCAGGGGACATTGAGCCCTGCACATCCCTTATGAGTAATATGATTATGGTCCAACCTGAACTTTGCCTCAGTAGTGGGTACTCTCAAGTTACTTTGGGGCACCATAGGCATAACTAAAAAAGTAAACTTTAAGTCTAGTTTAAGCAAATAAAAATGCATAGAGACTCTCTGAAAGAAATTAACTATTAGGAAAACCAAAAACTAGCAAATGAAAAAAGCAGCACTTATGCATTGTAGAAAAGCTCATCTGAGAAGCTCACATGATCAGGAAGGAAAGAGCAAAGAGGCAGAAACACTGTTTTGTCACTCCTTAAGCCTGACAGCAATTAATTTCAGTGGCTCAGAGCAATCAGGAGGACTTACCAAAATAGTAAGATTTCCCTGACTGGAACCTCACTGTATTAGGTGATATGCAACAAAAATACATCTCTTACTCTGCAGAGGTTTACTACCAACTAGAAAATTACAGAGACACACAAGAACTTTGATAGATTAAGAGAAACGTAGAGTGACGAGTGAGTCAGTGAGAGATGCTATTTCATGAACTTCACTGCTAAAAAGTAAAGTATCTACAAAACGCATATTTACTAGCAGAACAATAGAAAAAGAAACCAAATCAAAGCAAGACAAACTGTAATCTGTAATGCAGGTTATCTTTGGAGTATGGCTGAATATAATCCAAGCTGAATAACTGTCTTTTAATTAAGGTTTAGAGCACAATTCACAAGCAATTTTGAGTAAAAAAAAAGTAGCACTAATCTTAATAAGGTAGTATTGAAATGCAAAAAGTAGTAAATATCCTTTAAAATATTTTCTTTATTCTTTGAGGAAATTTAAGCTGCTATGAAAATTCATGAACTATCACATTTAATAGAAATCAGCATGTTATTCCATGAAGAGTAGACCTAGCAAAGTCTGTCTTCCTACAGATTGCATATTTCCTACCCAGGCCATCACTTCCTACCTTCAATACCAAACTACATCTTCAGTATCCCTATGAAACTTACACTGTAGGTAGGAAGCTAGTGACTCTCATCCCCCTTTCAACAAAGCTTTGCAAAACCAGCTAAAAGGGTCCACCTATTTCTAGAGGCAGAAAAGCAGCAAAAAAAACCCTCACACTTTATTGCTAACTTTATTCTTGCATGACTGCATTAAATAAAACATGCACCTTGATCAGTAAGGGAAGTAAGGAAATGCACAGCACAGTTATCATTTCAAGCCTCAGCTTAGATCCTTTTGAACTTTGCTGGACTGGAAGCCAGGAGCTACTCTCACAGGAATGCACTCATTGCTCCTGCAGCCAAGTAGTCCTTGTCAACCAGACTGGTTTTAGTTTTTTTAAAAACCACTGCCTTGTTGGCATACATGCTTATTATAGGTCTTCTTGGACTTACGGATTCTTACCACTGTCAGAAAAAATTATGGTTTAAGTGTTTCATTAGGTTGTTTTAGTTTAACTCCTGTGGCTTTAGTACCCAAATTTTAAAGTAGCACTATTACACCACTATTAAAACCACCTAGCTTTGAAAGATCTAGTGACACAGAAGATTTTAATAAAATTAAATTACTCTTTTGGAAGATCAATAACATTTATAGTTCCTAAATTTCTGAAGTACTTTGAAAGATTCAGTAGGCTTCAAGAAAAGTTGTTGCCACAATGAATAGTCATCCATACATGCTGTGATTTTGAGCCCATTAATATTGACTACATGGATTAAAAAAATGGCTACTGAGTAATTAATAACAGCTGGACTTTCTTATGACACTGCAAAGCTAAAGACAATATTAATTTAAGATCAGGTAGCTATTAATCCACAGAAAAACACTAAGTCATCCATTAATTATGACTGAGTTCATCCTTTTCCTGTGGTGTCTACAGCCACATAAACAAAGGCAAAAACTTTGTTTCTTCCTTCATACAAAGTTTCTAGCTCTGGCAATTTGCTTTCAGCAGATAGGTGAGTAACAGGTACAGGAGGATGGACCCTTCCAGGCACACATAAGATCATAGATGGTCACATAGCCAGTGACAAGCAGATAATTATTAGCCTGCTAACTTCTTAATGTTGAGCATTCTTTGTAATTCTCTTTAAAGAAATGGTATTTGTAGTTTTTACTATAGGAAAAGAAGAATAAAAGTTCTTATGCAATTTCCAGCAAAGCAAAATCACGAGAAATGGTTCAGACCTGATTTTATTGCAGCCAAGCATCTGACATGACCAGAAATATTATAGCCAAATGACAAAGTCTTTCAAGGGATTGCAGCACGATGGATTGTCATCACAAAGCTGTGGGTGTGAGAAGTGGAAAGTGTGTGGCATACTAAGATGAAAAGCATATGGATAGAAAACATATTTCATGAAAAATACTTGTCAGGGGAGATTAAGATAACTGGTTTTGACATTAAAAAGTAGGATTTAAATTGCAAGGCCCTACATGAATTCAGAATATTTTTTTGCTTTTTATGATACAACAGTGAGAAAATCTTTTTTCTACAGTCTTACAGTTGCACCCATCTTGGGAACGGCATTCAGTTTTCCTAGATAAACATTATTGAACAATGTTCAAGTTTTGCCAGTTTATTTTGTTCAATAAAGATTTTCTGCAAAAGTTTAGAGTATTTTCAAATCTTCAAGACTAAGTATAAGCAATCTTTAAATTACTACTACTTCTACAGTGAGTTTATGCCAGCTGTTTTCAACTGGAGAACAGATTGGCATAAAATCTCCTACAGTGCTCTGAATCTTGAAAGTGAGTATAAGATAATCATTCTCACCTGTTCTTCCTATTACCAGAGAAAAGGCTGAAGACACGGGGAAATAGTAAAAAAAAAAAGAACTGCAGTAAGGATAGGAAACAATCTGCATGTATCTATCAAAATGAGAAGGGAGAAATCAAGAAGAGTCATTTGTCCAGTAAAAGGAAGTATCATTTTGCAACAAATACTGGGCAAAGTGACTGTAGTGAAAAAAAGGTATTAACTTACTAGCTTTATTTAAACTTCAGTTTCCAATTTGAAGGAAATTCTTCAAGAAAATGCCTACACTGTACATGATTCAGTGAAGAGGTGACCTACATCACCAATATGATCAAGTGTGTTTTAGAAATACCAATCTTTTAAGAATGAAGACCACTCCTGATAGTATGGATTTATTTACATACACACTTCACAAATAGGTCCATACAGGGTTCAAAGATCCTGAGCTACAGACCACAGTATGCAAGTCAGCTTGCACAGGATGGCCACTGCAGACATGTCAGGCTAACTCATCCTGTCCTCATGGATTTGCTGTTCACAAAGGAAAGCAAAATACAGAAGATCAACTGTTGTGGTTTAGGAATGGTAATCCTCGATTTAGTGCTTCCCCATTTCCCCTGAGTCTCTCCAAAACCAGATACCACGTCTTCACTTCCCCCTCCTCCCCTTCCTCTCCCTCTTCCTTCTCCGGAGATGGAGTTGAGAATTGGAGGTACTAAAAGATGAAAATTAAGGGTTGAGATAAGAATAATTTACTGGAAAATTCTGTCATGGCCAGAACTAGGACATCAACAAAACAAATTCCCTCAGTGGCAGGAAGCTAGAATAATAAGAGCAGAGCACACAGAGAAGAGAGGAGAAGCACCTTGAGGTAGTGGGGCAAAAAGGAGTCAGACTATAGCTTTCCATTGTAAAGTCAAAGCATAAGAAACCATCAATATCACTGATTATTTGGAGTTAAGACAAAACTTACCTTACAGTATAGAGTTTTTTACTAGGTGACCACATTTCTATTCCACTAGGAAGGGTGAATTTGCACTATTAATCCTGAAATTATAGCTCAAACATTACTCTTGTCACAGGTTTAACACCCTTCTTGTCACTCTCTTCAGACCTGAAGCGCTAATTTTCCACATCAAAAATTTAATAGATGATGCATTACTGGAAAAGATGAAAGAATGTAACTTGCATTAAAGAAAACAATATTTTAATAAGCTTTTAATGTTAATTAGCCAAGAATACTTTTAAACCGTCATATAGGATCTGCATCTGCTTACTCTCTAACTAATTAGGGTTTGTTGTTTATTGTTGTTGTTGAAGGACCACGGCCTCCCTCATATCTCCAGGGTGAAAGACAACCACCTCCCTAAGATCCTGCTTTATGGTGAACTTGCCACTGGCTGCCGCATGAGAGGAGCCCTGAAGAAAAGATACAAGGACTCCCTGAAACAACATCTCAGCCTTGGCCATATTGATCAACATAACTGGTCTACTCTGGCCTCCAATCGGGAGGTCTGGAGACACACCATCTATAACGCTGCTGATGCCTTCGAGAACACACGCAGGATCACTCTCGAGGAGAAAAGGCAACACAGAAAGAATCGTGTCTTGCAGAATATATCATCTAAGGAGTCTTTCTGCTGTGCCTTTTGCAATCAGATATGTCTGTCTTGTATTGGCCTCATAAGCCACCAGCGTGCCTGTAACAAATGTGGATAGAACCTTCCTAAATCTTCGTTCGCGAAGCCTAGCCATGATGATGATGTTAAAGAAACAGAAAAAATACCAAAATTTTCTTACTGGGAGTAGCAAGCTTTAGCAAACATATGTGGGACACTCCCAACTTTAAACTCCCAAAGTTCCTTTGTAAGCATACCTTTAATCAAATAAATTGATAATATTTGGAATAACAACATACCTTAGAATTACTGCAGGTTATAATCACAAACTGTACTTGTTCTTTGAGGCTTTTTGTAATAATCCCCCAAAATTGGTGGTTTTTCATGTTAACTGAGAACCTTGATTAAAGAGGAAAGGATCAGGTCCAAAAAGTAAAACTGATGGGTGCTTTCCTTCATTTTCTATCCATACTCATAATTACATGGCTTAGAGGTCACATGACATATACTCAGAATCTGTACAGTCTTAGTACTGTTCAGAAAGATTATAACCTGCAAATATAATAGATACAGTTGTCCTGGGCCTCATAGCACTAGGTAGAAATACTGAACTATAAAATGTGGAACTTTTATTATGCATATTGAAAGAAAAATAAAAATATCAATGTTAAAAAAATCCAATAAAATTGCTTTTAGGTTATAACATTTTTCACAGCAGAATGAACAACAACAAAAAATACAGCCAATTACCCTTGCAAATTATCATCTGCAGAAAATAGATGGTAAAGAGTCCCCATAAGAGGAAAAATTGGTTGAATCTTTTTTAAAGGCGCCAAAAGAGAATGGCAAGAGCTTGCTTTGTTTTCACAGTTCTACCTCAATCCCCCAAGTTTTGCAGCCTCCCACCAGGCCCCTATCAATGAACATTGTTTAAATGAATCTGCTTAAAATGTAGGTTGAACCATATTCACATTGACTTATATAAAGCCATTTTTCTGTTTTATTAGTCACATTAGCATTCTATTGCCCTTTAAATGTCACAGGTTCAACAGCATAGCTGTACATATCCTGGAAATATTCCTGTTTGATGTAATAAAACAGAAAGCTACAATTTCTGGGGAAAGATAAGGTGACCAAAAAAAGAAAGAAACAAACCAGGGCATAATAGCACAGAGAAAAACAACAGGCAGTAAAGCAAGATTGTTTCCAAGTGAAGGAGGAGCAGAAGTGTTACTGAGAGCACAGATTTAGAAAGGCTTGTTTGCATCATTTCCATCAAAACATGTGGAAAAGCTGAGGAACCTGCCAATCTCTGGCAGAAAAGAAAAAAAATGACAGAAAAGAAAAAAAATGACACTGCACTCCCTCCAAACATATTCCTTAATCTGTTAGGGACCTTTGCAAAGCCACATCGTACATTGCAACTACTCTCATTTATTACTGGTGTTTTATCTCAAGCCAGAAACCTGCAAAACTCCCTAGCTGTATGGTGTCTAACCTAAAACATTTTCAGGTTTATCAAGGGCAACATGAAAACCACAGACTGGTTGGAGAGAGTTCTTGGAGATCAAATAAATTTTGAAGTCTGCAGGATCTGACCTATTATCTTGTTCTGACAAAGGCAATGGAGAAGAATTAGATAAAGAAAAAAAAAAGAGGAGAAATGTAGAAGTGTACTAAAGAGAAGATATAAGACAGTGAAAAATAGCACAGTGAAAACAAAATAATTATCCTTACACTATGAACTTCTCATTTTGGAACTCCACTGTGTTATTGAAGCTGCATTATGAGTCTCCTGGTTTAAGCACTAGTGCAGACAAGCCTATAGGGTGCACTTGGCTTGAAAATAACACCTAAGTCACCAAGTCCAGTTACACACAAAGGAAAGCAGTGTACAACAAAAGGCTTTTTTTCCCCAAAACTGCCGTAAAAACATCTTCCTTACATGTTACCACAGCCCACGCTACACTACCCACCACCTTCTGGCAAATACAAGGCTCATTATTGTGGCTTTTAAACATCTCCTGAAGTGTGCCACAGGAAGACATAACTCTGTTTCTGTTGGCAAGTGTCACAGGTCCCCATAATTACAATCACCTTGCAAGATAAAGTTCTCAAATTACCTTAAGAAGAAAGTCTGCCCAAAGGAGGGTAAACTTTTCCTCCCCTCTCCCTTCTCTCCACTCCAGAAATCCTTGCCAAGCTCATTATGGAGAAAGCCACATACACCCACAAGGATGCACGTAACATGAGGAGTTACACATCTTCATAGTCACCCAGTAGGTACATTTTTAAACTTGTACATGTCATGTTTTAACCCTAACTGGCAATTAAGCACCACACAGTCAGTCATTCACTCCCCCATCCTGCTGGAGGGGGAGAGAATCAGAAGAGTGAAGTAACAAAACTTGTAGGTTGAGATAAAGACAGTTTAATAGGTAAAATCTGAGTTTACGCAATCACAAGGAATTAATTCACCAATTCCCATGGGCGGGCAGGTGTTTAGCCGTCCCTAGAAGAGAAAAGCTTCATCTCACATAACAGTGACTTGGGAAGACAAATGCCATGACTCCAAACGTGTACCCCTTTCCTCCTTTCCCATGGTAAGCATGATGCCATATGGTATGGGATATCCCTATGGTTGTAGGGGTCAGCTGTCCTAGCTGTGTCCCCTTTCAACTCCCCCACTTGCTGGTGGGATGGGATAAGAAGCAAAAAAGGCTTTGTCTTTCTGTAAAGTCTGCTCGACAATAACAAAAATGTCCCTGTGTTATCAGCACTGTTTCCAGCACAAATTTAAACCACAGCCTCTGTGAAGAAGATTTTCTCTACCCCAGCCAAATCCAGCACAGTACATTGCAACCATACTATGGCATTTGAACTGAGTCCACACCAACAAATTCCTGAAAGCTTCAGTGCTCTGCACCTTCCGCTGTTCAAATGAAATCTGCTCACATTTTTCAGGTTTTCATAGGAACCGGTGGTTCCCTAGTGGCTAGGTATACCCATGGGCAGGGCCCAGTCCCAAGTGCCTGACAAAGCCAATACAGCAGTCCCCAGGAGGATGGGCAAGAGAAGTCACTCAGGAAAATGTTTTTTTCTGATCCAACAGGTGCTCAAACCATCATGCCTAAATTTTTTCCCTAGGAAAAACAGCCTCAAGATTGTATTTAGAAAGTCACATGAGCAAACCATCCAGAAACTATTGAATATAATCTTGTCACACTAAATGATGGAGTAGTTCAAGGCTGAGAAACACAACTTCCTCTCATGTCTTCTAATTTACACTGTCCTGATCCATTATTGGTTTATATATAGCACAGAGCACCCTAATGAGTTCGGCACAATTCTGAACAAAGGCTCTTTTGAATATGCTTTCTCCCTATGAATGTTTCAACTCCAACTCAGCAAAAAATTTGATACAAATGTCTTCTAAAAAAATATATAGATATTTTCATGCATGGTGGCCATTGAAAAGTTCGTTCTCTTTCTTTCAAGCTGTGATTGCTCCTCCATTGAAGTCTGACAGGTCTGTAACTAGAGTACTGAAAATGTGCTCCAAGGAACTGTTAAATCCATTCATCAGATGGAGTACAGTAACTCTGGTCAAAGTTGACTGTGCTTCAGGATCTGACAGCCTTCACAATTCATCCTCTGTGATAGACACAGGTTGCTTTCTTTCAGATAGCAACTTCCTGCTTTGAGCTAACGCACAAATCCCACACTTTTCATAGAATCATAGAATTGTTTAGGTTGGAAAAGACCTCTAAGATTATCGAGTCCAACTATAAACCCAGCACTGTCAAGTCCACTAGTAAACCATGTCTCTAAGTGCCACATCTACGTATCTTTTAAATATCTCCAGAGATAGTAACTCCACTACTTCCCTGGGTAGCCTGGGACAAGAGGCCAACACCCACCATGCTACTTTCAGGTAGCAGTAGAGAGCAGCGTGGTATCTCCTGAACCTCCTTTTCTCCAGGTTAAACAACCTCAGCACACTCAGCCACTCCTCATAAGACTTGTGCTCCAGACCCTTCCCCAGCTTTTTTTCCCTTCTCTGGACCTCCTCCAGCACCTCAACGTCTTTCTTGCAGTGAGGGGCCCAAAACTGGAAAGAGGATTCAAGGTGTGGCCTCACTAGTGCTGAGTACAGGGGTACAATCACTGCCCTGGTCCTGCTGGTCACACTGGAAAAAACCAGGATGCCATTGGCCTTCTTGGCCACTTGGACACATGCTGGCCCATGTTCAGCTAGCTGTCAACCAGCACTCCCAGGTCCTTTTCTGATGAGCAGTTTTCAGCCACTCTTCCCCAAGCCTGTAGGATTGAATGGGATTGTTGTGACCCAAGTGGAGGACCTGGCACTTTGCCTGCTTGAACCTCATACAGTTGGTCTAGGTCCATTGATCCAGCCTGCCCAAATCCCTCTGCAGAGCCTCCCTACTCTCCAGCTATCAATTTGTGTACAAGTACCATACCCACATATGAACTCTGTGGTTACTATGTCTGCTTGTCTTGTCTAATAAATTTTGTCAGGAGTCTGCATTTTCTAACCTACATAATCTAGACTTACACTATTTACTATCCTCTTTCTGGGTGCAAGCAAATTAAGGTCACTTTTAGTCCTCTTTGTTCAATACATGTTCTGAGCTGTTCCCAAGAGATAGGTGACTTTCAAAGAGGCATCTAGATTTCTGTGCTGATACCAACCCCTCTCCAGAATCATCCTACTAACCTGCTTCCTCTTATGGGCCAGAACATTCCCTGGAATAATTTCAGAGTTTCAGATTTGTCCCTGAATGCATCTCTTACTCTCTGTCTTCTCTAGCCCTCCACCCAGAGCATTAGCTCCCTATGCAAGGAAATGCTTGGACAGCAGAATAAATTAAGGAAAAAGCTTTCTCTGGTCCTTCTCGCTCAACAGAAAATTTAGAAAGTGAGTCAGAAATCCCATTTTCACTTGATTGTTTCTGGTTGGAGGTATAATGGAAAAGCTGTTACTGGAAACATCAGAAGATCTCAACTTCTCTGTTTCCTCACCACCACTGCCAGAGTCTACAACATTGGCATCTGCCTTAGCTTCTGAAAAACAAATGCATTATCCTTGAATTGCAAATACACTTTGACTTTTGTGGCTCCCCAGAAAGTTGGAAGGGTTTAGATGCCTACGGCCCATGATAATGTCTGAGGCTGGATACAGCATTAGAAGCCGTAACCCATCATTCTTTCCCAGCACAACTGGAGCAGGCAGCTTTGAGGAGAAACCAGCAATTTCATTTCCTATTCTTTACCCTACAACATCCACATTCAATCTTGCAAAAATAGAAGACGGAAGAGCTTACAAGTGACCCTAACATTTTCCAGCTGGCCATGTTGAATAGAAATGTCAAAGTAAAATCTACTTTTTCTGTAATAAAGCAGTAAAGATACTTGTGCATCACAACTCAGAGCTGAAGACATGATTTTCATGGAACAAGACATTTTGCCAATCTGAATATCTCCTCTGGGATCAGCAACACTTCTGCTAATAAGAGACAGACCCAGAGCAAATCTTGTCTCACTGTAGGAGAAGACTAGGAGATGAGAAAAAAGGCAGGGAAAAATTCTCATCTACTAAAGCCAAGCTCTAATCTGATTCTTCTGTGCTTATGAAAAGAGCAAGTAAAAGCTGATGCACCCCCTAAGAAGGCAAGCACTGTCATCACTGATCTTAGTCAGTGATTTGTGAGTGCCTGTTGCAACAGAGCCCTCTACTCTGCTCTCTGGCAGGAGAAAGACTATTCATCATCATCCGGCGAATTTAGTGTATTTAGGGCAAAACTTTGGCGGGAAGGAAGGGAGAGCTTCCCCCCTCCTTCCTCCACCTTGCTTAGAAACCAGGAAGTGCAGCCTCAGGAGCTGGCCATGATTTGTAATGGAATGTCGGGATATAATTAGGACCTATGTGCATCCCTGTCCTTGAATAGATGTAATGTCATCTCTGATCATGGGCATATTATGCCATACATATTAAGATGGCCTGCAAAACAGGTTTTTTTTGCTTTACTGGTACCACATGGGGAGACTTCTTCTTCTATAACAATGACCTGCAAGTTGGAATCTGAAATCCTCGGGCAGAGACCCAGTCTCATCATTTCCACATTGCAAAGTAACTAGGATGATATATTAAGGCATTCCTGCCCCCTGCAACAAAAAGTACCCATGCCTAAGCAAGAGTCCTACAACATGGAGTAAGGAACACACAAGCAAGGCTGTAGTGAGTTCATTATCAGTGATTCTTCCCTGACATGATAACTTTGGGGGGAAGGGTCTATCATCCAAACTAGTTTACACAAATCCTTCCTACAACAGCCAGATCCTTAGCTGATTGCCATGGCTGAAGGCATGAAAAGAACAAAGCTGACATTCACTGTCCCCTGAGCATAGAGTAATAAAGAACCAAGTCTATAGGATCTCATATGCTAGCTGTTGCTGCAGTCACAAGCTCTCCATAATATTGCCATACATTTTCCTCTTTGCAGAGACCACTTGGTAGATTTCTCAAAGCTCAGACAATGTTTAATGTCAGGAACTTTGGGCATATATGAGATTTCCTTTAAAGCAGTTTATGAAAGAATATAAGAGGTGGGGAAAAAAAGTAGGTTTACTTTTGAAAATTGTTTTCTGAGGTTTTTTTTGCAAAAAAGTAGGAAAATATTTACTCACAGGCTTTACTAAACACAATATTGAGTAAAACACATACCATGTGTAGCTGTGAAGCAGAGTATGACAGAGAAGACAGAAATAACGCTTACATTGTTGTATAGAAATTGTTTATTTTCATCATTGACATACAAATGATAAAGGTAATAAGGAAGTTTAGAGGAGAACTTGACATAAAATAGCTGGTTTTTGAGTATTTGGGGTCTCTAAATGAAAATATTTCAACATGCGTTCTTGATCAGATAGCTATATAAAATTAATAGCAAGAGAAAATCATCTGCATTTTTCTAATGGTAGACTGCTTGAAATATACAGGTCGGTTGTAACTGATGGATTCTTATTCCTTTTAATACAGTAAAACAAATCCCACACATTTTTAAAATTTTCATAAAGCAAGAAGAAACAAAATGAGCTCTTGCTGTCCTCCATCCGTTTTCCAATCCAATACTTTTTTTATCCTCTCTTCTTTCATATATATGCTTTTTTTTCTGTAAGAAATCTAAATTCAGAGTTTAAAATAGCCCATTTATTTGATTTTTTAAAAAGTAATTGAAATTTCAGGCAGTCAGGCTAAGGATATAAACATGTCTCAAACTCATGACCAGCCTATGTTTTCAATATTAAACCCATGTATTTAAAGTCCTTCACATGACTAAGCTGTGAATCCAAAATCTTGTTATGCACTGCCCTACATGTCAAGTAGCAGAAGAATACTGAGCAACAGTTTCTGTACAAGAGTTCCAGAAGTTGCACTGTACAACACTGTTCTTATACTTAACATTCTTTAAAAATGCATTGCAGTGATGAAGACAGAAACTCCTGGTCCTTGTTATACCCAATTACTCATTCAAATCATATAGAAATACACTTTCACAAATACTGGTGCTAAGTTCATTAAGAGGAATATTTTCACTTGTAGACGCAGAAGCATTTTTCTCTTTCCAGTACTTCTATTTTAGGTCTTGATCTTATCAGATACTTCAGGGCAAACAGAAACACGACCAGCCCCAACTCCAAGTATACCCCAGAATTTAAACATCGATAGATCCCTCTCCAGAACTTAGTTAACACAAAGTACATGTAAATTCACTGAATTCAGTGGAAGTTACATTTTAGATGAGAACAGTCCCTCCAAGTACTAGAACAGAGATGTAAGCTAGTTCAAAGACAGAGTTACCAAGCTGTTTCTTCCAGTATGACCAATATGACGTTGAAATGGATTATACTGCTAAACCTACACTTAAGGCTACATTGCACCTCATGTAAAAGTTGTAGTAATTTACTGTTGCACAGAAAAAATACAAAATGCTCATAAAACAGCTCTACAAGGGAGGTTCAGGGCAATAACTTTTTGAATAAAGGATAACATCCAGGCCTAAATAACATCCTGCAACTATGTTGTCAGGTGTAGGTTGTCCAGGCACAGGAAAGACTAGAATACACAGCTAGAGCACTGCTATAAATAAAATAATCAAAAGGCAATCTTCTCAACAAACCATTGTCTCACTGGGAAATATGAGATTAAAAATTCAAACAAAAAATGCAACACTTGTGACAGAAACCACGGTGCTTAAAGAACTCAGATATTCTGGATAATAGAGTTGTCCAACAGGCTGTCTAAGTAAGAGCCAAATCACAAGCTGAAAAGCTGTCCGGAAAAAATAGAAGATTGTATTTTGAACTACTAGTGCGTTATTTGTAATTAACAATGCTGCATTAATTATATCATTGTTTGTGATGTATACACAATGGAGAACATTTTATTCTGCAAGCGGAGTGACAGACTCAACATGAAATATTTCATCCTGTTTTTCCACAAGATAAAAAATCAAGAGTTCCTGTTAGATCAGTCTCTTACACTGAAAATTCTGCTACTATGATAAAAGCTATTTGGAAAAATGAAAAGAATAAGAAACTAAAAAAATCAAACACACAATGACAACAACCACCAAAATCCCCCAAACTCGGCCAATGCTGTAGTTACACAAAGTACAGTCACTGAATAGGTTTTTTGTAGATTGAGACTTCACTTAAATTTGATCTCAGAGGACTTTGATTACCTGAAGGTAAGCTTAATAACGTATCACACTAAAACACATACAAATTCTATTTTAAATCCTCTTACTTTGATTAGACTGCAATTCTGCAGAAAAGTCCCTTAGAAAAAAGGAAAAAGGAAAAGCACATGCATGAAAGGTTAAAAAATAAATGTTTCAAGGACAGTCTATCCTAAATCCAAGAAAATAAAAACATTTTAATTTAAGTAGTTTCTATACTTAAAGAATGTTTCAATTTTCAGGAAAGATTCATAATACTGTGAAATTTTGTCCATTGTTCAATAAAAATGACACCAGACAAAGATGGTGCCTGAGGGAAAAATTTGCAAGGATGTCAGGCACTAGAGATTTGGATCACCAGCTGGTAAGCTGAGCCTCATTAGTGTCCCTCTCTCCACTACTCCAAATTCTGAGAAACTGGTCAAAATACATGTTGCAGAAATTCTATGAAGCCTTTGTATCCTCAGTGTTAATACTTTATCCACCTGAAGCTGATTTAAGACCCATTTATAGACATATATTTTAATACGGCCACCTCCATCAAAGAGAACACTTTTTGAGATAGCTAATGAGATTAGGGAGTAGCGAAGCTGAAAAAGGTTACATTTCCTGACCTTTCCTGTGAGTCTAACTATCTTCGTGGATTCACAGACTGCAGCTATAAACCTGGTTCACTATAAACACTTAATCTCAGATTTACTTACAATCACAAGGGGAAACATTTTCCCAGACTTACTGAAGAATTTACTAACAGTACAAATGGAGGGAAGGGGGGGTAAGGAAGAAAAGGGGAAAGAAAAAAAAGTAAAGGAAAAGAAAATCATATAATCGAGTGGTAACAACTAAGTGATAAGGAGAGATCTACCTTGTTAAATAATAAGCAGCTATAAGAGCTATAAGGGAAAGGGGACAGAAGAATTGTACAAAAAGGAAGAGAGATTGTACTTTTTTTAAAAATCTGGAAATACAGAATAGTGAATTTCCATAAGAACATACAAGGTGAAATTCTGGCTTCCCTGAGGTTGTACATGAGAACAACTAAGGATCGAGTTCAGCCTTATGTACAAAATTGCACTAATTTTAACAATCTTATACCTGAAACTGAGCTACAGCTCCTTGTCCTTCTCTGTAATGGCCACTCAAGAAATACATAACTCTTTCAGTCCAGAAATAGCTCTCACACAATTAACTGTGTAGTCCCACCCTCCTGATCCAGGTTTTTTACCCCCAGCAACTACTCAATCCAAAGATTGCCCATCTAGCAGTCTGAAGGAGTACTGCTTGTACTTTTCTGTAGCAAAGGCTACTGTTCAAGATGAAAGGTTTGAGGGATCCTTTTAGAAGGGAAACAAAAAAATTAATAAAAGAATTATTTTGAAATTTAGAATTCTAGCACAGAGTCCAAGACAATCCTATGGCCTTCAATAGTGTATATTACTGTAAAGAAAAGGAAATAAAAATGTAAGGTTGTATATTGCACTGGTGTTTTAACTATTACATTTCACTAATTAAATTGTCCCATAACTAATATGTTTTGTGCACAGTTATAATTGCCAAGTGAAACTAATTCAGAGATTTCTTTCACGTCCAGGGTTACTCCATGTCCTTGCTGATGCAATTATTTTCATAGTGTGCTGCTTTACTTGCATGGCTATTATTATATATGTCCTTTGCCACAGCACCGTTCTCTAGATAAAAAAAAAAGGTATAATAAAAAAAGCCTAAACTTCCTAGCATTTTTGATAAAATGTCCACATTCAGCATAATGCTCATAAGCTTTCTTGCAGCAGTAAAATATTTCCGAGCCCTGGCAGGGGTGATTTTTAATACAGAGCCAGTCGTTAGCAAGAATTCAATAAGAGTCAAGCTTTCCACTTCCAAGACAGTCATAAAATATGCCAACACTGAATTAAGTAAAGATAGAGAACAGATCAAGGGCTAGGTTTCTCTGAGGGTACCATACAGCTTAGAGGAGGTGACAGCTATCCTTGGCTGAAAATACAGTCTAGAATTTAAAGATGAAAATTTTCTAACCTGGCAAATTTGTAGGCCCTGATCAGCGATGTTACCGGAAAGCCGTCACCTGGCAATATGAAAGACAACATTCAACGTTACACTTGTCAAAAGCGTGCCTTTGGCTAAATCCTTGACAAATTCTGCTGCTAGTAATAATTCCTTACAGCTCTGTAGCTCTGTCTTATATATCAGTGAGACTGATCTGCCTGAGTATTTCTAAGGACTTAACAAGCATATGGCTATAAGAACTAATGCTGAACATTCAAACAGCTACACAGACCTCTACTTCTCTGTTCACCCTAAAAAGACAATAGTGATACTGATAAAACTTTCTATGAGTCAACAGATGTCCTGAGCTTTCCCTTCCCATTACCAGTATCAGAATAGCATAGCACCAAATGATTTATCTGCACCTGGTAAGATAACAACTGCATCTGACCCTCTGACTGAAAAACAGATTGCTCATTATGGTAGCTGTATGAGAAGAGATTTATTGTTCCACAGTGACAGACCTGAATGTCCCACAGCAATGACAACTTTCTGTTTCCCAGTAGTGATTATGAATGCATAAAGGCTAGTGTCTGCAAAGAGTAAGTTCAAAATCAGAGACCTCTCCCAGGAACCAAATGGCAACGAGATTTACTAATTCTTTTTCACTCCTGTGTCCAAAGCAATTCATTTTTTCAGCAGACAAGGATGAAGTTATCAACACATAAAGATTGCTTAGAATATCTCATATATGAAGTCTAGCTTGGTTTGAAGGTCGCATGTAATAATTTTAGTAGCAAATGTATCTATCCTTGCTGAATCAGAGGTTATCAATCAAACACAGATGCAGCATTTTTTTGGTAAAGTTATGGATCCATAGCATTAAATTCATGTTTTAATAAGAAAAAAGAGTAAAGACCCACAAAGGGTTGCCTGTTTTTATGTTTGGCTCTTTTTATTGCTGTACTCAGTCCAGCTAGGATGGAGTTAACTTTCCTCATAGCAGCCCATATAGCGCTGTCTTTGCATTTGTGACTAGAACAACGTTGATAACACACCAATGCCTTGGCTCCTGCTAGACAGCTCTCACACAGCATTCAGGGCTGTCTCTCTAATCACATTTGCACCTGCAAAGGCCCCTCCCAACTCAACGGGGAGTTGGAAGAGGACACAGCTGGGAGCACTGGACCCCAGGGTTAACCCACCACGGTCTTTTCTGGCATCCAATGTATGTACCCAGTTCCATAGAGAAAAGTGTTAAAAAAGGTCATAGTTTTATACAATCTGGAAACAAAACATATGTAGACTGGTATGATGGTTTGGGCTGGGGTAGAGTAGCTGGTAAGGGGCTGTGTTTTGGATTTGTGCTGGAAACAGTACTGATAACCCAGGGATGTTTCAGTTATTGCTGAGTACCACTTACACAGAGTCAAAGCCTTTTCTGTCTCTCACCCACCTCACCAGTGAGTGGGTTTGGAGTGCACAAGGAATTGGCAGGGGACATAGCTGAGACATCTGACCCCAAATGACCCAAGGGATATTTCATACCTTATGGAATCATGCTTGGCGTAAGCTGGGGGCAGAAGGAGGAAGGGTGGGGTATTCAGAGTGATGACGTTCTGTCTTCCCAAGTGACTGCTACATGTGATGAAGCTGATAAAGCCCTACTTCCCTGGAGATGCCTGTGCATGGTGAGTGGTGAACAAACTCCTTGTTTTGATTTGCTTGCATGTGTGGCTTTTGCTTTACAGATAAATGAGCCAGAGGCTGTATGGTGCTTAGCTGCAGGCTGGCATTAAAGCACAAACACTGACTTTTCAGAAGAACATGACTGCATAAGACTTCAATTTTTATCTACAAAAATATTTCAATCCCTCCATTCTTGACTTTGCACCATTCTTCTCTTTTCTAACAGCAGGAAGAGCAGTTCTGATCTATACAGGCAACCCCAAAGCCATTTGTCAGGAAGAAACAGTAACCTTCACATAATTTAAATACAGTTGTATCCTGAAAAGTGACTTTGAGGTAACGGTTATGAAATTCTGTGTATAACATGCCCTGTTTATTGCATACCATATTTTCTCAGCTGTTTACTCTGTCAGACCTGAAATGCACTTTGGGCTCCTTACCAGACTCCCACCCATTCAGTAAGGAATGCTCTGCCCCAGACTGCCTACAATGCACAGCTCCATGGCTTCCTTTGGGAATTGTAATTCTACCTTGACATTTGGTGCGGATGCAGGTCATCCTCTTGAGGTTAAATTGACTTTGAATAATTGCTTTCAAGACATACACATATCTGCTTGCAATATAACTTGACCCTAAAAACTATTACACAATGGTGTTTGAGAATTAAAGAACAAGACCTAGAATTTTTTATTTAAGTAGCTCTGATTAATTCTGCCTTCTATGTTAGACAGTTTTGCTTTTATCTGACAAACGTGAAAACTAACTTAGGAGCACTCAATTCCACATAACTTAAAGCATCAAGCATTAGAATCAATGGACCTAGATGCTCCAGCATAGTAAGCATGTTTTTGCACAGTGGTGTCTGCACATTTAAACACTGGCTGTAGTACTGCTGAATATAAGGGATATAATACATAAAGGCAACAGTATGGAAGGAAATTAAGAGAAATGCAGATACAAGATTAATGTTCTTCATTGTAGAAAAACTATTTGCTTCACACTGAAAACTCAAAGAAAGAAGAACCAACAACATTATATTTCTCAAAGCATCATGCAATAAACAGCATTGAAAGTTTACCTGATAATAACAACTTTCTATTCAAAGACATTACAACAATTTCCTTTCATATGTTTATTATGTTCCTCAGGTTTATCCCGACTGCATTTATTTACTAACCTACAAAAAGAACTCTAGTAGCTCTTTCACAAACATATCACTTATTCTTTACATTTATTCCTCTTCAGACTTACATGGTTTGTTGTAGCTTTTATAAAAAGGCAAAAGACTGCAAAGCATGAGCAGCTTTAAAAACAAGCAAACTGATAATTGTACAAAGCAATTCAAATGGCATTTTATAATAGAAGAAAAAAATGGAGTCTCTTGTCCCATCAAAGGCTAATGTTGGAGCATTACATCTTCCACTTGCTCAGTCTAAGCATGCAATCAAAATATTTTGTTTTCTCTATAGTTATTGGATGATATCAGAAATTACAGTCTTTTGAAGTCAAGGTATTATAACACTGATAAAAACAAATAGTTTGAACACCATAATGCTATCCTTAAAATAGGAAAAAGAAAACTCTAGATACACAAAGCATTCAACAACCAGTCATTAAATGTAGAAGTGGTGTTTTGAGCAAATGATGTCTTTAAATCATTTGATTGTACAGTGGTATTCATTAGAGTCCTGATGTAACAAACCTGGAAGAATGAAACATGATTTCAACTAACTATCCTCCCTCCTCACTGCAGCGGTTTTGTCAGTATCTTTTCCTCTTGCCACCTCTATCGTTGCCTATGCAGATTTAAAGAGATGCAGTACAGTATATTTCCATGCAAAACATCTGATTTTAAGGACTAGGATTTTTAAGCCAAGGAGCTTAGTGGAATTTAAAACAACAATGTTTCTATCCCACATTCACTGTTTCTGCTATTCAGTCTGTAATGAAGCATCAATATAAATTCACTCAGCTGTAGAGCAATAACTAAAGGCTTATAAAGAAGTCAAAGCCTTTTTTAGAGAGGTGAACTACAAATGAACTTAAGACTAACTAAATTTTATAAACAGCAAAGCATACATACATGGTTCAAGAGTAGAGTCATTGTGCTCCTGAAAAGCTCACTAATTACTATTTTTATTTCATATTTCCACAATGTACACACCTGTTCTGCAAAGGTGGATCCAGTTTAGCTACAACCAACATCTGTGCTCACACCATGCTAATAGCTTTCTAAACCTTGCTCAGTAACACCAAGGAACTGCAGGTTCTCAATATGGAGGAGAACATCTTCCAAACCTCTGTGTATGCAAAGAAGCAGTTGTCCCAGTACTAGAGGTCAAGAGAAAATGTGAACACCTAAAGGCAAAGTACTGAGGTTCCTGCTTTTGAAAGAACACTGGGTTTCCACAGCAAAAACAGGAACTTCCAATCAGCGTTCAATTTATGTTAATGTGTCAGTTTAGAAGACCAAGACAAATAAATTAATTAATAAGATTGTTCCCTTTCAGCAAACCAGTAGGAAATTGGCATGTATGAACACTTGATCACTTTCTAGAGTTTAGGTACTGAATTCAGGTCTAGATGAAGCCTTTTCTTCAACTGGACACCTACAAGTCTCCAGAAGTAATCAAATCAAAACAGAAGTAACTTTTTAAAACACAGATACTGGAAGAAAAAGAGAGGACACTGTCACAGCCCACTATTTATATAACAGCTTTTTCTAGATGTTTTGGATCAAAAGATCACAGTCAACCTTCACAATTTATCTCAGATAAAGGCAACTTTCCTAGTCAATACGTAAAGTGAGATGCTGTTAACAGTCTCCTAACTCCCACTTCAAGGGCTCTTTCTCTTCAGTATTCTACAATTTTCCTTTCACAGAAAAGTACAGAAAAAAACCTGTCTGAGTTTTGTGGGAGTTTAATATATTTGTCTTCAAAAGTCTTATTTTGTTGAAGAGAAGAGCTTTTTAAGATGGCTGCTAATTAAATAATGGGAATTATCAACAACTTTCTTAATCCAATTTCAAATGCTATATTTGATTTTGAAAAAAAAGGCAAAAAACAAGCAAAAATGTAAGAAGGTAATTAGAATAAACTGTTAGAACCAGTCTTTTCAAAGGTTGCTTGACCTCAAGTGTACTGATTTCACGGGATATGTATAAAACTAAACATCTTTTTAAAAATTAAGACCAAACAACATTTTTGTGACAGCTTCAGAAGGTTCAGGTAAGCATCCGAAAAGACAACAACAGAAAAGTTCTTCAATAAGAAAATTGTGAATATACAGTAACTACACTGGGCTCAACAGTTATTTTTCTTTAGCATGAATGTGATAGAAGATATGTTGATGGCCCTTGAAATTGCCTTAAAGCTTTCAAAGGTAATGAAAGTCTTCTATACATTCTACACTAACCTTAAGATCAAGGCCTCCCATGAAGCAATACCAAAGTTATTCTGAACATTACTTTGTGGAGGGAGGGCTTTAAATCCCATGGAAATGGTATTATGTTTCCCCTGACAGCTTGTACTCTGAAGTTCTGACTGGTGGAGGAACAAGGAAACAGAAACTAAGCGTAGAGGCAGCATGAACTCCCTTAGATAAGGCCTTCTGGGGAACAAATGGAAAGCTATACAGGGTGTGAGAGTTGGCTGGCTGAAGCAAGATTACAGGGCCTGAACAGGAGTAGCAATGCAGAGAACAATGTGGACAAGCGACCTCCATGAAGCTGAGCTATTCTGCACATCAAAATCAGCCAGTTCCTCAGAGAAAACTTCCTTTCTGCACCCATTAAGTGAGTAAAGAGGACAGAGCCAATGCCAAGTACCTACCACAACACCAAGCACTGCTGGACCCTTATATATCTGCAGCTGCTAGAATGAAAGAAGATATGAGGTCTCTTTGAACCCTGAGACAAGTTCATGCAGGAACTAGGCTGTGAAGCCACTGAGACTCAGCAGCAAAGTCTAGACCCACACTGCCACTACAGCAATACACAAACATGAGAAAAAAAACGTGGGCACAACAAGTGTCCAACAAAGAGAAAATGGGGCTGGAAAGGCTGGTCTGGTTTTACTTAAAAATGTATCATCAGAGTGCCTTCCTTGAAAGAAATAAATTTGGAAACAGGAGGTATTCAAATGGCTCCAGTTGTTTCACTTTAGAATGTGTCCCGTGCTAAACAAAGCTTAGCCAGGTCAACCACTTGAAGCTTATATCTCATCACACTGTGTCATTTCTAGCTGTGGCCAGAACAAGGATGTGCAGAGAATCATGACAGAGGAAATCAAAGCAACAAGCACAATTATTCCTCAGGTGCTCCACAGTCATAAGGTTGATTTCATAGGATCAGAGAGCCCTGTCAGACTTGCTCCATTTGTACAACTTCAATTCCAGGCACTTCTTCCTCAGCCTAAATGTATAAATTCTTGAGAACCTTCTAACAAATTTTGAAGAAAGGATCACTTTCTAGGAGATTAACCTAATGGCAAAAAATGTAGACTAACAGGAAACATACAGAAATAGGTGTATTGTTTTAATCACAAGCATCTTGATAGCAATGAAGTACCAGAAAGAGGCAATAATGGAGCAAAAAAAGAATCCCTAACATGAAGTTGTACTATGCCTGCCTTGATAAAAACTCCCTCAAAGTGCATAATGAACTTTTAGGAAGCAATGGACATTACTTTATATTTTGGAAATAGAAGGACTGACACTTTTTCATAGAGCCCAACCATCCATTTATCATGTGAGTCCACTGCAACACTGAACATGATGCTGGGCCAACCTGCAACATTATTAATACCATAAACGGCTCTCAGACAGGTTAACACAAAGCCATAAAATTGCTTCAGTGGAGCCACTCTGAATGATCACATTAAAACCTTCAATTCATGTAAATCTGCAATTTGTGAATCAACACTATGCTTTGCATTTTAGAATCCCTTAGCAGCACCTCTGCACAGTTGATTGTCATCATGTATTGGGGCAAAATTTACTATGTTGTGTCAGGAATCTATTTGTAAGTTGTTTTGCAGCTTCCTGAGCCTCTGTGTGTCAAGAAGTAATAAGCAGCATGAAAGCAGGAGGGAGGAAGGAACTACAGTGATGGAGATCTGTGAACCAGTAGGCCTCCAAAGGCATTGGCCCAACTTGCTAGGCCTGCTCTATCCAGCATTTTTAGATTAAATTTCATAGGAATAAATGTCACCACATAATCTTTGAACAATCCCAACCCCACAGCAACACCAGTGACATTTTTAATAATGGTGAACTGTTTCAGTATACATTTGCACTATAGCTTGGAAATAAGTGTTATGTCAGATAACAGTTCTGAAAAATGCAGTAGAAAAACTTGCCTATCTGTTAAAAAAAATAAAAAATAAATCATTCCTGATACTTTCATTTGCCTCAGAATACCAAGCAGAACTCTTGCACCCTGCTTGCTCCTAAAGTTTTATGTCTTAAGAACAGGTTATTTGTTCCCATTTCTGTTCCCCTCCTTTCTATTCCACAAACTGTGCTCTAAAGGAAAGTCTGAATGCGTTTGCAATCCTCCATGTGTAAAGTCTCACATAATAATTTTCTGGCAAGAGCTTCACAAAGGCATGCCAGTCCACTTGTAGTCCTATTGTTCAGATTTGTCTGGACAAGCTGGAACTTGTCATATTCTCACTTTTACCCAAACTCTTTTTCCACTCTTCTATGACAAACCATCAGTAGAAGCTCTGCTTGTGGTAGCCCTGACACCAAAAGTGTACACTAAATTCTACTGCAAAAGGAATCACAAAGAGAAAACAAAATGAAACAAAACAAACAAAAAAAGAAGAAGACATTGGTGGTGCAAGCTAACAAGGAAAAGGAGTAATGAGTAATGGAAAGCACCATACTCCCAGTTCTTCTTCTTGAAGAGAATTCTCACAAAGAACAATAAATATTAGTCATTGTATTGTGCAGGGTTGAAGACTGAGGCTGTATGTGAGAAGAACCAGAAGAAACAGTCAAGAAACAGAAGTGAGAATGAGAAATAAAGCAGATAAAATATCAGTAAGTTTTAAACATTGTAATTCTAAGGCAGGAAGTGGGATTACTCCAAGTTATACCAACATATCCCCCTATATTTAGGTTTGGAAACAATGTTTATGTCTGTCTTATCAGGGCATAAATACCAGAGACAAGATATTCTAGAAGGAAACACCTTTTCATCTTGGACTTGCATATGGTCAAAAACACAACATCTGTGCATATAAAAATACATAATTTTTGATCTACCTGTGTATGACATTTCTGATACCAACAATGAAAGCTGATCTTGGTGGTTAAACAGCGGTAGATCTCTGTATTCTTCCACACACTTCAACAGCGATTGTATCATTGCCATAGGTCATGATGGCACACTGGCCATTGCAGTGTGGAAAGCAATACGGAAGGAACAGACCAATGTGTTTGCATGAAGCCGTTTATTTGCCAGCTGTACCAATGGTGCTGAGCAGGTTTCACAAGTTATCTATTAAACCTAGACTAATTTCAAAAAATTAAGATTGTTTCAAGATACGATAAAAAAGTCTTCAATTTCTAGGAGACACTAACTGCTGATCAAAAATAAATTTAGCTTTTACATAAAAAAAAAATCTTTATATCTCAGCTTCTGATTACCACATTGCAGCAAAAATGAAGCACAAATCTACTGAAGCAGCTTAGCCATTATAAAAAGGAGAAGATAGAAAAATAATGCTGATCATTCAGATAGTATTTTAAAATCAGTGTTCTGATTGCCAAGCTATTAAAGGAAAGCTAACCTCTTTCTGCTTAGTAACTTTAAAGCAATCATATTTCAGCAGGTATCATTGTTGTCCGAGACTCTGTGGCTTTTTTAGGGTTTGAATTGTACTATCTGTGAAGTTGTCATGCAGGAAACGAAAGTGCGTTTTGCTCTGGGTACTCACTTTTTGTACTGAAGGGTATTCGCCACTGTCAATTCCACCCTTACAAAGCTTGAATGATGGCACCAGAAGTTTACACATCTTACTCAGAAACGAAATCTGTCTTGATTGTCAGTAAAAACTACTCTTTATGCCTAAAAAAAGCTGAAGGAAACTTAATAGATCAAGGGAAAAAACATAGCAAAGGAGCACTTCCACCTAGTCTCCTCCCTACATGAGGGATCAGGAAGGGTCCAGTAAGACACAATGGTCAAAGAAACACAATAGAAAGTACTAAAAAAAAGTCACTACATGCCATGTACACTTGAGCAGAGCAATTGTCTATGAATTCAGAAACTAGTATTTCATACTGTAATTTTCATAATGAGTTCACAGCATAAATTCAATTTATCCTGACAGAATTCTGTACATTTAGTAGCACTTTTTTAACCTTTCTGATTGTCATAAAATTATACTGGTGAGCTGAATTGTATAATAAATATATGATATTTTTTCAATTGCATATTAAAATTCAGATGAAAAAAAACTTTTTTTTTTTTCCCCAGGCTTGAAATAATTCAGACCTGATTTTCTGGACAGGAATGCCCACAGTCTGTTCTTCAAGTAACTTCAAAGCATCCCGAAATTTTCCCTTAAAATAGTTTAAATTATTGTGCTTGTAAAAACAAATCCAAAATAAACAAACAAACAAAAAACAAAACCAAAATATATATATTCTTGTTTTCCTTGCCAGATCCAAAGTTGAAATGTCTTGAAATAACCATAGGATGAAGGTTTCAGCTCAGTTGACACCATTCCACGCACTTAACTCAGGTAGACACTTCATTTTTCAGCACCGGACATTATGAAGGAGGAAATCAAGCTAGATTGTGGTAAAACTGAAGCTAGTTATCCTGATGAAAGATCTGAGGGTTACTCACAGCTGTAAGTAACTGTTACCCTTGACTTTTTCCATGTAGAGGCACTATTCAAAAATAAAGGCATATTATACAAGATCCTTCTTGAATCTCAACATTGACAACTTTGCTGCTGGTTTTGCTTATAAGGTCATCAGGACTTACCCTGGATTTGTAGAGGCAATATTGTAGATTTTAATTCTGAGGAGGAGACAGGATTCAGAAAAACAGTTTACTCTGTGATGTGAACAGTCAGATTTTGACTGTGCTTTCTGCATCTATAAACTTTGCCCTAATTTGTCACCTGCATAAGTCATCCAGGTTTGCAGAACAGAATCAGTGGATTATGACAAGAGTTTGAATGAACTTATTTTTGCACAATTTCCTAATTTCCTTATACGAAAAGGAAACATAAGGGCAGAATGAAGAAATAAAAGAAAATAAAAAACCGCCACAAAAATCAGAAACAATTTGGCCATTTCTCAAGAAATTAATAAATACTAGCAGACTTGAAAAATAATGTAGTTTTCATCAGGCCATGTTGCTGACCACATCTTTTAGAGGAGGAATAGAAGGCCCAAGGAATTGGAAGTGAGATATAGGTCTTTTGCTTTGTCCAAATAGAGCCTGAAGATGAAGCAAAGCTAGGAAGTTACTGTCAATTCACTATTTTCTGTGTGTGTGAAATGAACAGATAGTTCAAATCAACTCTGTAGCAAGCTAGAACATGAACCACAGAAGCTACAATTACAAGCCATGTTAATTGGCAGTTCAGCAATCAAGTTGGCCCATACCCAAATGGACATAGTTACACACACTTTTAAACATTAGTAGGCAATCCCTTCCGGTACAATCACAGAATCAATTAGGTTGGAAAAGACCTCTAAAATCATAGCCCAACCTATGACCTAAAAACACCACGTCAACTAGACCATGGCACGAAGTACCACATTCAATACCTCTGGGGACAGTAACCACCACTTTTCTGGGAAGTCCATTTCAATGTCCAATCACCTTTTCTGTAAAGAAATTCTTCCTAATGTCCAATCTAAACTTCCTCAGCTGCATCTTAAGACTATGTCCTCTTGTCCTATCGCTGTTTGCCTGGGAGAGGAGGTCAACCTCCGTCTGGCTACAACCTCCTTTCAGGTAGTTGTAGAGGTGTATGCAAGGCAGCCTGAAGAACTTTCCATTGCAATGTATGATGCTATGCCTATTCGGAGAGTTCATAGCCAGACTTTTAAAATCCAAAATCTTCTTTAACACAAAACCAGTTTATTCTCTCTACTACTGTCCTATACTCTAGGAACCGGAAACACCTAAAAGCCATCATTGGAAGATTTTTTCAGAGCAATTCCCAAAGCAGTATACAGTATGCGTTGGAGTTGGGAAGACTTTCTGCACAGATGGAGCATTCATAGAGAAATGGTTGTAAATTTAATCTAATCTACACCCAAATCTTCTCAGGGACCTCATATAATCCCAGAAACTACTTAATAGGCCCCTAAATATCGTCTTTCCCTACTGTTTCTCCTTGCAACTTGATGTCTAAGAGGAAAAGTATTCTTTCCCTGTCAGTGATCTTTATTTTTATCTTCAAATAAAGAGCATGGAAAGAACAGCAAAAGAATTATTCTCCCTGTAAAGATGTTTGATACATGGAGTGTAGCAAACTGAATTTTATTTCCTAGCTCTAGAAATCAGCAACAAAGGCTGCAAGAGTCTATAAAACCCAGGACCCAGCTCTAATGTCACTTGTCCCACTCTAAGAAAGGTATAACTGTATCCCTTTCTCTTAATTTACTTCATTGTTGAAGTAAAAATCTGCAGAAAAAAATTATAGAGACTATAAACAAAACTAGCCATTGTAAAGAAAAATAAATTTATAAATATTTGAGAAAATATTTTTTATGTCATTTAAAATGAGTAAGTCAGAGCTCTGCTGAAGTCAACTAGAAAGTCAGATAATTCATATCACAGAAGACCCTAAGCATATGTGTTTAGCTAAGGAGGGGGTAATGAGTTTGTGCGATGCTTGTGGCTAAACAAAATACAGATAAGTTTTACTGTTTCTTTGCCAGTCTTTGAGAGGCAACGTCTCAGTTTCAACATACAAAATTATACACTTTCAAAAGGCCTCATGGGATAACTCCACTGCTCATTCCACTGCAAAAGAACAGTGATGAACTATACTAAACTTCCCTAGAAAGTGATCCAGCAAACGTTTCACTAGCTTGGGAGGACGGGTTGAGGATGTAGACATCTCTATGGATATGTGAAGACTACTGCAGTGCTTACTACCTGCTAGGCCTGTGGAGTGGAGGGAAATACACTGGCTTTTAAAGCTTTTGTATTCCAAAGCAAAACCAACATAATTTCAGCTCAGGTAGAATCTCTGGTTTTAGAAGGCTGACTGTTTCACTGTTTCTGGCTGTTTCCACATATAGAATTTTCAAAGCATTCATCAAATGCACAATAACTGTCAGATTTAGTATCTGAGTGAATTAGTTATTCATCAGTGCAGAAGGCTTTTCCAATCAAAACCCTTTGTCCATCTCTTTCTATAATGAGTATAATGGGTTATTTTTTCCTTCCAGCACATCCCACTCTCACTTCTTCCTAACCCTTGGCAGAGCTCCCTGTAATGCTAGCATGGAGAGCTCTGAAGATTATGACATCTGAGAAAACCTGAAAAACAGAAAGAGGTGGAAATATTTAACAACAGCAGCTGCATCCCATTCAGCTGGCTTGTCAGAGTACATCCTGATTGGAATAAATTACATCTCAGCCTCTGAACACTGGAGGGGAAACAAGGTGTTTACAACATAACACCTAGTTGGATCAATTCCAAACTGTGACATATGTCACACAAAGTTGTCATGATGAAACTAAGTACACGTTTCTCTCCAAAGCCGAAATCAGTGCATTAGCATCAAAATGTCGATCTTCATTTTGAATGACAGTGTCTTCACATTAGAATATAATCAACATAACCCTGTAGAGAAATGAAAGATTTTGTTGATGAAAGATGGGAGTATATCTTGAAGAAGCATGTTAATACCTTAAAATGGAATAAAGTCTACAGAAAATTATCAAATTTTCCAGATATCATACCAGTTACATAGTCCTCAGCTGCTATAAAATGGTCACTCTTTAGAAGAGTGGCATTTGGAAAGCAAACAAAGCAAAAGTCAAAATACAAATCCTGACATTGGTAGCAACAACAGTTCAAAGCCTGATTCTGGATTCAAGTAGCTTCAGTGAAATCCACCTGTAAGATTTCAAAGCAAGTTTCTCTTCCTCTGTCCCCAAAGTGACCACTGGATTTTTTTAATTGTCAAACAAAGAAAGAAAATAGGCTGGAAGTTAAAGCCAAAGGCTGCCATGTTACATCAGTTAACCATACATAGTTCAGTGCACACTTCTTGCATCTTAGTCAGCCCTTTATCAGCCTCTGTTGATCAGAAAAAAGTAGAGCCTGCCTGAATATACAAAACACAGCTACAGCATATGAACAGAAGAATAAATGGGATCTGAGACAAGCAGGTCTTAGACATCTCCAACTCTCGTTTTTACGATATCAGAGTGTTAATCATAACAAACTTAGCAGCGGACAAGGATAACAATCTCTGCACAAGTTGTCTCTGCTTTGCACACAGACCTCAACCATCATCAGCAAAAGAAAATAAATAAATAAGTCTTATGTTGCAGCATTAAAAGCAAACATGTTTTTTTCATTTGCTACAAGAAGGATTTGACAGTACATACTTGTGGTATTTTACAGTCACACTGAACAGCTACATCTTCTCGAAGAGAAAAATACTATTTCTACCAACAGAGAATTTAAAAGTTGGAAAGGAGAGAGAAGAAGAATGTCATGGAATCTTTGCTCAACTAGATTTATAGCACAATAGTGCTAAGATTATAACATTAGCCAAAGACGATGTAACAAAACAGATTCTAACCCCGAGTTATGGGAACTTACACGCATTCAACAAATATGAGCCAACACGGAAAAATCATACTCCTTCTTCCCTATGCCCTCAAGAAATATTTATCTGGTAATTTTAGGGCCCAAATCAAACTTGCCAGAGCATAATACAAAGGTGACATTAAGCAAATGCAAAAAATCAAGGTTTTTTTTTAAGCTATTTATGACTTAGAGTTCTGACTGTAGAATTGTGATAATAATGGTTATTTGTGTCAGGCTGCACACAATCTAACCTTCTCAGTTTTGAAGGGTATCTCAGGGCTGAGGATTGCTGTCTTTCAGCAGTGCATAGACCAGCTGGCTGCCTCCCTCAATACCCTTTCCAAAGGTAGTTAATGTTATTCAATGTTGAATGGCTTTGTGCTTACTCAGTGTCCAGGAGGCAGCCTCTGCTAAGCAGACAAGTCTTTTCGACCACTAGCTCAATTATTACAGAAACGAAAATTCCTCTGTTTGCCACATCAAATGGTAGATTATGGCAATTACTCTCCTGTCTCCCCCTCTACCAGTCTCACTGAGACCAGCTTAATGGTCAACCTCTTATACTCCTTCTGTTCCCAAGTATTATCAAGACTGCAGATAAACACCCCAACCTAACCCTTTTGCTTCACCTTCGTCTTTGGGGTTGCTTGCTTCATTTACAGATAGCTGAATAAATGTGTTGAGCTGTCTGCATTTAAGCAGAAAATGACAGTGATTGTCACTAAATATAATGAGTGCCGTATGTATGTTTCATTGAAACCACAAGCTCAAATTAGCCTGTCAGAATTTGACTGTACCCTGATGCCAGCCTGTCAAGTGACTCAATTAGCTCAAGAGAATAAAGAAAAGGCTTGTCAAAGCCATCAAAGCTTTCCACTTGCTCAAGTCCCATCCTTTTGCTCACTGTCTTTATTAAATCTAAATGCATTTTATATTTGCAGATAGGTAGATGCCGTCTCTTCACCACCTCTTCATCAACTCCCTCTTCACCACCACTTTCTTACAGAAAAGCTCATCAAATCTGTGGAGAGGAAAAGGAAGTTATTTCTTTGCAGGTCCATAAAGCCTGTTTTTCGTGATGAAAGGAAATATTTACCTGTAGATAAAACCTTATCAGTGGCTAAACTTTGTTTTTCTTGCAGAGCACTAAAAAGCATTAGAAAAATATTGAATTTAGAGATGAATTGAAAGAGCAGGGACTTCAAGGAGGAGTGTTGTCTTATAATTCTTTCTTTTCCCACCAATGCATACACAGAGGCACAGACAGCATTTATTGTTACAGACGTCCCAGAGACCAGCAACTTGCTGAGCCACGTGGACCCCCATAAGCCTATGGGACCAGATGGGACCCACCCGAGAGTGATGAGGGAGCTGGTGGAAGAGCTCGCCAAGCTGTTCTCCATCATTTACCTATAGTTCTGGATCACTGGGGAGGTCCCAGATGACTGGAAGTTGGTAAATGTCACACCAATCCACAAAAAGGGCCGGAAGGAGGACTTGGGAAACTACAGGCCCGTCAGCCTGACCTCAGTGCCTGGCAAGGTTATGGAGCAGATCATCCTAAGTGCAATCACACAGCACCTACAGGATGGACAAGGGATCAGACCCAGCCAGCACAGGTTTAGGAGGGGCAGGTCCCGTCTGACCAAGCAAATCTCCTTTTCTGATCAAGGGACCCGCCTGGTGGATGAGGGGAAGGCTGTGGATGTGTCTACCTGGACTTCAGCAAAGTCTTTGACACCGTCTCCCACAGCATTCTCCTGAAAAAGCTGGTAGCCCACGGCTTGGACAGGGGCACTCTGTGCTGGGTTAGGAACTGGTTGGAGGGCCGGGCCCAGAGGGTGGTGATGAACGGTGCTGCATCCAGTTGGCGGCCGGTCACCAGTGGTGTCCCCCAGGGATCAGTGTTGGGCCCAGATCTGTTTAATATCTTTATTGATGATTTAGATGAGGGGATTGAGTCCACCATCAGCACATTTGCAGATGACACTAAGTTGGGGGGGAGTATCGATCAACTGGAAGGCAGGAGGGCTCTGCAGAGGAACCTGGACAGGCTGGAAAGTTGGGCTGATTCCAGTGGGATGAGGTTCAACAAGGCCAAGTGCCGGGTCCTGCACTTTGGCCACAACAACCCCATGCAGCACTACAGGCTGGGGACAGAGTGGCTGGAGAGCAGCCAGGCAGGAGTTTGGATTGACAGGAAGCTGAACATGAGCCAGCAGTGTGCCCAGGTGGCCAACAAGGCCAATGGCATCCTGGCCTCTATCAGGAACAGTGTGGCAAACAGGTCCAGGGAAGTGATTCTTCCCCTGGACTCAGCACTGGTGAGGCCACACCTCGAATACTGTGTCCAGTTCTGGGCCCCTCAGTTCAGGGAGGATATTGAGGTGCTGGAACAGGTTCAGAGAAGAGCAACAAGGCTGGTGAAGGGACTTGAGCACAAGTCCTATGAAGACAGGCTGAGGGAACTGGAGAAGAGGAGGCTCAAGGGAGACCTCATCACTCTCTACAACTCCCCAGAAGGAGGTTGTAGCCAGGTGGGGGTTGGTCTCTTCTCCCAGGCAACTATCAGTAAGACAAGAGGGCATGGTCTTAAGCCCTGTCAGCAGAGGTTTAGGTTAGATATTAGGAAGAAATTCTTTACAGAAAGGGTAATCAGACATTGGAATGGGCTGCCCAGGGAAGTAGTGGATACTCTGTCCCCAGAGGTTTTTAAGATGAGACTGGATGTGGCACTTAGTGCCATGGTCTAGTAACCGCAGCGGTATTGGATCAAGGGTTGGACTTGATCATCTCAGATGTCCCTTCCAATCCAGCTGATTCTATGACATTCCTTAGCAATAGCACTTGCATCTTTTCCCAAAGACCCCTTCTCTGCTTCTTCCCAGCTCTCAACTCTGATTCCACCACCTCTTTGTAATGTCAAAGACTCTGTAATGATACCAGCTCATTAGCAAGTAGGGAAAACAAAAGAAATGGAATGACATCCTCCTAATCAGTATTATAGGGGGTTTTTTCCTCTGACCATGAGAATATTAAGATTTGTATACTTGTTTAAAAAATAATAATTAAAAAAAAAAGTGATTCATGATCTCTTCCACAGACTAGACTCTGATATGCTGTTGATGTTTTACAAGATGAGGAAACACACTCATTGCCAATTGTGAAAGTACGGGCACCTTGTGAAGTGCTTTGGAAGCTGCACCAAGCCAACAGTGTCTCCAAGGGGATAAAGAAGGGGTGTATCTGCGTCCTGCTTTTTCCATGCCAGTTGATCACAATTCAGTAATGCCAGTTCCTGTACTAGCCTTGTAGCTTGGAAAAAGATTCTTGTCAGCCCATTTCATTACACAACTCACAGCACAGTTGTCCTGAGGATTATGCTCTTGTCACTGTATTTGAAATGGTTTCCTTTAAAGAAAGCAGCACCCAAAATTCACGAGCTTCCCTTAGGGCCATCTCCAGCAGCATCTAAGTATTAAAAATGAAATAGATTTCATTAAAGAAATAAAATCAAACTTTTAGTTCCAAGACTGAAAAACAAATTACAAATAAAACATAGGACCTCACACCAAGATACAAAATTGTGCTTAGAAGACAACACTTCTAAGGTCTCAAATCTCCTGAGATGCCAGGATAGGGATATTTGCAAAATAATCTAACAGTTGTTTAGAGAACTGCATATCTTAAAGAGTTGCACTGACTTACACACTACGGGAAGTGTTGGTGCAGGACACTACCTGCCAGAAGAGACCAACCTTCCACTTTAATGGCATAGCAACTAGCATGGTAAGAGAGTGCCTCTTCTAAGCTGATATCCTAAACTTGTAGCCAGCACTCTCAGTTTCACCCCTTTGTGGTTTGGATTTGTTGAGGAGAAGGGGACTGAGTCAAGTTAAGGGCAAGTCTGGGTTCAGGGCTATCTCAGCTTCCACTGGCCTCTTTGATGAATCACTGGCCCCATGGATGCAGAGTGGGGCATACAGCAGTGCTTCTATTGTCCCAGTCTGGCAGCTTGCCATGTCAGCATGGGCCCACAGCCCCAACAAGTCCTCATTGGCCTGGCAAGGGTAGATAGCAGAGTGAAAGGTACTACAAATCCACATATAAACCATAGGCATCTTTGGGGATCCAGGAAGAAAACTGAGAAAGAACCAAGACACCTTCTAAGCTATCCTCTGTTTCTGTGAACAAAAGGAGGTGGTATATTTTGGCATAGAACTGCTTGCTTCACATTCCAAAGTGCCATCTGATCACACACACAAGCATGCATAGATTATTTAATCAGCGGTTCCACCTGAAGGAAGAGAACAAATGAGTTGTTGAAACATCTAGGACTTTTTCACACTCTTTCAAGATGTTCACAGGGGAGGAAAAGATAAACACTGAAAAAAACAAAGAGAAGTGAAGAGAAAGGCTGTGGGAAAGTTTCAGAAAGAAATAAAATACAGGCTTCAAATATCTTAACACTGCTTTGGGACACTGCTTTAGGCTCCTGGAAGGTATCTACTTGACATCAGCTAAGATTGCCCCAGTGTGTGCATGCCACTGAAGGGGGAGGAGAGTAAAATAACTGACAAAGCAGCAGTAACCTCTTGCAGGTCTTCTGTTCCATTCAGATGTCAGTGTTTAGCACTTGAAATATCTTTTCACCCAAACAAACAACATCAGGTTTTATTTTGAGAAGGACAAGACCCACAGACGAGGCTATGAGAACACGTCATCTAGCTCAATCTGTGTCATCTTTACATTGCTTGTCTTGCAACCAATATTTCTGCACTTTAACAGATAATAATTGCTCAGCTTAAAGGCTTCTTCTTTGGCTTTGCTCTTGAATAGTCTAATATGCTTCAAGTGCAGCATATCTTTCAGGAACTAAAATTCAAGAGAGCATTAGAACACTTGCTCCAGTACACAACTGTAAATGCTAGTCAAGCCAAAACAATCTTCACTGCTTCTGCAGTTATGCATGAAAATGCAGGTCTGATGGATGTAAACCTTTTTAAGTCATGTATTTGTTTATAAAGAAAGCGCTCCTCATGAGCATTCCTCAAGAACCTTATTTCTGAGGTACCTTGGGATTCTCAAGTCTACAAAAGGTAGCCTATTTACTCTGTTATATGGTTTGTTGAAGCTTCAACCAAGAGCTGCTAAACAAAAAACTTCAGTTGTACTGAGTAAAGAAAAAGCAGCATTACCAGTGCACTAACATTTAAGTATTAATTAGACATGATTGGAACATGGAAACATTTAAAATAAATGCTCTTTGTGATATTATTAAATGTTAAATTTTATGCATACTAAATAATTTTGTAGACTGATAAAATAACTTCTTTCTGTGGCCTAGGAGATGCATAATTAATATATTTTTTTTCTAGCCATCAGTGTTTAATTATTAAAAAGTTTGACTAACAATTAGATGGCAAAAGCATAAAAGCCTTTTGAAAAAGCCTAACATTTATGTTAAGAATAGGACTGAAATATTTTTACTAGAAATTTTTTATTATAATTTATTTTAAAGTAGCATATACTCGTCTCTTTAGGTTCTTCTGAAATCTGGGGTAAGGAGAGGGTTTTAATTTCTATTCTCTAGTTTCTCCTTGAATATATATATACATAACTCAAGTATGAGAAACTAACTTACAATATAACTGGAATTTTGATGTTTATGTTGTCTTTGTATTTGATACCAGCCAAAACTGAGACTTTTAACAATAGTAACACTTTTCATTACAGATTGATAAATATAAAATAAATCTATAAATATATAAAATAAATAAAACGTAAATTTATTAAGAAAATAGAAAAAGTTCACACAAACTTGCATTGACAAAAAGGGAACCCAGAACAGTGTCTTGACAGGAGTTACAGAAGGAAATCCTGTAGGGACAGTACTGAACACACATGTGTGTGAATTTCTAGACTTGGTATGAATTTCTAGACTTGCCTTCACACACCAGCCTGCTGGTGGCACATGACAGCCCATAGCACAGGCAAGCAAACAGAGCATCAGCCCATAGACAAGCAAACGGAGCATCAGCCTCCAAGCTTTACGTTTAAATGCAAGCAAACGGGCACACAGGCAGGAGTCGCAAGACAAGGAGAAATGAGTGCTCAGAATCACAGCTGACGGCAGCCCATTGGTCACAGCCCATGGTAGCCCAGTTCTTGTTGAGTTTCTGGTAGGTATTATAGAAGTTTTAAGGAAAATTACAATCAGGCATTTGAAATAAAGCAATGGGGTCACTTCAAAGTGATGGAGGAGAGTACTGGAACTGCTCACAAGTACCGGTGCTAACAGGAGACAGCACAAAAGTACTTGCCCAAGAACTTTAAAAAATTAGGATGAAAGTGTCTGGCACTTCTGGCTTCAAGATGGGAGATGGAAATTAAGCTCTTGGTGCTGGGAGGAAGGACAGTTAGGCCCTAAGAGAAAAACTATGGCTTATATTTCACATGACAGGGAGAAGAGCAGAGTGATGACAAATGATGTGCAGTACAAACGATGACTGCAGCAGGAGTACATAGTTGTATCTTAAATGGAAGGAGAAAACACTGAGTCCTTGGAAATTGTTTGATATGGAAAAGTGAGAGTAATTATGGGGAAAATATAAGTGGAACTTATATTTTCTTGAAAGTGGAACTTTCTGTGGAAAGAAGACTCAAGTTAAATGACTGTATAACCCAGGAGTACAAATTTCAGTATAAAAAGAAAGAAACAAAATGCATCTCTACAGTAGCTTTCTTATTACAGGCTAAAAGCTGACTCTTCTTTTTCCCTGATTTCCAAAGCATCACAGCACCACCATTTCACAGGAGTCTAGTAAGAATCAGCCCAAGCTTGAATATATGCAACAGGATCACTGCTGCTGCCCAAAAGGCTTTTCTGGAGCTTTCCTCCCCCACCCTCTGAAGGAATAAAAAGCTGAATAATGTAATCAACAGCAATTCATTTCCTTGAAATTTAGCAAATAAGCAGAAAACATGTACTGTGGGGTAAGGTACTTCAGAAAAAAATTATTCTACAGAAGCAAACTGGAATTTCCTCTGTTAATGAAAATTTTAAATGTATAATGCTCTACAGATATACAGTTCAAATACTGTTCTTCAGGGGATATATCATGATAGGAATGATGGAGTCCAAAACCATTAATGAGGATTCTGGTTGAAGCATACAGACTTCATGAAACAGTTGTTTGAATAAATGTGAAATTGCTAGCCAGGAAAGTTTAACTCCCATCCAGAAATCAATTAAGTGCCACATTAACTAAATGTGCATGCAACTTGTTCCACTAAAAGCAATGTGTGTTCTTATTGAGTAAAAGATCCCACTGCATTTGCTCTCCTGAAAAACACCACTGATGACAATTCAAAACAGGAATTAGTTCTTTTTTTTCTGTTCCACAACTGTTCTCTTGCCACCCTGCTACACCCTACCTGGCAGTATGGTGTTGCCAAAGGATGGTTTCTCACTAGTTTCTCAGTGGTAGAACCTGAGCCTGCCATATTCCCCCAGAGTGTCTATAGAACTGTCAGAAAGTCTTAAAGATTACTCCCTGGGTTGTGTGACTCCAGGACAAAATTCATCTACCATCACAGAAGGTTACAAAGACCGGAAGACAATTGAAAATACAAAAACAATTTAAAAACAAAAAGTATTTAAGTTTCTACCCAGTACCCATATTCTTTAGATGCAGAAGCAAATAGTCAGCAAGTAAAACATGAAAGCAGGGGAGGACACTGCTACATTGGAAAAGAGGAAAAATGAGAGAAAAATAATCAAATTGGGAAAAAAAAATAAAATACTGATTCAGAGGCATTTACAGTGGGATTTCCCACCATAAAGCCAGAATCTGATATGTCTACTCTTCAGAGATCTTTTGCAATTCCTTAGTTAAGCCCACTAAAAAAAAAGAAAACAGAAGAAATCGGAAGTAAACCTGTAGTTTGGTAGATTTTTGTATTTATTCTTTATGAACATCCACCAGTGAATAAAACTCGGACTCTACTTACTAAAGAACAAACTCAGCATTTAAAAATTAAACTGTTACCTTTAGAAATGCAGTTCAACTCTGATGAACTGAAGTACTCCTTTCTTTCTGAAAGGCACTTTGTATCACATCTGGATATCACAAGGTAACTACTGTCAAGTCAGAAGTACAAAAGAAAGGACAAGGAATATCACAGATATGAGTGTTCCAGCGCAAGAGAAAGATTCCAGACTTTTGAGTGTGAGATAGAGGTTTCATACCTCAGATCAATGTGACCTGGTTCAGAGTATTGATACAATTCATTACAAATGCTACTCCACAAAAAAGTAGCTCAAATACATTATTTAATCCTGAGCTTTGTCTTTGAGAAGTTGATCTTCATAACAAGTTGGCTTACAACACTGCAAAAAGATATGTGGACACCTTCTCCATGTGAATAGTAGAGGTAACAAACTCAAAATTCTTGTTTTGTAAAAATGCAGATGATTCACCACAACTCAAAGGAAAATAAATTTTTTCCTATTCTCATACATTTCAGTACAGATGACCAGAAATACTCTACAGACTTTACTAAAGCTATCTGCGACTTAGGCTGATTTAATACAAAAGCTAAAATATTTTTCTCACAGGTTAATAAGGATGGAAACATTTGGTTTTTTCTCAATCAACATCTGTTTTCATTGTTGTGAAATATTTTGACAGAACGATTTGATTTTTCATTAAAAGAGGGGAAAACATGAAAAGGAAGACATTCCATTATTTCCTATAGAGTAGCCTCCTTGATTATTCAAGCTAGCATTTTAACGTCTGAAAAACACCTCCTGATTTTTAACTTTGAATAAAGTCTTAGAATAGAGTTAAAACCCAAGTATAAAATTACTGAAAAATCTCCAACCAGCCAAACTTCTGAGGGTAGAAACACAAAATTTCTGAGGCTTCACAGAGTAGCCCAGACCTAATCCATATCCTGAAATAGATGCAATATTATTTTACATTTAGTCCAAGAGCAAAACCTGCAAATCTTTACAGGGAGATTTCCTATGAAACCAGGAGTGTTTTTTTCCAGTCATGACTAGAAGGTAAGCTCCCTGATGACACAGGTCAACAGCAAATACGATTTCTGCTTATTGCAAACACCAGCCTCTGCAGAATATTAGAGAGACTCTGCAGTAAAACTAAATAGTACCTTTAGATGTAAAAGTGTGAGTAGTGTCCTTTTCACTCCATTCTTCGGATGTCTTATGGGTTTTGCACACACACTCTGTACAGAAATATCTAAGCCAGCTCAAGGCCTTCTAGAAGGACAGTTATCTTTGCTTGTTATTCAGCCTACGCTTGTCTTCACTTGAAAGAAACAGCTATCTTGCTTAGGTAGAATATCACTTAAAACAGTTATCAAAGGTCCAGATCCAAACTAAGCTTTGGCATTCCTAAGAGTATGAAAATGACAATTCTCAGTTAAATCAGAAGTCCACCTAGTCCAGTGCCTTGTCAGTAACAGTGGCCATGAACAGATGCCTTGGAAATGATGCAAGAAAAGAGGAAGAATGTCTGAATCATAGCATCTCTCATGCCTTTTCACTGCTCATGGTGGAGGAGTTTCCCAGCCACCTGTGGTGTCTAAGTCAGTTTTACATTGTATGTATCTCTCAGGAACCTGTCTTTTCTCCTGACCTCCATGATATCCCATTACTTAGCTTACATATATCCTTTTGTTTCACAAGGATTCAATTCTACAAGAGATTTCTTAGCTCGGATTCTTACTAATTTGCCTAGCATTGAAAGGATGGCATTACTACCTCTTGTAATTGGAACTCATTCAATTAAAACTAAATAACTTGTTAATAAACAGGATACTGCAAAATACAAGTGAATAAGGACAGCTACTTAATTAAACAGATGGTAAGCTGTAACACGGATATTTCTTTGACGCACACCTGCAGTTTGGATGTGAAGTAATTTCTCCACTTCTAAAAATATATGAGTTAATAATTTTCAAGCTATTAAAGAAACTGTTACATAAAAAGTAGTGATTTTGTTGCTTTTCTTGTCTTCTTTGTTATTTCTTTTCCCCCTAAGGAGTAAAAGATAATTTTTTAAAAAGTGAAAAAAATTTTCCCGGAGAAGCTGGCAGGCCACGGCTTGGACAGGTGCACTATTTGCTGGGTTAGAAACTGGTTGGATGGCTGAGCCCAGCAAATGGTGCTGCATTCAGTTGACCACCACTCACTAGTGAGGTTCCCCAGGGCTCAGTATTGGGCCCAGTCCTGCACCCTCAGTAAATTTGCAGACACTACCAAGTTGAGTGGGGTGTTGTTCTGCTGGAGGGTAAGAGGGCTCTGCAGAAGGATTTGGACAGGCAGGATCGATAGGTCAAGGCCAATTGTATGATGTTCAACAAGGTCAAGTGCCTGGTCCTACACTTCAGCCACAACAACCCTCTGTAGTGCTGCAGGCTTGAGGGAGAGTGAGTGGAAAGTGACCTGGTGGAAAAGGACCAGGGGGTACTGATTGACAGCCAGCTGAACATGAGCCAGTAGAGTGCCCAGGTGGCCAAGAAGGCCAATGGCATTCTGGTCTATACCAAGAATAGTGCGGCCAGTATGGCAAATATAGACACTGAAGAAATGAGGCTACACACACTGTGATTTGGTTTTTGGGATTCTCCACAGAGCTCTCTCTGCACTCCCCTTCTATTAACCTCTTCAGGTAAACAGCACCTGATGTTGCCATTCAGTTAACTAAAATTCCCAGGACTTTTTGCAAACTCATTGTTTTGGTTCACACACTATCTCCAAGTCCGAAACACTCCCTTTTGATTCTAACTAATTGAATGCAGGTGTTGCTGGCTTAACTTGCTCCCACAGCCAGCAGGAGCAGGGAAGTGATTGTCTCCCTGTACTCAGCACTGGTGAGGCTGCATCTGAAGTACTGTGTCCAGTTTTGGGCCACTCACTTCAAGAAAGACATTGAGATGCTGGAGAACGCCCAGGGAAGGGCAGTGAAGCTGGTAAAGGGTGTAAGCCATATGAGGAGAGGCTGAGGGAGCTGGGGTGGTTGGTTTATCCTAGAGCAAGGGAGGTTCAGGGGACACCTTATCATGCTCTACAACTACCTGAAAGAAGGTTGTAGCAAGGAGTGGGTCAGTCTCTTCTCCCAGACAACTAGTGACAGAAAAAGAGGACATAGCCACAAGCTTCATCAGGGGAGGTTCAGGATGGATATCAGGAGGAATTTCTTAACGGAAGCAGTTGTTAAACTTTGGACTAGGCTGCTTAGGCAGGTGGTGGAGTCAACATCCCTGGAAGTGTTCAAGATATGGCTGGACATGGCACTTAGTGCCATGGTCTAATTGACAAGGTGGTGATCAGCCAAAGGTTGGACTCAACAATCTCAGAGGTCTTTTCCAACCTAAATGATTCTGTGATTCTATATTGGAAAGGGAATTTTCTGCCTCACTTTTTCACTTATACAAAGCCTTGTTGAACATCTACAGCTCTCAGTCATGTGGATAAGACTTACAAAAACTACTCCTTGGATGATGTCACTTATCTCTCTTCCTCCCTCATCACCATACAAATGTGATTTATGGCAACCACTATGAAAACTGCCCTTTAGGACCTTTAATAGCAGACTATACCACCTGTGACATAAAACGCTTAAAAACATTACTGCTACTTGAATTGGTCTTTCCTTTCATTTTGAGCTTCATTTTCAGCAAATGTAATCATCCACCCCAGGCTTTAGAACATTAACTTCTCTGACTTGCATTTTTTATATTAAAAAATCCCCATCAAGTTTAAAGATGAGTGTGGGAAGGAATCGAAAAAAGATTTTAATTGTGCTCTGTCCCAGGTCAATAATAAGAACTGCTAAGGGCAGAGATACCAAGAGAGAATAGGAAAAATGGCTATGGCTGGTGAATGGTACCTTAGACCAGCAGTCTGGAGCATAATAGCCCAAATACTATTTAGTAATTGCTCTCTTTGCCTGTAGAGCTTCATTTCTTTTATATGTTTTTTGCCCTTGTAATATCTTTAAACTAGCATCCGAAAAAACATCACACCGTATTGCCACTTAGAAGCTAGGCCAATTCTACTACATGCTAATTTTAATGACATGGAAAGGCATAAGCTATCTGCCTGTAAGCTGCTAAAGCCCGCATGCATACACAAGTGATCACCACTACAGTTCTGACACTTCTCTTTATGCTAGACATGGTGAGAATACCGCAGTGACAGTATTTATAAAGGAAATTTGCAAGTTTTTTAATGGAATGCATGGGGTCTGTTTACATATATATTAGAGAACAGACTTTTACAGGGGAAGGGAGGAGGGGAAAGATATAAAATTCACCAGAAAGCTGAAATTTCCAGTCTGCACCAAAATTGAAACTGTTTTCATGCAGATGTTGCCTGCTGGGAGATTTAATTAAGTGACTTAGGGGTATCCTCAGCAGACAACTGTGCTCCTTGGCCAGATTGCTTCAGTTCCCAGTGTACTCTGCCATTTCCACACATAACAAGTATTTGACCTTTATCAGTTGTGGGGTCTTACTCCTGTGGAATGTCCATACTGAAGAAAAAGTGAATGAGAAACAACACTACAGTATCCTGGGACATCATCGCTGGACTACTGAATAGCTAGCTGACAGTATGAATTTTGAGAAGAAAGTTTCAAGTTTTCTCCTGAGAGCAGTCACTTTTCATGGACCAGCACATAATTGAGTCAAAACCACTGTTTCAAGAAAAAGAATTTACTTGTGTCTAACATATACACAAAATAAAATTCGTCTCTCTTAGAGAGCATCCCTGGGTTTTGCAACAACATTGGTGGGCTGGGGGGAGTGGAAGGAAATAATTCATCTTGTTGTCAGGTCTTGGGGGAAAAAAAGAAAAAGAAAGGTTAGCCCAGTGCAGACTACTGTCATAATGCTTGGACATCACTGAAGTCTCACATAAAACATCAGCAGCAGTTTTGAGTGTCTAGTGGTCCTCTTCAGATGGGTAAAAATTACTCTCAAGTAAGATGATAACAGAAATATCAATACCTGTATTATATATCATGGTTATAGCACTATCAGTTGTCTTCCCCTTATTGCTCTGTGCCCTCATTGTACAATTTAGTAGTATCATGTAGTAAAGATGTTCATTGCAATAACTACATTGGAGGCTGTAGTGAGTTTCTGTGGCTAGGTTTTGGTAGCCAAGGGTGCTACAAGGGTGGCTTCTGTTGGCAGCTGCTAGAAGCTTCCTCTGTCTAGTGAAGCCAGTGCCAGTCAGCTCCAGGACGGGCTTTCTGCTGCTGACCAAGGCTGAGCCAACTGGGAGTAATACTAATGCCTCCATGATAACATATTTAAGAACAGAAGGTTGTTGTGCAGGTGAAAATTCCAGCCAGGGAAGAGCAGAGTGAGAATATAGGAACAACAAGGTAAACACCAAGGTCAGTGCAGAAGGAGGGGTAGGAGGTGATCCAGAAGCCAGAGCTGAGGTCCCTGCAGCCCGTGGTGCAGACCACAGTGGAGTAGCTGTGCCCTTGTAGCCCATGCAGAAACGCACCTGCAGCCCATGGAGGAACCCATGCTGGAACAGGTGGATATCCAAAGGAGGTTGTGACCCAGTGGGAGGCACAAGATGGAGCAGGGTCCTGCTGGAGACCTGCAGCCCATGAAGAGGGAAGACCACGCTGGAACAGGTTTTTCCTGGAAGGACTTGTGGGCCCTAAGGGGGACCCACGGTAGAGCAGCTCATTCATGAAGGACTCCCCATGGAGGAGTGACCCACAGGACAGCAGTTTTGTGAAGAACTGTTGCCCACGGGATGGACTCATGCCGGAGAAGTCGATCAAGGACTGTCTCCCATGGGAGGGACCCCAAGGGAGCAGGGGAAGGACTCCTCTCCCTGAGAGGCAGCAGAAACAACTGACTACAACCCCCATTCCCTGTTCCCCTGCACTGCTGGGGAGGAGGAGGGAGAATGTGGAAAGAAGGAGGGGTGGAGGGAAGGTGTTTTTAAGATTTTACTTCTCACTCTTGCTGTGATCCTGTTAGTAATAAATTTAAGTATTATCCCAATTTTGAGTCTGTTTTGCCTGTGATGGTGATCAGTAAGTGACCTCTCCCAGCTCTTTTCTCAACTCATGAATCCTTCACTGCTTTTTTTTTCTCTCCTCTATCCAATTGCAGGGGAGAGTGAAAGAGTGGCTTTAGTGGTTACCTGGTGTCCAGCTAGGGTCAACCCACTACAGAGGCCTACTTTGAAAGGTGTCAGAGACAGAATTTTGCCTAGTTTCATATGCCACTGCAACTGTGAATGCTTCATCTTACTGTAGATGTAACAGCAAGTTTTGTTCAGCCATCTATACAATACAAAAATGACAATTAGTTGGAACAACTAATTGTTATCAGAAAAAAAACCATAATTTCATCCTAGTTTCAGGCTTCAGCTCTGAGGGAAATAAGTTCAAGAGAGTAACTAATTTGCTTAAACTTCTTTATACAAATGCTAATTCCATTTGTCTGACAATACTTTTCAGCTGCAGATTTATTGTCTTTTTTTTTAAATGCCTTGTGGCCAGTAGTTTCCAGCAGGCTGCTCTTTCAATTCCTTTGTATCACCAAGTTAGTCTGTAAGACTGCAGGTAAAAATTCTCTTTGGGTAATGTATTTGTAATATTTCTCAATAAATACTTTATATGTTTTATTCCATATGCAGCAGTGGTCATGGGGTTAATAACAAAAGTCCACAATTACGGATGGTGGCTGGTTTCTTAGGCTTTACAGCCTTATAAGTTCTCCCTGTGGTTGCTCCAAGATGATATAAATATGCTGTAAGTGCCCTTATATTCAAATGTATTTTGACTTTGCAGCAAAGAGCAACATTTGTTAAGATAACAGAGGGGATGTATTTCAAATAGCATAAGGTGCCTTTCAAGTTCATGGAGAATTATGGTGAAGCACAACACATGCACACTAAGAAATAAATTATTTTATATATTTAACAATGATAATATATTGCTTAATAGCCCTTCACCTTTGTGCATGTACACACTTCAGACAAACATACAGAAACTCCTGAAAGTGCTAATCAACCTAATTGCATGCACAATATCAAATATCCACAGCTAAAAAATATCTAAACATAATTCTTAGAGAAAATCCTCTTAGCGCACAAAGAGAGCAGCAGGCTCTCTTTGCTAACCCAGCTGAAACAGTTACAGTAGCAATACTGCTGTATGTGACTTACATGTTCTTCGGTCTAGGGGGCTTTTTTGCAAGGTGGAAGAGTTTAAAATAGCAATGATGAAGCCTCCAAATTATCAGATCAGAAGGAAACCACCTGAACATGAGCAAAAGTTTCACTACTTGAGGGTGATTAAGGACTGGAACAGATTGTCCAGAGAGCTCATGGAGCCTCCTTCTCTAGAGACGTTCAAAAGCCTGCTGGACACAAACCTGTGCAGTATGTTCTAGAGGACCCTGCCTGAGCAGGGAGGTTGGACTAGATGCCCTCCAGTGGTCCCTTCCAACCTTTCCCACACTGTGACTCTGTGATCATGTGAACTGTCACAGTTTTTTCCACATTTTTCAGTTGCAGGGACAGAAATAATCCACCAAGTCAATTGTGCTGTCATCATAGAATGGTTTGAATCAGAAGGTACCTCAAAGATCATCTAGTTCCAGTCCCTCTGCTATGGGCAGGCAACCCCATGTCATGGGGTTATCTATAACTGTCATTTTTGTATTGTATAGATGACCAAACATCATATGAAGCAACCTCACCATATCAAAGTGATCTTGATACAAAGTACTGTCTTGGCCTGAGCCATGCTAGTATTTTAGTTTTTTGAGTGATAAACTGTTTCAGCTTTACTCAAATTGCAAGGATCAATATAGTTAGTATGAAATGCACAAAATTAACAACATGATCTAGAGATTCCTGTAGCCTTATGTTTCTCTAAATAGAGAAATGCATTTAGTCAAATTTCTTCCAAGTTCTATTCTGGCATGCCTATCCTACTATTTTTCCTCTTTTTTTCTTGCTTTGTCTAAGATATAAGAAATACAAACCTAACAATTCCATCTGTTTTGCTGAAATCTCAAAGCGTAGCACCCAATAGCACACACCACTGCTTCAGCTGCTCCGCAGCCTTAGGGACACACCAATCCACACTTGAATACCAAAGGTGCCATTTAGACTAACTATGAGGTGCCTACATAGAAGACAGTAACCAAAAGTTCTCAATAAGGCACTTTGGTACCGAGGACACCAGATGTTTCTAGAAATTCAAGGAAAAACTGAAACTGTGTTACCGTGCAAGCTGATGGCACCACTGCTTTGTGCAAGCCGATGCCTAACTGATTACACCAGGAACTCACAAAATATGTGTTCATACAGCTCAGAAACATAACCCAATATGCATGTAATAGCACACCAAGAGGTGTGTAGGGAAGCACTCTGGGCTTGACAATTGCAGGCTGAGGTGAGAAATTTAGAGGCTAGATGTAAGCTCCCTCTTCTGCCTGGGCAGAGCTGCATCATGCACAGGAGCATGTCCTAGCCATGGCAGTACTTTTTCGTGTGTGTGCTGATCCTCTTTGATGAGATACTGAAATGTCTCTACTCTGCAGACTCCTAAAGAACACACAGGAGTATTTCTTACTCCTACCTAACATTTCCTAGTGAAGACATTGGCCCAAAATACTATGCTTTGAGAAAACATGCAAGGCGATAAGGATGATGGAGGTTTTAGACACTGGGATCTGCTCCTAATTAGACAAATGATGCAATGTAGATATGAACAATTGCATCACTTTGTTCACATAATCAAATAGCTTGTGGTAACTTAGTAATTAGGTTTTCACTGTATATACAGGCAGCTTTAAATGTTCTGTTGTGAATTCACTTAGGTAACCAACTAATTTCATCATATGTTTGCGTCCTTGTTTTTTTTCATTAACAGAACTAAATGTTAATTACAATATCTTAATGCTACTACTACCCACTTCTTGCTTTTCATTTATTGGAAAAAAAATAAAAGAGATTGAATACACCAACTGTTCCAGGTTAAATAATTTAACCACTTTGGATAATGGCTTAATTAACTAGAAAAACAACATAGAAGAAGTGCATGGCACACTTTAATTGTATGTCATGTCCAGGTTTTGTAGTGACTTGAGGTAAGTATCCCATTCCCAGCAGTTAATAATGGGGAATTATTTCCTCATTTGAACAATGTAGTGCTGGAGGTTAGAAAGATGTCTTTTTCCTGTGAGAATGTCCCTAAAATTTGGAATTACCACTACAGTGGTGCACCAAGTTTTCTTTTGCACCACCTTCTCTCCAGGAGAACTCTCCAGGAACTTCCAGTAGCCTAACAGTAATGACCCATATTTCACGTGGAAGTATATCCTCCATTGTTATAGAGTGACTGCTTTAGTAGTGGTCCTTCTGCCTTTATAATTAGTATCACACACAGGGATAACTGAGATGACCTATAAAGCTCACCCCCCACCCCTAAAACTTTTAATTACCTACAGCAGAAATGGGAAGAGAGTAGTTGTAATAACTAGAATCTTTGTGTTTCTAACCACAATTACATACATCACTATGAGGTTGAAAGGGGTTACCAACAATACAGGGAGGAAAACTCTATAATGAAAAATAGTTTTTAAAAAAAGAGAAAGTTGTAACCAGCCCAACTTGAGTGAATAAGTATATAAGAATCCACAACAGCAAATATCAGCTGCTCATTCTCTTGCGCTTGCCTTATCAACCACCACCATAAAAACATTAGAAAATGGAAAAGATTCTGTGCAAGGAAAAGTAAAACTAATTGAGGAATTGGAGAGATTGATTTATAATATGAGCATGACAAACTCATTCAAAAGCCACCGTTGTCAGTGGGAATACTTCTTAAAAGCAACCACAAAAAATTATTTGTCCTTAGTTTCCTAAGAGCTAGCAGCATACACAGATCTTAGAAGCAAAGAAAGGTGAGGATAAACATTCAACTATAAATGCTAGCCTCCGTATGTGAAAGTTTTATTAAAATGAAGTGTTGCCAAGTTTTGGATGATTCAGGAGAAAAAGAATTGGCAACTTAGTTTGTTAAAAACAGTCTCAAAATGTAAATAAACAATGTGGCAGCATGCTTACTAGTTAGACCCAAGTGAGGGACTGGGAGACAGCATGAGAACTCTATTCCCAATTTGCAACATGATCCAGGACAAATTATTTAGCTTCTGCTTGTTTATCCATCTGTAACATGGGTGTAAGAAAAGTTATTTCCCAGATGGCAGCATGGTGAAACTTAATTGATGTTTGTAAACTTCCACAGAGTCCCCAATGTGAGGTGAGCACAAAATAATATTACATTCATCTTCTGGGAGCTCCTACATTTATTTCATAAGTGCAATAAAGATAAATCGAGGGTTACAAGAAGAGAATTATTAAGTCTGCTGTAATAATTAGTGAGTTCAAAACACATGCTCTTGTTCACAGAATACTAATCAATACTTTTACATAAGTATAGATCAGAATTGGGTAGTGACTGTTTTTTATTGTGAGATGAATGCATATATTGTCCCTGAAAACTTCAAATCACTTTCCTCTGCCCTGACTTCACTGAAATGATCCAAAATGCTCAAAAAAAAAAAAAAAATAGTTCTTGGGCAATCACAAATTACAGCAGCTCTCCATTTCCAGCTCTAAACCAGAACATGGGAACTGACACCATGGGCCCAAACTGAGAAAGTACTTTCCACAGAATGCTGTCTCCAGCAGCAAGCAGCAGCACTATATGTTGCTCTATGACATTCCCTTCCTACTCCACAGAGTAGATATTACTGAGGGATTCTGGCTTACTTTCAACTCCTTTTCCATTTTCAACAGTAACTGTCATAATTCTGACTGCTCTTGTTACCCATAGAAAATCTTATCCTTCTCACTTCTTGGTGACAATGTCATTCTGTGGAAGATTTTCAGAGCCAAATGCAACCTTGGGCAACTCATGGCAATAATACTACTATCTTTCTCTCTTCCTTTTTCATAATGGCATTTTTAAATGCTGTCTAGTAGCACAGATAACAGAAGATGGTAGATTCAAAGAAAAAGTCATTCACTGGAAGTTAGGAGACAGTGCTAAGGATATTTTACTTCTACCAGCTACAGACACTTATGGACCTGAATCCAAACAGAGAAAACCCCTAAGAATTCACCTTCATGATGTAAGTCCTTCAACTTGATGTCTTGCAATGTCACCTATTACAAGGACAACCTGTTCATGAAACTTGATTAAACCACCTTATTGTAAACAATAAAATGAAATAAAATAAAAACCAAGTAAGAAAAAATTTAAGCAATCTGAAGACTCTTGGGTTTTTGTTTCAGGGTTTTCTTTCTTTTTGGAAATGGTTTGTTTTGCTTGATTATTTCTTACTTGTCTTTTTTTTTTAAAATTGCATTTTATTTTAAATAAAAATTAAAAATATTTTAAATAAACCTTCTCCGAGGTTACCAGCAGTAGACTATGCACTTTGGTTAACCTGGGATGTACACTTTCCGAGTCTCTTGGAATGAATGTTCCTCCAATGAACGCAAATACATCCATTTGACACATTGACATCTCTGGGTTTGTCTTGCTTGCTGCAAAGTGTAAATGTTCCCATGTCCCCTTTCCATTTGATTACTCATTAAATTGAAAAAAAAAAAAAAAGATTCTATTTTCCACTGGTTGATTGTACATGGGTCAAGAGATGTTCCTTAGCATGGATACAGCTATGTAGTTGGTATGATCTGTCTTCTTCCTACTTTTCCTTCACATTCATAAATGTAACCACTCTTCATAGCAGAATCACAGAATATGCTGACTTGGAAGGGACCCACAAGGATCATTGAGTCCAACTCCTGGCTCTGCACCAGGTGCCTGAGAGTATCATCCAAACATTTCTTGAACTCTGTCAGGCTTGGTGCTGTGACCACTTCCCTGGGGAGCCTGTTCCAGTGCTCAGCCTTGGAGGGAAGAACCTTTATCTAATATTCAACCTGAAAGTCCCCTGCCACAACTTCTAGCTATTCCCTCAGGTCCTGTCACTGGTCACCACAGAGAAGTGCCCCTCTTTTTCCCCTCACAAGGAAGTTATAGACTATGATGAGGTGTCCCCTCAGTCTCCTCTTCTCCAGGCTGAACAGATCAAGTGACCTCAGCCACTCTTCATACAGCTTCCCCTCAAAGCCCTTCACCATCTTCATTGCCCTCCTTTGGATGCTCTCCAAGAGCTTAATATCTTTCTTATATTGCAATGACCAAAACTGCCACAATATTCTTGCTGAGGCCACACCAGCGCAGAGCAGAGTAGGACAATCACCTCCCCCAGCCAGCTGGCGATGCTTTGCCTGATGCCTCTTGGGACACAGTTGGCCCTCCTGGCTGCCAGGGCACTGCTGACGCATATTCAACTTACCATTAACCAGGACCCCCAGGTCCCTTTCTGTGGCACTGCTTTTCAGCATCTCATTCCCCAGTCTGTACGTACATCCGGAGTTGCCCCATACCAGGTGCAGAATCCAGTGCTTCCCCTTGTTGAACTCCATATGGTTGGTGATTGTCCAATCCTCTGATTTATCGAGGTCTCTCTGCAGGACCTCCCTTCCTTCAAAGGAGTCAATAGCTCCTCCCAGTTTTGTGTCCTCTGCAAATTTGCTAGATATCCCTTCCATTCCCATGTCCAAGATGGAACCCTGTGGAACCCCTCTAGTGACAGGTTGCCAGTCTGATGTTACCCCATTCACTATAACCCTCTATACTCAACCTGTAAGCCAATTGCTCACCCACCACATGATGTGTTTATCTAGCTGTGTGCTGGACATTTTGTCCAGAAGGATTCTATGAGAGACAGTATTGAAAGCTTTACTGAAATCCAACAAGATTATATCCACTGGCTTCCCTATATCAACTACGTGGGTTACTTTGTTATAGAAGGAAATTAGGTTTGATAAGTGGGACTTATTGTGTTTGATAAGCTTCCTGTCAGCCAGGACCTCTCTGGATTCCCAGGACTGCTTGAAAACCATCAAGAGAGGATGACATGAGCTAGCTCTTTGAGGATTCTTATGGGTATTAAACAATACCTTTTCTAGTTGAAAGGATTACTTCTTTTCTTTGTCCTGTTTTTTTCAGGCTTTCTGCAAAATCAAGCACATGTTTCCACTTCATCTGAACCAATCTCATGATTTCAAAAAAAATCTGAAGCCATAGTATGATTTCATATAATAAAAGTCAAAATTTTGGGTCATGAAAAGACTCACAAAAGCGATGTTCATATGCCAGTATGTACCACAACAGTTCAAGACTAACATATGTATCTTGTTTGGAAGATGCATCTTTGATATACCTAACAAACTTCCACTTGGGAGTTCTGTCCTGAGAGTTTAATCAATACCCACTGGTGCTTCCATAAGGAAAAGAGCCATGATAGAAAGAAGGTAGCATCTGCTGAAAATTGTTTGGAAGACTACACCTATTTATTATAGAAATTTTTAGAACTAGACATTTTTAAAAATTTTATATGATAATATCTCTTTATGAAGACAGTATAACTACCCACATTACTGTATGTAAAAATGAAAACAAATTTGTGATTTTGACATAGCATTATAATATTTGATTCTGAGGTTCAACAACAGTTTTTCAAGCCTGGATTCCACTTACACAACCTTGAGATATTAGGAGTACGTTTGAAGTGGTATTTATCTTTCTTTACTTATTTTCGTTTGGATTTTCAGAAATTCATTTTCCTTTTCAGGTAACAAAACTCCCTCTATTAGATCCCACATCTTCCTAAAAAGTATAGCATACAATCAACACAAACACTGAACAGAAACTGAGATCTAAGTCAGTGACAATCAGTACCCCAGTGTAAACACAGGCAGCACTGAGGGATCTTCCCACTATGAGCCATACAAAAGGAACTAAGAACAACTCACCTAATTTCAGGCACTTGAGGTTGCTTGTAAAGAGAGAAAAATTAATCTCCAGAGGGTGGTTCATCCTTCCTATCATCTTGTTAGATAATTGAAATTTGTTGGAATGGATTTAGGCAAAAGTTCCCATCTATCTGCCTGTTCTTCTCAACCAGATGCAGCAGCTCTTGAAAGCATTCTAAAGAACAGAGACCAAGAGAGATAATTTTTAGATTTGGTATTATGCACTGAAAGTAAAGATAGTTTTTACCCATGGCACCTGTCCATAATGCAGAGTGTGGACATCATTATTTCCATAGCAGAGCTTGCTTTCCTGCTGCCTTCCTTTTCTACAATGACTTAGACATGGATCAAATAGAGCTGTTAAGACTTGACAACAAATGATTCTACGAAATACTGAGACAGCTATCAAATTCAAATGAGAATGGTAACCTAAGTCCAAAAGAAATTTCACTACTTCCACTAGAGCTGTGAACACAACCCTTTAACCAGGAAAACAAACAAAAACCATATGACTTAAGCCATCCATTTACAACAGTGTTCAAACTTTTATATTTTGAACACTTTTAATTTCTCAAATGAGAATTAGAAAGGTTTTCATCAGATAGCTCTTAAATCTGAAGAAAACAGATTCCTACTGCAGAAGCAGTAGAAACTTCGTTAAGTAAATTGTTTGCTGCAAATTATTTATTTAGCTGCAGGCACAGGCTAAATATTTGCCCCAATTCACTGGACAGTCTCCTAACACCTAAGGGAAGCTTCTACCAAAGCTATTAAATAAGTATTAATCCATGTTTTACCTCTAATTAAATGTCATCTAAGTTATCTTATGTGCATTAAGGGCTAAGGATGATACAGTTTTGACTTCAGATAATTAGACGCTTTCTGTTAATTACGCCTCAAGACAGGCTTTGATACGGCAATCTCATGCTACTCTTAATGTTTCAGTGTTTCTGATCTGTCCTATGGAAACAGAATATGTCAGTTCTAAAAATGTGATTCCTAACACTGGGAGGAAAACAGAATTTTGGTCTTTCGTTTTATAAAACATCTTATTATGCAAATATCTCAAGACAGTGTGCTACTTTAAAAGGTTTATACATAAGCTCTGCTTGAAGCAAAATGTAAAAGTCCTTCTGCTACATTTTTTAAAACATTTAGTGAGAGTGGTTCTGTAAGTATCCCAGGGTTGATTACTTTTAATAATTAACATCATACAAATGAGACTAATTAACCTTGTGTTCAACTATATCTACCACTAATTACCTTGATGTTTTATTTCTAATAGCCTTGTGGCTGACCAATTATTCCATGTGTATAACGTTCCCAAATTTTAACTTTCAAAAAAAAATTTATTATAATATACTGTTATACTATCTATGAATATACTATTATCCTCTCAGACAAAACTGTGCTTAGCTTTTTTTCCAGTTTAGTCTGTCCAATGACATTGAATTTTATCCAGTAAGTCCCATACCTGACCTGAAGGTCATGTAACTCTCAATTCAAAATCAAAGAAATACAAAACATACAGTTCTGTAATGTATAAGCAGATGCAAATATGATCATGTCTTATCACCCTTTCCTGTTGTGCATGTTCTTAGACCACGATTCATCCATATGTTTTGAAGGGAAAGAGCAAAGGACTCTTCTATTCATAGAGGTTCTTTACGGTATCCTTAGCACCTCAACTACCCTGACATATGTTCAGCTCCTGAAGGGAATGTAACTATCACTAATCAAAAACTTTTATTAATTTTGCACATAATTTTTTAATTATCTATGAATTTCTAGATCTACTGGCACCCAGCTCTGGAAAAGCAAGTTTTGCAAATTTAAGGAGGCTAGATGTCTGCCATTGTATAGGAAGTCCTCTCCACGCTGTTTTTAGGGAAACTACTTATTTAGGTTCCATGCTTTGCTTTACTGTTGTCCTCTTTCAATTCCTTCCATCCTTCTCGTTAAGCTTAATGAATGCATCCATCCAGGAATTGTAACAACATAATATACAGTAACTTCATATCATAAAGTGGGTTACTTTCCATTTTCATGAAATTATCATGTATTAGTGGTCTTAGATCATTAGGTAGCAGCTCCTGAATTGAGAGCTGTTTACACTGCCACCCTCCAACAACAAAAGTGTACCATAGCTGTACATACCATCCTGTGAATTCTAAAGTTGGCAATTCTCAATCAAAGAGCCAGAAACAGTAAATTAACTAAAGCTTAAACCTAATTTTAATATTTCATAGATTACTAGAATTATTAATCTTCTATTTTAAACTAAAAATTAATTTAATTGAAAACATTTACGTTTAATAAGATCTGAGTTCAGGATTCTTTTTTGTAAGGCTCAAGCTTTCTTTGAAAAAAATTCTTTCCTTACTTTTCTAGTACAATTTCAAAGTAAAAATTTCTGCCTGTGTCAGCAAATAAAACATATCCGCTTTGACACAAAGTGTTGGCAATAAGATGAAAATAGAGCTGTTCTTTTCTGTATTAGTGGATCTTGTTCTTCAGAGTCTATAATTTTTGATTTTTACCAACAATCTCGTAACTGTACATGGAAGTGTATAGGCCACAGACACAACAGGAACCTACAGTGACTTTTTGGGATCCTATGGTACAAAACACCACCTACCATCTAAATCTGAGACACCTTTCTCTTAGTGTTGTGTTATAACAACAGGAGACAACTCCATATTGCCCACCTAATGTTTGAAAACATAAAAGACTGGCCTAAAATGCACTAAGGCCAGTAAGCCTTTCTGTGAGTCCTCAGGCCTTTTACTGACCTGTGATGTCGGCCTCCAACTGATAGACTGCATTTGCATTACACATGCAGACATAAATTAACAAATTAGGCATGCAGCAAACTAAGGAATTAAACTCACTGCAGCTTTGCTGCAGGTGGGAGTGGAAGGTTTAGACAAAATTGATTTAAAAAGCCCTGCCATTGAGTCTCAAGGTGCAGAAAGGATTGCTTTCTAAACCCCTTCTCAAAGAGGAGTCTAGGTGCAGCTGAATCCAATCCTAGCCTTGGATTATGTCAATAGTTTAAATTTAAGGAATTACAGAGGTGTGATTGAACCCCTTTTGTCCCGCAGATTTTAATGATTGGCAAAATGGGGATACTTATATAAGATGAATAGTTTACTATTACAAATGGTTAGACAAAAGATCTTAATCAGAACTATTTATGACACAATATAAATGTTAAAAATGTCCTAGTAGAGTATAATATAGCATAAAATACTATAGTGTACTGTAACAAAGCAATTATTGAAGCAGTTATATTAAAGCTAGCAAAAAGAAATTATTAAGTACAGATCTGATGTAACTCACCCATGTCAACGCTAGTGGGGAGATCTCTTTCTCTCAACTTCAAGGAGTAACCTTCAGGGGCATCCCCAGCCCAAGGGAGGAATCTCCACATATACACTGCTAGAAGGGTGTAGTAGTTTAAACCAAGTTTTCCCCCTGCAGTTGAAAGTGGTAACCTCCAGGGGGTTGTAACTCTTGAAGTTTTGAAGTTTTGTCCAATGAGTGCTTCTGCAAAATATAAACATATCACAACTAAACAGAAGAGAAGAGTTGTAGTTAGAGGTTGAAGAAGTAGCCATGTTCTGACTGTCACGAAGAAAAGGGGCCTGGAGCCCCTTGGGGCCTCTGGGCACCCCCCAGCCCCGGGCTGGGGGAGCTGCAGGGACCTGGAACAGCATAAAGCTGAGCTAGGTGCCTGTAGTTATGCCAGGAGATGTTTTCTCCACCGTGGGCAGCGGAGACAGAGCAGCAACAGCGGCAGCAGAAACAACACTGGCCAGAGAAAGTGGCAGAGAGCCAGGACAGATAAGAACTGAACTAAACAGCAAACGGCATGCACTGCAGAGAGGACTCCTGGAAGGAGACAGAGAGCCAAGAGAGAGCCAACAGCAGCACATGAGAGCAGAACTAGCTCTACAGAGAGAGTTGGGGTAAGAACTGAACCAAAAGACCCCAGACTCCTTTGAGACCCCTCTTTAAGTCGGGGTGGTGGACTCTTACTGATTAGAAGTCCTAGATGGCGTAAAGGAGCTAAGAAGCTCAGTCGTCCTGAGAGCTCAGCCAGGACGGTGTGTGGAGGTTGACCTTGAGGCCCTCCCTTGCTGCAAGCTACAAAGAAGCTCGCAGCCATCTTGAAGCAGGGCACAGAAGCTCTGCAAAGGGGAATCTGAATTCCCTGAAGATACCAGACTGTCACAAAGACCTCCTGGGCTCATGATATGACCGTGGTGAAACGACCTTTGTCTAGGGTGATGTAGCCCATGGAAGACCCCTTTGCCTGTGTCAAGGGGCCGAGGGGGATACCCCCTCGTGAGTGCTGGCACAGATCCAGCTATCAGCTGCTGTAAGAAAAGAAGAGAGAGAGAGCCTGCTGCCTTAAAGACATTGCTGCTCTGAAGAAGGGATCTGTCCTTCTTCCCTCCTGGACTTTTATTTGGAGGGGAGAAGAGATCTGATCCATTGTAAATACTTATGTCATGGTAGAGATAGTTGAGATCATGTGTATAATGTATTATAATATTTATTTGTATAGTCATTGTAATATATTCCCTTCCCCCACTTTGAGTCTGGTGTGTTTTGTCTGGAAAGAATCATCCCACATTAGGTTGAGATGTGGGAGGAGGGGATGGAGCTAGGGAATTGGATTTAGGGGTATCTCAAACCCTGACAAAGGGTTATATCAGAAGAACCTGACTGCATGAAAGGGGACTGGACTTTTAGAGTATTAAGTGATTGACTGCTAGTCACACATATACAGGCCAACTATCAGCTTATCTGTCAAATCAGACTTCAAAAAGCAGAGTGTATATTCGAAGTCTAGTGAACCAGGATGGTCTTAGCATAATTAACACCAAGACAACACCTTGGCTCCAACAGTTGATTTTGCAGGATAGCTTGCATGATAGCTTGATTGGATTTGAGGTCTTATCAGGGTGGGCCTATAATGCCACAAGCTTGCCACTACCTGATTCTCCTGGATGCAGTAATTTCTTATACTGATAAACTGTAGATACAAAAATGCTCATGGGCAATAGCAGGGCACATGAGCGAAAAGGTACCTTCTGTTCTGACAATAAACTTCTGACTTCTCAGATATTCTGTAGATACATTTTTCAACTCATACAGAGCCTTAATTCTGGCTGACATTTGCTTGTAAGGGAAAAAAACCTCTAAGCAGCACTACAAACTCACAACCAATCTGAAGCTATACCAAATATGCTGAAATATACACCTATCCGAGTATGCGCGTCTCATGATCTTGATAGTGGATGAATAAGTAGCAATATCCTCTCTTCCGCCATGTTTTAGATTGGATGGATCCTTATCCAAAGCTTTGGAACATCCAGAGCTTTGGAACATAAAAAACATGGCAGGAATAAACAGGCTTGTGCTAAACCAAAATACTGAAAGCACAACAGAAACAAATATATTCGGTATTTACTTCTGACAGGCAGCATCAATAACCAAAACTGCATGCTTTAACTTCTTAAATTATGTTACCTCGAGTGCTTGAGATGACCCCGTAGTCCACCCCTTTAAAATAAAACACAGTTTATGTCAAAGAAGTTTAAGAATCTCAAGCCAGTTCCCAACAGTGAAAAATCCATTGCACAAAGAAATTACCAAAACTGGTACCAGTGAGCAATGTCAGAACAGAGAAGGGCTTCTCTAAGTCTGGTGTAAAAGACCATCAGCAGGGCATTGTCAGAAAACTTAGAAGTCTTTGAAAAGTACATATTATGATATGTCTGTTCTGTACCTGTGTGGTCACAACACCAAGCCTGACAGAATAAAAGAAGCATTTGGACAACACTCTCAGGCACGTGGTGTGATACCTGGGGTTGTTCTGTGCAGAGCCAAGAGCTGGACTTTGATGATTCGTGTGGGTACCTTCCAACTCAGAACATTCCGTGATTCTATAAATAAAAAACCTGAAGCAATTAGAGTTTTTAATCAAACGGTATGCATATTTTTTATCCTTAATAATCTGAGCAATCTATAATATCTGATTATGACTCCCAGCTGCTACTCTGTGTATTCTGCAACTAGCACTTGAATGCAGCTGCTATTAGTAACTAATTTGTCTTACATTGGCCCAGCAAGTTGTTATGACTGGCATGTCCATCACTCTATCACTTTCTGTGCAACCACACTCACATAGATATTTGAACATTTCATACTCCCCTTTGATTTTCTTGAGTGATTTTCAGTTTATCTAAAATTTCTATGATATTTCCTTCAAATTCCTGTAAAAAAGACATAAATGTTGAGAAACATTGAAATATCCTTCAGTATATAAGAAAAAATCTGCAGTGATACTAATTGGCAACATGTCTGCTTAGCATTTAAAATACTCCAATACTTTTTACTCCATTAACCTTGACATAAATTATAGTAAGTAGTCTCTGTGTGACAGGAGTTTTAATTTAGCAGTACATCTCAAGTTACATACGTCTTTGAGTCTGACATAGAGCCTTTCTTCTTGCCAGTTGCTTTTACCTTGAGGGAAACTAAACAGACAGTAAAGCCAGGTCTTACTCTGTTAACAAGGAAGGGTGTTCATAGCATCATTTTTGCTAAAGCAACTACTGTGATACAAATAACTTAATTTTGTCTTTCAGCATCCATTTCCATTTCTAGATTTTAGACTGAACTGCTAGACAAAATCCTAAATGCAAAGAGGTTTGTACTTCACATTTCAATAACATCTGAAATGACGCCTGCTTTTTTGGTTACTAAAACAGAGCTTCAGACTTCAGTGTGGAGCAGAATATCAGCTGAACCTAAAATTGTTTTAGTCAAACTATTACTCACTTCTCTCAAGACATCTGTTTGTTCCTATATTTTGAAGAAGTCTTTCCAAGTTCCTCTTGCTGAGCTATTCCATGGATTTTATATGCTGGTGTTATGTACCACAGGTTCGTTTACCTCCTTCCCATGCCTTCAGTATGGCTGGAAGCAGGAAGCTTTTGCAACTTTGATTTACATATTTAGACCAAAGTACCATAATAGCTCTCCACAGTAATTAAAAAAAAAAAAAAAAAAAAAAAAGAGAGAGAGGTGGAATTGTATTCTGTACCTTCCTACTTTCTAGCTGGCAAACCACAGCAGGCCTAACCTGGAACTTGTTGGAGCCAGAAAACATTTCCAGTCCTTTGGGACTAGACCTAGTGAAGGTAACTCATGTATAAACTAGTTTGCGTTATGCCTGAACCACACTGGGTTATAAGGAAATAACTTTTATTTGGCCTTGGAGAAATGTGTTTCATGTGTTGATTTTCATAGTTTGAGCCTGAAAAGGCAGTAACAGATCAGTTAAATTGTCACACAGCATTCCAGCAAAAGAAAACGCATCAGACCCACTTATCTTTTTAAATATGCAACCTGTATGGGAAAGAACACATTGTACTTATGCAGCATTATGAAGTCATGCTTTCAAAAGAATATGGAAATGCACTAGTTTAATTATATTGTTATTAAATTATAATGGTCTTGCCCTTTCAAATGAGGGGGTTTCAATGTAGAATTGCTGTTACAAAGGGTATTGCAAACTCAGTAAGCCTATATTAGCATTCAGCCAAAGTATGCTTGGATGGCCAACCCTCCAATGGCTTGCAGGGGGCACTCCATTTTCCCTCATGGCTACTTAGGGAGTATCAGAGATTTCCCTCCCTTGATGATGTGGCTGTCTCCTGTTGGAACAACTATACAACATTGCCATCTGCTGGCTATCCTTTTTCATTACAGTACAGAAAAAACCCAGCCCCGCCCCCCCTCCACTTTCCCACCCCAAAACTACTCCAGAAACCAGCAATTTATATTTAAAGACCTTCTGAATACTCATATTTGTTGTAAAAAAGCAAAGAGAGGAAATTCTCAGAGTGGCTATTTTTTTGGAGGACCAGATTTCATATATTCATTTGTTATCATGCCACGGGGCTGAATATCTTAGAGAGTGTACACAGGAACATTTCATAAGGCACATGGAGTCTAAGATCTCCTGTTTGCCAGGAGAAAAAAAAAAATGGAATTTTCATTACTAATTGCTGCTGTTCATTGTTTTAATAAAGTAAATCTGTCTAAATAAACCAAGAGTTCTCCTTCTTCCCCAAAGCTCTCTGATGCTGGAGGTCTGCTGATTGCTTTAGAAACAAGTGGCAGACTTCTGTCTTGTACTCGTAGGTAGCAGTGCAAAAAGTTTATTGAAAAATTCAGCAAGAAAAATAATTATATTAAATATGTCATTAAAGACAGACAAGCATAGTACAAGAACACAATGTCTGTACCTGGTTTTCACAAGTTTTTTCAGCTTTCCTGTGACTTTTTGGCAGCTCTGTTTTATTCTCAGTATAATTAATTAACTAATTTTATGTTCTGTCAATAGACATAACTGCTTCAGAGGACAGAAAGTTTGGAGAAATGTTTGACCTTTTAGATGCTTAGACAAACATAAGACTTGCATGAACAATTGCTGTTTGCCCACCATTAAGAGTGACACACTATGCCCTACTCATGCTGACTGCACTTTTAGCTGCATGGAATTACCTCCTCGCTTCACGCAGCTGGAACACTTATCAGTGTAAGCAGTGACAAGGACATGTTAAAGTGCCTTTATTGAAATCTTGTGCTATTTCTAACTGCAGTGGAAAAGGAGTACTGTTTGTAAATGCTGAATGCACTAATCCTGTAGGAATTTGCAAGCATCTAGCTTTTTTATAGTTCAAGTGGTCCTCACACAGGCCACTTGCAGTATGCAAATTTTAGTGCATAAAAAAAATCTCTGCAAGTTCTGTACCTTGGATTGCATAGTGTGTAATAAAAGCCTGTCTCTCACTGTTTGCTTTGTACAACACCAATGACAATGAGAGCTCAACCAATAATGATGGAGCCTAGTGAATTACAAAAAAAACCCCAAAGTATTCTTGTTAACATTTGTCCTTTTATTAAAAAACAATTAGATGAGATCAAGAATTCATCATAGACTTTTTATTCAATCTGGACTTAAACTTGCCCTTCCTGTCTGTGACTGGCACGTGTTCACAGCTATGGTCATTATATATACCAGTGAATAATCTGCAGTAGTGTTCAGTTGTTTCAACATCTAGAAAGGAGATTTCAAAGGGAATCAGGACTGTCCTATTTCTCCCCCTTTGAAATTACTCAGCATTTCAGCATTCATTTCAAGGGTTTCTCCAGGCCAAGAAACAAACATGTTAAAACTAATGATGCTGCTGTTGAATGTGTATTTGCATACAAGTCCTCAAACTTGTAACATGAATACAGAAATAACCCCTATGTCTGTAGATCATCATCTCGCATACTGAGGGTCAGCCTACAAGCCTCCTACTGCAGGGATGGAGTCTGAACACTGCAATGAACATAGAAGCACCCAAACTAGGCACATATTGTGTTCTCAGAGGATAAAATAAAGACCACTGAGGATCAATTTCTCAATGCTAAAACATTCCTCATGGTAGTACCTGGACACCAGTACTTCTTAAGAAACCTTATTTAGACATGTTTAGAATTAATTATTTTTACCTGTATTAGTTTAGAGTGGTTTCCACTATATGCAATGTCACAGCATAGACCACTCTTTCTTTCTTCCCAGTCTCAGTAGGTTAATTTCTTCCCATTTATTAAGAACCTTACACCTCACAGATTCAAGCTGTTTTGAAACAGGGAGCAGGTTTTTTACTATTTTCTTTGTCTCATATCTGCTTCAGGTTTCCAGAAGTAAAAAAGTGCTTGCAAAATTTAAAGGACAGAGTTAGCAGTGCAAAGCTAATTGTCATCTAAGGCTGTCATCTAACTCTTTTAGCAGGTAAACTGAAGTACAAACTTGCCTTAATCAAGATGAGCAGTACAGACCAGGAGCACCCATGATATTGCCCCCAATTCAGCTGGTATACACACTCACTGTACTCACACTTCATTTCCACCAGGAAAGGAACATTGGTACATGGGCTGTGCCACTCACCTTTCACAGTCATGCCAACCAAGCCCCTTTAGCACTTCTTGCAAAAATAGGCTCTAGAAACAATGGGAACACAGCCAAGCGGGAAATAACTGCATCCTAGCATAGAGAACAGAGAACATGCAAGGAGCAAAATAAACATGCTGTACTCCCTTAGGAGAGTCCAGAAAATGCACTTCAGAATTTTACAGGCCAACTTCACTGTCAATTCACCCACTCACTACAATAAGTCAATAATGTGGTGTTACAAGATCCTACACATCCTGCTCATGCTCCTGTCCAGCCAGGGTCTAATTCGAGTCAAAGACCTTTTCAGCTTTTCACAGCTTGTCAGCAAGCTTGTCTGCAGCCTGTTGGTGTTCATGCTGCTGCAGCCAGAGCTGTATTACAGGCCCTTTCCGGGTCCTCATCTAGGGAATGAGGGGAACTACATGCACAGACTAATAGTGCCCTTCACTCCAGTGGTCTGTAATCATACAAATAAACTACTTCCTTCCCTGGTGACAGTGCAGATGAAAATCATCCTGTTTTATCTGTCTCCCACATCCTGGTTCACCTCTTGGTGTTAGTGTGTAATGGAAGCTATGGAGAATGGAATACCCAGGAAAGACGATGAAGTGCAAGGTTACACCTCCAAGGCTCTGCGATTGCAGAGGGGAAGGACATAGAGAGGGAATGCACCGGTGAAGGGAGTGAGAACACAGAAAGGAAGAACTGGCCTTTCTTTGCCTTGTGAGAGCCCCCAGTGGTGCTCCCTGGCTTGTCTGACTGCTGTCAGGAGCGGGTCAAGAAAATCCTCTTGACTCAGGGGCTGCCCTGGAGCTGGGAGCTGGGAGGGGTTTTCAGAGCTTGCAGTAGTTCATTAGCCACATTTGCAATGTAACAGCTTTGTGCCATGCTGTCAAATTCAGGACTAGGTACTGTGTTATGATGATGTTTCAGCAATTAAAGACTGCCTGTTGTGATCCCCTGAATTTCCTACTCTCTAAGCAGCTTGTCATGGGCAGCCAGCCCTGCTCTTCCTCCCTTTAGTCTGTGATGCAGTGTCAGCACACAGTCAAAAGGTCACTGAGAGCCAACAGTTTTGATGAAAAGTGAGCTAGGCTGGATGAAGAGAGCATGATCCAAATTTGAGTGATGCACTGCCTCATGTGGGGAAAGGGCTTGGCCATGCTTCCTGCCCCTCCCTGTCCCAGAAGCTAATGGCTACTGGCTTCTCAAAAATCCTGTATTTTTGGGTGAACCAATATAAACAATAGATAGCATATCCTCACTCAGTGGATTAGGATAAGCTACCGGTCCTGGGAGGGCCTTACAGAAATGTTATCTGGAGAGAAGAAAATAATGCCTTCTGTTTTAGAAAATATTAAGAAAACTTTTTATTCAATTTTTAAAAATATAATCAGATCTCCATTTTTCCTCTGGGAAAATTGTAACATTCTCGTTTCAGGTTAACTTGAATTGAACACTTTTTTAATTGCTTAGCATCCCACATCAGAAAAAAATCCCAGTCACCAACCAACCAAAAAAAAGAAAAACCAGAAACAAACAAACAAAAACAAAAAAAGCAAAAGATATTTGTAGAGCTTTGTTCCCTATAGTGGCAGCATGTATTAGCATATTTAGCCCAAATTTCTTGGCTTAGGCTTCTAAATACAGCTGTAACACAAAAAAAAAGAACTGTAACATTTACATTTTTCTGACTTGGTTGGTTTTGATTCCTCAATGAGTAATTGAGGAAGGTAGGGAAGGAAAGTTTGAAGCTAAGTTAGTACTTCTTATATTAGTATCTGGTAAGGAAGAGAAGGGGGAAAATCTTTACACATTGTTTAAATATTTTTTAGCTCATTTTATGCAAAACCATGTCTGAGATATGCCTTGGCCTGGAGAGTTCTGTTTGTTTTGTTCACTAGTCCTGTGGGAGATCAAGAGCCAATGACTGATTTTATGTTTTTTTTAGTGACAGACTGCAAAGCAATGAAATTCAAAATCTGTACCATGCTGTAGAAACAAAATAATCAGAGCAGGTGCATTCAGACATATGTTCATTGACAGGAAGACAGCTACACTAGAGAGGAATTTGGGCCTGTTTAATTGCTGGGGAAAAAAAAAAAAAAAAGCCCACAACCACAGCTGGTTTGACTGTTTAAGCATTGCTCCTACAGAAGGCATGTTTGCAAAAGTGAATTAGGTGCCAGTGGTAGGAGCTGCCCATGATGAAGCTAACAACTGGCCATAGCCTGGAGCAGGACACTAGAACACTGAGACATTTCACAGAAAGATTTGGATCTTCCTCTTTTCTTAAAGAGGAAATGTAGAAGGCATTTTACATCACCACTTGAACAGCTATTTCCTTATTTACCACATTATAATTTGCTAATCAATATGTTCTCATGGTCTGGAAGAAAACTGTGCTTTCAGAACAGGTTTTCAATGAAGTCATAAAATGCAGGTGTACTACAGTCAGACCAGTTATACTTTACACTGATGACACTTCACAGGATTTCTTAGTTCATCAATTTTTTTTTACTCTTCCACAACTTTTCAGATTTATCTATTTTATCCTACTCAAGGATCCTGATTCAGATTCCACTGATCAAAGGCCTTATCAAAAGACACTACTTCCCTGAGCAGTACATAAATAGACTGTAAACCTCAGTGCTGTTACTGAACAAAAGCACTGAGCAAGCATTCAATAGGGACTTGACTATTGTATGGATAACTAGAGCACTCAGGACTGATACAGTGAAGACTGAAAAGAAGCTTAGGAAGGGCATGTGAAAGCACGTGATTCAGGGCTTAACCTCCTCATCATAAGGATGAAATCCAGTTATTATATTTCTGCCAGATGAAGGGTTTCATGTACCATCTCCTGAGACATCTCTAATTTTTTAGAGTCTCCCACTGACACCTACTGGTTATAGATAGGATCTGAAGTGAAAGAAGTATAGGAAAGATGTTATGTACCTTATTTCATTAGATGTCAGCATATTTTGATCACACTAACAGAAAAAATCCCAACAACTAAGGTAATTTTTGATTGTTTTTTCTTGCAACATTTTAGAAAATCTTATTGCCATAATTTATGCCATATTTCCTTTCGACTCAACTCAAAACTGTCCTATCACTCACCTGTTTTATCTTCTGGAGTCTGGCTCATCTGTAGCACTGTTTCTAATTAATTCTTCAACTTAGACTAGAACAAAACAGAACAGTTTTGCAAGTATCTTTTCAAGATCATATACAAAGGTAGATGTAAGTAAATAGTTGTTATGTATAATGAAGATTATTACACATTCCCAGAGGTCAAATGTTGCTCTAACAGGGCAGAGAGAAAATTGAAGCTCACTGAACTACAGCAAAGTGACTCCAGATTTGAACGTCCCGTGATGAAAAGGAGAGAATTGACTCTCTGTGAGAACCTAACAGGATTCAAACAATTACTCTCTACTGCATTAAAACTGCAGCTTACTCTCCCAAGTGGAAACCTCTTGTTCAATGAATGAAACTATGGAAGAAATTGCACATTATTACTTATATATTTAGGAAGCCACATAGGTATAACAATAACATAATTGGACAGCTTAATTCTCTGCATATTTTTATATATCACATAGAAACATACTTGCATACATAGAATCAGCCGGGTTGGAAGGGACCTCTGAGATCATCAAGTCCAACCCTTGATCCAACACCGCTGTGGTTACTAGACCATGGCACTAAGTGCCACATCCAGTCTCATCTTAAAAACCTCTGGGGACAGAGTATCCACTCCTTCCCTGGGCAGCCCATTCCAATGCCTGATTACCCTCTCTGTAAAGAATTTTTTCCTAATATCTAACCTAAACCTCCGCTGACAGGGCTTAAGACCATGCCCTCTTGTCTTACTGATAGTTGCCTGGGAGAAGAGACCAACCCTCACCTGGCTACAACCTCCTTCTGGGGAGTTGTAGAGAGTGATGAGGTCTCCCCCTGAACCTCCTCTTCTCCAGGCTAAACAACCCCAGCTCCCTCAGCCTCTCCTCATAGGACCTGTGTTTGAGTCCCTTCACCAGACTTGTTACTCCTCTCTGGACCTGCTCCAGCACCTCAATATCCTTCCTGAACTGAGGGGCCCAGAACTGGACACAGTATTCGAGGTGTGGCCTCACCAGTGCTGAGTCCAGGGGAAGAATCACTTCCCTGGACCTGTTTGCCACACTGTTCCTGATAGAGGCCAGGATGCCATTGGCCTTCTTGGCCACTTGGGCACACTGCTGGCTCATGTTCAGCTTCTTGTCAATCAGTACCCTCAGGTCTCTTTCTGCCTGGCTGCTCTCCAGCCACTCTGTCCCCAGCCTGTAGTGCTGCACGGAGTTGTTGTGGCCAAAGTGCTCTTTTTTCCTCTACTATCAGCAGTATTCAAAAATCCTTCAAGACATTCTAACATCTACTAATATTATTTTAAAAAAGACATGTCTTGTATGAAAATCATTTCCTCTGCCCACCCTCCAAGGATGGTTTTGCTATACATAGAAAGGACTAAAACATGACCCACGGCAAGAGGAAAGATTCAGTCTTAGGCTCCAGGTAGCAAGTAATTACTTAAAGTTTCATTATTAATTTTCATGCAAAGCTAGCAAGTTGACATTAGCACATGTTCCTAGACTATGCTGGAAACAGACTGCTATTCAGTACTGAACAGTCTTATGGAGCATTGGATTTTTATACCTATAGCTGACAAATCTCTCAAGAACTCCTTTAGATAATTCTGGGATGTTTATCATTATTTCCTTTCAGAACTTTGGTAGAAGACAAAATATCATAATTTTCCATTTTATCTCTAAAATGTTTATAAAAGCTTGCACTAAAACCAACCTCTGAATAGCCTAGATAAAATTTGCATGTGCATGCCCTATAAATATCCCACACAATATCCTGATCCATCTTAAATTCATGACAGTTTGACTATCCCACATTAACACATCATGAATTCTCTCTCTGTAGAAAATTATAGACATGTAGATTACTGGTTCACTATTAATCATCTTCCTGCTTACACTAACAAAAACTAGTGAACATAAAACTCTTTCACATTCCAGTATCTTAACTGCAGAATCATCCAAACTACATGTTGAAAGCACAGGGTAAATATTGTAAAGTGAACACACAAAATACACTGGAAACAACAATTGCAAAGATATAGAAGACCTCTTGAGTCATATAGATTCATATTTACAAGAAAAATAGAAGGGGAAGAAGAGAACCAGCAGCTTAGTGAAATAGTGACTTGGTAATTCTTCAGGTTCAGACAGTGAAGTGGGCAAGAGCAAGAAAGCTGGTAGGCAAGATCTCTTGTTAGAACAGCTTTCAAGCATGAAGGTTAGAGTTCTAGAATTAAATAATCTTAGGGTCAAATATTGAGGCTAGAAAGTCAGATCAGATCTTGGAGCAGTAGTAAGGAGATTTGGAAGTTGTGATATAAAATATCAGGGGCACGTACCAGAGGCATGCACACACTGGGTCAGTCCAAAGAAGACAAGGAGCCTTAGGAGCCTTATTAGGCTTTGTTACTTCCACAAGAAGGAATAAAATCAACACCCCAACAAAGGTGACACACTCTGATATTTAATAGTGCAGGTTGCAGCCTGTGTGGTCAGGAGAAATCTCTGTGATGGTCAGCTGGGAATGGCAAAAGAAAGTCTTGGTCCTACTCAGAGTTTAACCCCATCTCCCAGTGTGATTGGTACAAAATAAAGGTTTTTGCCTAAAACAGGTCATCCACAAGGTCTAATCCTTTGGCCTTCCCTTCAAGACCTGACATTTAAAAAAATAAGAAACTCTATGTGGCAGTTTGAGCCACATTAGAAATCCAAAAATCCAATTTCCAGGCTTCCCCCACCCCTTCCCACAATTCATCCCATCACTGGAGAGAAACTTTCAGGCCAGAGGCTTCCATAGGGGAAGGGGGAAGTATATGCATTTATTTACACAAATAAATATACTGTACAAACTAAAAGCAACTATATATATATATATATATTACAATTCTATCAGTCTTTTAAGCCCCTCCCTTTAACTTTAGTCCAGGAGCAGCCTTTCAAGGCTGATATGTAACGCGATCTCTGTCTCGTGGGAGTGTTCTGGGCCCCTGAAACACTCCCTAACCAACCTTCAACTGTTTACTGCAGTTTTTCTTCTCACGAAGTCCACGAAAGTAACTTTGTGTCCTTTCTCTTTTGTTGCTGTGTGATCTCTCTCTCTCAGTTTCATACCTTGGTTCGTAGGCTGCTGCAGTGTAGCTTATCAACGTAGGCGTCCTGGAATGTTGATTCCTCCTCTGGGTTTTCAGCTGTCCTGCGTTTAAATCATGGCACAGACATCCTCCGGGCTTTTTCTCTTCGGTCCGTCTCCTATTTTGCCTGGGATTCCTTCCCCGAGCACCGAGTTGATTTGTTATCAGCCCATCCACCTGGCTCTGCTTTAATGCTGAGCCTTAAAATCCACTCCCCACCAGCCTCAATGCAGTGGGGGGAAAAAAGCCCCCTAGCCTTGGCCACAGGCACTCCGTTCAGTTATACACTGCCCAAGCGTCCCGCAGCTGCAAGGGGGGAGAAGAGGGCCTAGCCTCCTCCCTCTTACCTCTCAGGTGCTGTGAATCTCTTCCTTCACAGCACACACTCCAAATGCTGCCTCCAACTCCGGCCCAGGCGGAGCTGGGGGGGCCGCAGGGCTCCCCTTTTCCCCCCTAGGGGGACGGTGGGGAAAGAGGTGAGCCCAGCCACCCCCTGGCCTCCTACACCTACACGCAGCAGACACCAACAGCAAAACACTGCCAACAGCTTCCGGTGGCTGTGTATATATGATTTTGAGCAGAAGCGAACAACATGGACGGTGACTGGCTCTCCAGGGAACACTGTCCTGGCACCCAATCACCTCTGAGCCCCCAAACTCCCAAGAGGGGGCCAATCTTAACCCATGACACTCTATTTACTTGTTTCTGCTCTACCCCATCTACTTTGTTGTTGCTACAGCGGTTGATAGTGTTTGTAACACTTAATCTTTGCTTCTTCCCAGAGCAGTACTGGCTTTCTGCATGAGAACTTGCACATCTTTCCTGAGTGCCTGTATTTCTGGAGCCCCTGAAGTCTTTGTTTCCATCGCTTCGACTGAAATCTTCAGATCCCATGAGTGCATGAAAAAGAGTAAAATATAAAGTTTTGTGGACTTTTTTTTGCTGCAGGTTCTGGCACCATTTTTTAAAATGACTTTTTGGTAAAATTCAGTTCTGATAAAAACTTCTGAATGAGCTGTTGATAAGACTAAGAGCTAGCATAAACAAAAAAAACCCTCATAGCAGGTTTCAGAGTCACTTAAAGCTCTTTCCATTTGCAAATAGATTAAAGGTTTGTTACAGATAAAACAAAAAAGTATGGATGATTCTCCGAATGTGTCAGCCAGTAAATATGAAGACTTAGACTCATGAAAACTCCTTGCTTTTGGACAATTCTTTCAGGTGTTCTGCCACTGAGCAGTGTGCTACTCAACCTAGACAAAGCATTTATGCTGTCAACTGTGCCCTGTTCATCATTACCTTTCCTTTTCATTGCGACACATTGTCAATATCACACAGACACTCCCAGGCTTCATGTCAAAGAGAGCGGACAACTAGGGTGAAATCCTCAGAGCCAATCCAAAGGATTGTCTGTGGAGAACATGGGCCTGAAAAGCTATCAGAAGAAAAGGGGGCTAGTTTTGGAGTAGGGAAAGCAAAAAAAAAAAAAAAAAAAGAAAGAATATGAAAGGATGAGATAGAGAAATGGGCAGGGCTGGACTGAAATGGGTTGAAGATGGGAAGAGGCTCCAGGGGCCTGGGCAAGGCCAGTCAGATATGGCTCTGCCCTCAGGGCTTGACATCTCCTCTGTGCTCCTCTTCTACTTCCATAGTGGAAAACACCTTTACTGGTGCCTTTTACTAAAATTAAGGTGCCACTGGTGAGAGGGGTGTGTGGCACTATTCCTGGAAGCCTGAGACAAATCTCACCCTCTATTCAGCAGCATTTCTACAGTAGAGTTGGCACAAAGCCTGATGTGGCTCTACCAAAGAGGAGACAGAAGGACAATAGTTTTGGCATTTCTGAAATCCATCTAAGTCTATTCAGCCAATGCCCTGCTTATTCTATAAGGAGTTGCTGTCTCAGATTTCTCTACTGTGGGTTGTTCCTACAGAAATTGTGGTCAGCAATGAAGCAAAGGTAGAGCACTAGATCTCCTGCGTCAAGGATAAGGTCAGGGAGTGCCCATATCTGACTTTAAGTACTAAATTTCTCTGTAACATCACCAAGGAAATGAGCTAATACTGACAAATACTATGTTGGAATGTGCTATAGGTGGAGAGTCCAGAAGCATCAGCATGGAAAGCTCATACTCATTCTAAATAAATTGAAAGAAGACCATCAAAAATATTTAACAGTCCTGAGATTACAGCCTCCTGTTTCACTTTGGCTCCAGGAAAATCACACCTTTTTTGTTGTGACAGAAGGTTTGCTTATTCCACCACATGTGGGTTTGTTCAAAACCCAGAGGTGATCAATTGGATTTTGATTATAGCAATCTCATTCTCAGCACAGTTCACTTACCCAACTAGCTCTTCCTCCTCAAGGATTTCTTGCCTGTCCCCTCTTCCCTTCTCTTGCCTATAAATGCTGGATATTAATGTACAATTATTTTGCCAACAAATATGGAGGACTTACCTTTTCGCCCCCTCAGTTATCACTGGGACAACCAATGTAGAACTTCTATTATCACTACCATCATATCATAATATACAGAATCAGAGTGCAACTTTTGCCTAAATAATTTAGTTGTGTTCCACATGCAAATCACTCTCCTGAGTGCCCAAAAGGAAAACCAAATAGATTTGGTCTCCAGATAAAGGATTTCAAGTGCTATCCTTCAGCATAGTGAAAAATCAAAAGGAAAAAAAAAATGAAAACAGCTTGGTAAGTCAGATAAGAATTATCACTCCTCATATGTAACTATCAAAGTGAGAGGTAGAAAAATAATTCACCAGTAGGTTACTACCTGATTTTATTTTCCCAAATATTTTAAGGATTTTAGAATTAAGGGCAACAGTTAGTGAAGGCTGAGGGTTTGGGGGTTTTGGTTTGCTTGTGGGGGATTTTTTGCTTGGGTTTTGTTTGGTTGTTATTGTTTTTTTTTTTAATAATGCTTTTAGCAAAGTGCTTGAGTGATAGCCAGAAGTTTGGTGCCAGTTTGTGTAACTCCCACAGCACATTATATAAAACCTGTGAAAGAACTCGTCCATCTTTCCTAAAAGCTGTCTGCTTTTGCACATTTGAGCAAGAGCAAATGTAAGTATTTGCACATGATGCTACTGTCTTGAGACCTGAGGAATACCACAGGAAGAAAGAGCAATGGTTTGTTGCTATATGGTTAATTAAAAGGCATAAAGTCATGGTAGGAACACTGGGATATGTGCAAGGGCTTGTCTCAACAATAGGGCCAGAAGCAGAACTGGGAATGCTCTAAAGACAAAACCATATGGCATTTGTAGCCATGCAGTTTAACTTGCTGGTCAGCTATAAAAAATAAATTGAGGGAAACAAAACACAGACACATGTGTCTGTGTTTAATTTAAATGAATAAATGAAAGCAATGACTGAAAACAGAGCTTACCCCTGAACCACTGAATATAAGTGATTTCCAAATCACCTTTCTCCCCAGCGCTATTTTTTCCAGATTTATGGCTTTTGCATGTGCATGTGATTTGCAGAGGTGTGAAATTCCTTGTAATTTCTTTGTTCTCCATTACCATGATGAAGCTTATAGAAGGAAATTATGCCAGCTCAAATCGCTGAGCAGACTGGAAATCAACTTTCTATAGAGGCATATCTCTTAACACTTCTATTCTCTGTTCTTGTTTGCTTATCTGTGTACAATGGGAGAAGGAGTAAAAATAAGGAACAAATCAGTCATTCCCTTTGAGACCACAAGTGATTAAATTAAAAAAAGGAAAAAAAGATGCTAAAAGTCCATGAATTTTGTTAGATATGTTTGATTTTAACATGTGATCAATGGACAGAGACTATATTCTCCTGAAGAATATAAATCCCCGTGAGAATCAGTTTCCTCACTGTAGATAAAAAGAGTTTAATGTCCCAGATGCACTGAGAAAACACTGACAAAAAGCCTTATGGGATAAAACTTTTAAAACAATAGTTAAGGTACACTTAGCTTATGTTGGGCTAAAGTGTAGGAATATTTATTTTCTTCATTTCCTTCAGAATACCACAAAATATCAGAGGCCTGTTGCATATATCTTCAAATGCTTCCTCAACAACCTGTAGTTGCTTGAAATGGAAGGGATCACAAGCACATGTTATCTGGTGTTCCTGTACAATTGCCAAAATTAATGACTACAATCCTGCACAGGCAGAAAGTGCTCTAAAACAGTTACTGTCAGAATGCATCACTTTGTTTAAGTTCATGTCATTCTCCTCATGGTATGCAGTAAGAAATATCATGAGAAGTCATGGTCATAGCAAAAATCAGTAAGAAGAAAGCGTACAATCAATAAGACAGGATGTATTAATCATCAAAAAGACTAGTTGAAAACAAGACAGATTTGTGTGGCAGAAGGCAATTACTAAATTATGCTTCAATTAATTGTTGAATATCTTGCTTACATATTTACAGCCAATCCTTTCATTATCATAAATAAGCCTGTCTATCTCTAGTGACTTCAACAGATCATCTCCAGATTTGACAAGAACCTATTCTTGGAACATATTGCATTCCCTAAAGTAACTGTTAGCACAGAGAGACATAATTAATATATAAATAACCCAAGAATCCCTAGCTAAGGAATAAAACAGTTAAAATAATACACTTAAAATCTCATGGTTGTGTATTACCAACTCTGAGTAATAAATCTGGGAGAGAGAAAGAAGGGGTCTCTGGCAGCTTTTACTGGGTTCCTCTGCCATGGCTCACTTCAAAGTGCTCTGTTCCTACGATTACCTTTTTAACTACAACCCTTTTTGGTAGGTAATATACTATGGCAGTTTTTTACTTTGTAAATATCCTTGTTTCAAACCAAAGCTGGTAAAAATTTTGACTATTTACTTAAAGGGAAAAGATTGCCATCACTGCTAGTTAGTACAGCTTTCTGCTAAGTTTTGTGCCAGGGTTACACTATCTTACAAAAATTGTATTGATCCAAATTGTTTCTGGGTAAAATGTCTCCTGGGAAAACATACTTCAAAAGTTACAAGATCAAGTTGTTATCCTGATATAATACTGCACTTCACTTCTGTTCTCCCCTCTCTCTTCTTCCTCTTAACTCTGGCCTCTCAGCCCAGAGGCATAGAAGAATTGTTGCTTGAGGATGTTTACCAAGGTGTGAAGTAACCAACTTTTTGATAAGTTGGTTAACTGTGTGGCAGATGATACCTCCTAGAATTCAAGGGAACATGGATTATGCTGCTTCTCCCAAGTAATACCCACAAGTAGATTGAACGGATTTGTTGCCTCACTTCCTTAATTTGCACAACTTTTCTTGAGATATGTTGGAGGTATACAGGACTAACCTCTGCTTATTTACTTGATCATTTCTTTTCAAGTTTCTGGTATACATAGGACTCCTATTGGGACAGCTGTTTCAGTCAAGCCTGACCTCTGTTTTCTCTGTTAGCAGCCACAGTCCAGCAAACACCACTGCTAAATTCTCTGTAAAATACCCTTGATAAATGAGTTGGCATCTTACAAAGGATGAAAATCTGGCCTTAAGTACCACAGTGAGGGACAAAGTGCCAAGTTCTTTCAAAAATTTCTCTCATGTACATGAAATATCAGTTCTTTTCCAGCCCACACTAGCCTAGTCATTTCCTAGTTTACCAACCCCCAAATGCTTTCATTAAGTTCCATCCCTAGTTTCTATGAATCCAGTAGCTTACTCTCACTCCTGCATTTGGCTATGAGTGCTGCTGAGATTGTTAAGCTTCCTCTGGGGCAGCAACTCAAGCAACAACAGTAGCTTCTACAAAGTGTATGTGCTTCAGTGATCAAATTCACGCCCCATCCCACTCATCGCAAGGGGAGAGTTAGCAGCAACTGTCTGTGTGTAAAGAGATAGTCTGCAGAACACATAGAGAAAGCAACATCTTATACAAATTATCTCAAACATGCTGCTGGACAATGTGCTGAATATACAGTTCCCACAGAGATGCTGAACAACAGTGATTTTTCCTGTACAGATCACTAGCTTGCAAGATCTTGTTTTAGTGTATATTTAACACATTTCCACATGACAATGGAGGGAAGGGTAAACAGTGGCATAACGGCATTGGGCTCAGTGTTTTGGAACACACAGAAGATGTGTCTTACACGTGCTCAACTAAGAAAACACCAGAGACTGTGTCTTTGAGAAGAAGAGAGAGGTGATTTTGCCTAACCCATTCCATTTTCCTGGAACACACAACCAATCTAACCAGAAAGATAAAGCAAAATTTACCATTCCATCCACTTGAAGACTTTTTTTTTTTTACCTTAGCCAGCTTACTTTCATGCTGCTCTGATACTTTTCTCCCTGTTAAATCATTCTGTAACAGTTCACGGTTTGCTATGAACACCTTCTGGAAATCTAGGAACTTGTCAAACTGTTTCATTTTAGCTACACTGGCCAAGTATGAAGGTATGAACTGGTATTCCTCCTTGACAAGCTCTACAACACACTGTCAGCTGTTCAGTTTGTTTTTTCAACATCACAGTCTCTGACACATCTAACTCATCTTGGTTCACTTTGATGACTCTCATGGAGTCTGTCAGTTCCATCCTCTACTTTCTTTTTAAGTGCTTTCCACTTTAGCAATTCCAGTGGAATAGGAAAATCTGCTGAGGCACTAACACCAGTCACAGTTGGCTGTGGATGTCTGCTGCTAGGGCAAGAAGATTCAGGCTCTGTTGGAAGCTGGAACAAAAGTTACCTGAAAATCTTTTCATCTTCCTTGTTCTCTCATTTTCAGCTGGGAATTGATTTCTTTCCATTATGAAACTAGTTTGTTCCCTGGCAGAGTACCATCATCCCTGTTTTATTTTCTCTGAAGGCTTATAAAGCTTGCTATGATTTAAGTGTCCAGAGGTGTAAAGTTTAACATTTGTTCTGTTGACTGTTTCCACGTTATCTGAGAGATGAGCCAGACTCCTTGCTTGACAGTTTCTTTCTGTGGTGAAATGGATTGTTGTAGCACACACTTTAAAAGAAAAAGGAAAGACGAAATACACTTTATAAGGGAAATAGTTTAGATTTAAAAAGTCTTTCAACACAGAACAAAACTATTCCACTTTTAGAACAGAGCATTTTACACAAATATGGCCTACAAAAATATGCTACCTTCTTCTACCTTCTCTGGTTGATAGCTGGCTGAACATGAGCCAGCAAGTGTACAGGCGACCAGGAAGGCCAATAGCCTCCTGACCTGTACCAAGAATAGCATGGCCACCAGGACCAGAGCAGTGATGTCCCTGTACTTGGTACTGGTGAGGCTGCACCTCAAGTCCTGTGTTGAGTTTTGAGACCCTCACTACATGAAAGATATTGAGGTGCTGGAGCATGTCCAGAGAAGGGCAATGGAGGTGGTGAAGGTCTGGAGCACAAGTCTTATGAGCAGTGGCTGAGGGGACTGGGGTTGCTTAGCCCAGAAAAGGAGGTTCAGGGGAAACCTTATTGCTTTCTACAACTACCTGAAAGGAGGTTGCAACAACAAGGGGGCTGGACTCTTCTCCCAGGTAACAAGTGAAAGGACAAGAGAAAATGGCCCTTGTGCCAGGGTGGGGTTAGGTTGGACATCAGGAAAAATTTCTTCACTGAAAGGGTGGTCAGGTATTGGAATAGGCTGCCTGGAAAAGTGGTGAAATCACCATCCCTGAAAGCATTCAAGCGTGCGTATGCAGCACTTGGGGATATGGTTTTGGTCGTGAACACAGTAGTGTTACGTTAGTGGTTTGACTTGATGATCTTAAATGTCTTTTCCAAACTTAAGGGTTCTATGTTTCTTAACCACAGCAGTATACAAATAATCAGACAGACCTGGAGGCACCTGTGGGTCCTGCAAAGCTCAGCCTCTACCCACACTCCTTGACAACACAGTTTCTGACCTTTTCCCCCCCTAAGTCTCCCCATGAATTCTTCTGCTTGTGAGTGCAGCCTCTTCTGCCGATTCATTTACACTGGGCCTAAGGCTGATCCCTTTCTACAGAATGTCAAATAATTCCTTTTTCCTCACTAATCACTGGAAAGGTTAGTAAGTGGCTGATATAGGTAACATCAGCAAGAGAAAAGAAATGTTAAAAAAACTAAGAGCCTGAATGAGTAGATTAGGCAGCATTCAAAGTAATGTGTGCTAATTTGGTTACTGATGAACAGCCATATAGAATATGTGAAAAACTGCCTGAAACAGTCTCAGACACATTAGCTGTTACTTTTAAGGATGGCTGGAGACTGGTGAACCACCAATGATGTGAAGAGCATAAGTACAGAGTCTGTGTGTAAAAGAAGTAAAGAAGGGAGAAAAGTGAGCAGAAAATCTCATCAATTTCACCTTCAACTTTCAAAAAAAAAAAATCTGGGTGAATAACAGATGGTTTAAGAGCATTAGTGCAGGAGAGAAGCAGTAGCTGTTACATATTTTGACTTTACTTGGGCTTTTGGCATTTCTTGTGTAGTAATTCTACGAGAAAGAAAAGCAAAAAGAAATTGTCTAGGTGGAGATAGGCTAGCATAGGTGCAAAATAAAAACAATAAAGAAATCTCTAAAACTACATTCGAAGAATAGTTATAAAGATTCCCTGTCCAAATGGAAGAAGTACAAAGCAGTTTTATATGGAGATTTATCCTGAATTTGTATCTAATTTTCCCAGCATTTTTGTTTACACTGTGAATAATGGAGTACACAGTATGCTTGTTAAATTTGAAGATTACATGAAATGGAGAGAGGATGCAGATATTCTTAGAGACAGGATTGGAACTGAAAATGTTCTTGATAAATTGGAAAATTCTGAGAACAGCTGGATGAATTTCAATATCTGCACAAACAAGCAGCTTCCCAGTAGTCTGCAGCAGCTGGCTCAGTAGAAACTTATTTAGAAAATATCTAGGGAATATGGTGAATGACATGGTCAAAACAAATCAACAGTGCCAGTATGGTGAGCAAGACAAATGCCATTTTGGGATATACAGAACAGTGTTTCACATATAGTAAAATGGAATACTCCTGTCCATGCTCCCAACACAGAAGTGGCTTCAGCCAAATTTTATGCCTTGTTTCAGGCACTGATCTTCAGGAAACATTAAAGACAACTGGAGGATTCCAGAAGAGAGTGAGTTGAAACTATAAACGAGAAGAAAATATATGTGGGTGTAAGAATTTAATTTAGCCTGAAGAATAGAAGGAGGAAAATACAGCAGAAAACATGCTTGTAGCATGGCTGGAAAAATTTTAGGAGTTCAAATATTAAAAAAAAACAACATCTCCAGTGTTACAGACTGTCTTGCTTTTCCCAGTTTTCCCAGTTTCCAAATGAGCAGCCTGAGGTGGCCAAGAGCAGACTTTAACTGCTCTTGCTACCCAGGAAAACCAACTGAAAAACTGAAAGACAGTCAAATCCTGACCCATTATCTTAGGCATTATGATAACCCACAGAATCCCCATGATATTAAATGATATTTGAAGCATATATTTTAATGGGTTGCAGTCAGAGCCTTCATATACATACCAAGGAGCAATAAATTTAAGTGGGGTTGACTTGCTGGAAGAAGGACCACTGAGGAGAAGTAGGAGAAAGTGTGCAGATATGGGTAGGTTTTATATAGCACAGTACATTTTATAAACTCTTATCTAATATGGTAGAACTATATTATTCTTTCATCAATAATATGATACAAAGGAGAGGGGGAAACAAACCATTTAATTTTCCCTCCTTGACACTCCACTTTTACCTGTCTCCTTTTAAAATGTCACTTTTAATTCCAGAACTGTTTAATTGTTACTATTATTGACTTGTGCTGGAGAGATGGAAATGACAATGATAATAACGCCGTGATTTTTTTCACAGAAACATGCATATTGCGGCAACTTGAATAGAGGATAAGCTGCAGTCACTGCTACTGAGAAAGATCTGCCTACCTGATCATATTTGCTCCTCTTCTCTGTCTTTAAACTGACACAAAACCGTCTTGTGGAGATTACTGTTACTTATTCTAGAAGAAGCCTGGTTAGGCATACTGAAGAAAATGCCACTAATTACGTTTTCCCATTCAGAATACAGCCTGGGATGGCCCTGAAGGAAAGTCTAGAGTTGCGTTGGGGTAAGTTCATACTCAGATGCTGTCCTTTCATTTTCTCTCTGGGTGGAGCATGGTAGTCTGAAAACTTCTACACAAAAGCAGCCTTTAATTCAGACCTCATTTAAGCTGAAGATTTAAGGTCTAAGTGGATAGGAGGTGAGATAAAGTACAAAGTAAGGCATAAAGCAAAAGAAAGTAAATTGATTAAAACAGTTTCCTTAATCAGTTCAAGAGCAGGAATTCTCTATTTTGTCACCTTAGTGACTGCCAATGAGCAGATAAGAAAGATGAACACCTCAGGGCCCATGTTTCCTGCTGGGGCATACATCTGCATCCTGTCACTATCATTTCTGATGGTAAGTTGGAGGCCATTAAAAAAGCGAAAATTTTCAAAGGCACTGGGCAACATGCCGGGCAGCACAGGCTCTTCCTCTTCCAAGACTATCTTCAGTGCAAGTAAGAGTAGTCTGTTTCTACAAACACATCCCACCATGCCTCTATGGTCTATAACAAAACAAAACTGCTCTGAGGAGGAACTAGGTATTTGAACATGCCTGCATAGAGCAAATACAAGCACAAGAGGTCAGGAAAGTAAATGCTTAACAAAAAGTAGGGAGATAGAAAAAACATTTTAGGAGACCTTGACAGGCTGGAGGAATGGGCCAACATGTTGAAGGTCAAAAAGGAGAAGTGTAACATCTACAGCTGGGGCGTTCTAACCCCATATAGCTATATATGCTAGGGATGAACTGAGCAGGTAACAGCTTTGCAGAAGAGTACTCAAGAGATCCTTTTGGGCAAATTGCACAAGAGACAGCAGTGTGCCTTGCAGTGGAGACAGCTAATCACATAGTAGGCTACACAAGCAAGTTCATGGCCAGTAGACAAAGGAAAGCTCTTATTCCCCCTGCTTTGCACTAACTGGGCCATGCCTGAAACATGATGTCCAGTTTTGGGCCCTGTAGAGCAAGCAAGATGATGACAAACTAGAGGGTCCAGTAAAGAAACACTGAGACTGCTGAGAGGCTGAAGCACAGGTCACTCTGGGAGGAACTTTTTTGTACAGCCCAGATTAGACCATTAGACCATTAATGAGAGGCAGGAAATAAACTGCAGTCTCCCACTGCAACGAGTGGTAAAGTCTCTCTCTCAGAAGTGCATGGTGAAAGGGCAAGGGGCCATAACCACATATTGCAACATGGGGAAAAATAGGTTGCATGTAAGGAAAAAGTCTTCACAGCAAGAATAGTTCAGCACTGAAGTCACATGCCCAAAAAGGTTGTGAAATTTCCATGCTTGGAAGTACTGGCAACTTTGCGGGATACGGTCCTGAGCATCCCATCAATATTTCTTAGCCCAGCATGGAATAGGGCTGGACTGGGTAAGCTCCCTTCCAACCTAATTTTTTCTATTGTCCCAGGAAGGTCTTTGAGCTTGCAAATGAAACACTGTAAAGTCAGGAAATACCTGACTTCATGTGCTCCCCCAACTCTTCTGTCTTGTACATTCAAGCTGCACACTGCAGGTGGCAGAGAAGCAACAGGAAAGATGAGGGAGCACCGTTATCGTACTCACTGTGCCTGAAGAATGTGAGGCAAGGTCTGTAGGAAGAGGTAATCTCTTTTATTAGACTGACTGATATAGTTAGAAGAACTTGGATGGGATTTCAGGCACACAAATTCTTCTTCATTCTGAAAATAGAACCAGCCCACTTCAGTGCTAAACGCAGGTTGAAAATTGTAACTCTGAATTTAGCTAGCTATATTTATCATTTAGATCATCTGAGAAAAAAACCCACATAATTGGCACTTGTGGAGTGAAAGATTTGTTAATTATATTTTCATCTCTCCTCTTGATATACCTCCTGAAGGAGGCAGAGGGATATTTTTGCCTACAGAACATGAGGGTGGAAGAGAGTTTTGAAGCGTGACAAAGCAGCTCAGTACAGCTGAGCATGGCTTCCCAAGAGTCAGGGAAACTTGGGATGCACGTAGAAATACACACATATGCACTCACACACACACACACACGCCAGGCTCAGCGTCAGGTTTTGGATAAGGCCACTGAGCAGGAGTAGCCCTGAAACATGTGTCATATCAATCCCTACTCACTAGCATGGACCCTGCAGGCTATGCTTGGCTTTTCCTGCTGCATGGAAATTTCATGCATCGCCCCCAGGCTGGCACAAAGGCCTTGCCTGTTGCATGCCTTGTAGCTTCCCCTTCATATGCCAAATATCCCATCTGGCCCTTCAGCCACACCTGCCTGACAGGAACCAGTGCCTCAGTGCTGAGGTGCTCACCTCATTCTCCCACTGCCACCAGGGCCTGGCAGAGACTCGGGGTCACGCTCACCACAGGCCGTGTCCATCACCACAGACACTAGCTGGATGCCCCAGTGTCCCCTGGGTCTGAGCCTCATCTTCCCTCAGTCATGCTGGCACTTGATTTGGGACTAGCCTTGTGAGGCACTAGCCTGCCACCCCACTACCCACTTCCAGGGACCCCAAATTTACCACAAGTACCCTTTGCTCCTGTACAAGCGTTAACCTCAAGTCATAAACCATTCCCTCTGCAGCCCATTCCTGGGTCGCAGCAGTGGCCCACCCCTCATGGCCCCAGCAGCATCGTCATGGAGGATGGGTTCTGAGACGTGCAGTGTAATCAGCCATACTTTTGGGATAGCCTTTTCACCTTCCCGGTTATTTGTGCTCACTACTACTGCTTCTTTCACCAGTACAATTTCCCTTCCAAGGCTTGCACCAACCTTCCTGTCAACATAGGAGTGTATGTTGGCCACCTCTATGCAGGTTGAGGCTTCATGTTATTCTAAAGAGATTGTGTGACTCCGGTATAAACACCAAGATTCGAAGGACCAAGACCTTACATCTAGTCCTCTGATAATGCTTGGGTTTTTCCTCCACACTGGCTAACCTCCAAATGCATAGTGCTGAGGAGATTTCTTTCACTGACAGAGTACCAAGACTCTTCTATCAAAACTATTTTAACCTTTAAGGAGAGAAGGTTTCTTTGTTTTGCTGACAGCAGTCAGTGACTGAAGATTTTTAGCCTTGGACTGAGCTGAGTCATTGGGTAGATGCAGCATGGGGTAGAGCAAAAGGTCTAATCCAGGAAAACTGAATTCCCATATCCTCACACAGTCACACCAGTATCTAGTGAGAGTACCAAGAAGCAGAATTAAGTCTAGGCAAGGGCTTCTCCAGGAGAATTTCAGGTGACCTGAGCTCACTGTTTACAAGAAGGATCTGTCACATGGGAAACATGCGATATGCAAGTCTATACACTTAAAACCAAAGAGGGGACAAAACCACACAGTAAATGGACTGTGGAAGAGGTGAAAGAAAACAACTGATAGAAAGTCTTAAGAGCAGATATTTAGCAAAGCCACAGAGAAACTGAGCTTCCATGAGTGTCAGACCAGACTTCTGAACCTGTATCAAGCTGTTGAATCCAAATGTAGACAAGCTAATGACATAGTTAGAGTGCACGAGAAATTTGATTCCTGACAAACTAGGTGACTTTACCACACACTGAGCACAGCACTGGTCATCATATCTGCCTGACTGAAAAGGCTGTCCTTTAACTGGCCTACATCCTGCAGATTGGCACACATCAGCTCAAGCTATTCCTTCCAAAGGATCTCTGCTTTATGCTCAGGCGGCATAAAGCAGTTGAACCAGTTACAGTTCAGAATAAACATGAAACCTACCATGTGCACCCAGCAGTGATCATTCTCTGTGTACGGTGACCACAAATGTAGATAAATCAATACAGCTTTGTTAATAGTGAAACATGTAGGTACCAAACTGCAAAGCTTCTCTTACCCCTGAGCTATTGTTCCTGCTTCTCAAACTATGTTTGTGTAAGGGGAAAAGAAGGGGCAGCATTCCTTCCATTACAGTTGGTGCTACAGTGGGACTTTTGTTTGCAATGAATAACAGAAAAGGCTGCCAAAAAATCAGATCTATTGCTACAAGTTTTATGCATATTATCTTTCCCCTCAAATGCCCTGAAATGCAAATGTCTTACAGTTGTTATGCATTTTGTCATGGTAACAGTCATGAGTTCCATTTACTTTAGTTTCATGTTGTTATTACATAAAAAGGCACAATCAAGCAGAGGGCAGGGGGTGCATTTGAAGGGTTAGATGTATTTGCTCTGTAAGCCTTGGTGAGGAGCCTGAACCAGACTAACATAGCTGGAGTGACCTTGCACTCAGATCTATGGAGCAGTTCAGAGGCTGCATAGGCCCATTGCACTGAGCAGAGGCAGACAATGGTTACGGAAGAGGCAGAATGAAGGTAGACTCTTGCTCAGTTATCCCTAGCACAGAAGCAGGCTGGATGCTGTACTGAGTTGATGTGTAATCTGCATTGCGTAGTGGGCCCGCGGAGGTACTTGTGCCAAATGCAAGCTCCAAACTGATAAGAGGGGGCAATCAGCATTTGCATTATTAGAGCAGGTCAACCATTACACTGCTACCTTTGGAGTCTAAATGGGCATCGTACTTCAGGAACTGACAATGATTTAGGCATTTACACCTGTCCCAACCTCACTTTAAGACTGGTCTTTATGAAATGATTCAGCAGGACCTTTCTGTGAAAACCATCCATGAACACAGCCAGAATCCAGACCAAATTTTTTCACACGTACCAGGACAGGGCTGAAGGCTCTAGACTGCAGAGGGGAAACAGAACGAAGATGAGTGAAGGAGGTTCACTAAAGAACTGGGATAATTCAATGTTTGTTGTGCTGGGCAAGCTTTATACAAATGAAAAAATGGACCCCTTAAATACAGCTCATCCATCAGAAAGTGTTTACAGGATCTGAGAACAGCACTGCAGTCCAGCTATTCAACAGTCACAGCATCCAGTCTCATCACTACCACAGGGAAGGCTCGTGAGAATACCAGCAGGCTCCAGGACTAGATTTAAGAGAGTTTCTAAAATTAGATCCTTGAACAACACCAGGATTCCTTAACAAGTCAAAATCTAAGATAGTTTTTAAATGTAGCTCTTTGTCTACATCCCAGTTTCCTAATCACACTTTTGTTCCAGAAACATAACTTGCATGTCATCCAAAGCAGTTGCTGCACTCAGTCTTGAAACACGGACTTGTCTGTTAGAAAGCACTCACCCCACTGCAGACACAGGTAAAGTATCTCTACACAAAGCATCTTAAACGGAAAAAAACAAGATGCACGGATTTGTTCTGAGATACTGCTGGCAAGTTGCACTGTTTAGTCTGTGTATTAGGAATGCCAAAAATAAAAGTTTACTGGCATTCATACAGTATGCAGGGCTTCAATAGTTCTTATTATTTTACCATAATTCTAAAGTCAAAGTTTAAACTATAAAGCAGAGCCTGATATCTTAGGTGGCTTTTTGGCAATGTCAGACCAGACTTCCCACTCCCTGGCACATTCATTCTCCTCCCATAAACCTTTTGAATATATTGGCTGATTTAATCCAAACTTCAGATAAGAGTCTCAAAAATAACAAAGTTCCACATTTGATAAAAGAGGTGGCTCTTTAGGGAGAGAACTGAGGTGCACCCCAGAACTTTTCATTCTGTTGACCAGTTTCTACAGAATATGTGAGTCTGTTTCTCACAGCCAAAGCATGGCAAGAGATGGATTGTAACAGCAGAGAATTTCAAAATCACACATAAAGATAGCAGAAAACCTAACTGAATTTTTTTAAATCTAAGTACAATAATGCAAACCAACAGGAACCTGGGCTTCATCACCCCTGTGATCAGAGGAATACCTATTTGGGAACACAGTGCACGCTCAGGCACTTTGGGCAGGATTTCACATGAGCTCTGCTCCTGTGGATTCCACTAGTTAATAGTGTTGGGAGCAGAGATGATGACCATGGTCTCCTGTGCAGTCTTTTCTGCACAGAGGTATAGTTGGTTTGGTTGTGTCTACTCCTTGCTGTTTTGGCAATTGGCAGAGATTACCTTAGCAGTGGTACTTATCTCTTACTTGTCAAACAGAGAGGACTCACAGACCACCCTCCAATCCTATTAGTGCAGTGTCAGTGGGTGAAAAGTCTGTTTCTGCGTGTTCTCATCCAATTGCTACTGCAAGTGTTGAGATTATGTTATCTTTAAAAATCATCATAGCTACTTGGAGTCTATATAACCTGGAGAAGAAATATCTAGGCAGTTTATTATCATGTTAAACTTAACTATCCTCAGAGCAAAAAATGTGGGATTTTTCCAAATATTCTTTAATGGAGTTTTCACAAGACTTCCCTCTCACCATTTCTTGGCATGTAGAAAATATAGCCTGTGACATTTTTCTCCCAGTATTTGAAACTGACAGTCACTGCAATGTGGGTATAGTACTGGAGAACGACACAGGTTGTGGGAAAACCACGCATTTTAAAAATATTTGCTTTTATGACCATCCACAGGAAAAAGCATGTGAAAGATTTGAACCCTGTAGGGTACTGTGGAGAATTACACAGTTCATATTTGGATTCTAATGGTTTCTAATCTTATTACAGAATGTGATGTTCTATTTTTTTTTCCCCAAGGTGAAAGTAACACTAGTGAAAAGGCTGTTCCCAACCATTTTATCTCCAGGATAACTTGATGAGACGAGCTCTCAAGAAAGGAAGAGAATTCAGCCTGTTCCAGCCAGAGAGTTCCTCTCTTTCTGCTGAGGTTACCAGTATTCCCCTCAATTCAGGACAAAAATGGCAGTAATATCACTTATGGAAGGAGAGAAAATGCACTACAGCCATCAGCCTACCCCGGAAAGTATATAGAAAAGACAATTCCAGACTGTGTCAACTGCATTAGCCTTGACTGCAGCAGCATAAACATTAAATTACAGCATTCTCAGTTATGGGACTCTCTCGCTTAAAATGTAGAGTTGCTACTAAAACACAGTAAAAGAGTTAGTGGCAAGTCATTGACACAAAGCCTTTCCACATCTCCAAAAGGAATAATGTCCTGCTCCAGTTTTCCCACGTTATGGATTATATCGACTGACATGACTGAAAAAGATGACACAGATCGTCTCTTGGTACATGTTCCACTTGAAAGAATGAAAAAAAATCTGTCCTGTTTACCATGTGAATGTCTGCTACAGCATTTCCCATAGCATCAATATTTCTGGGGAAGAGAAATATCCGTGTCCAGAAGTGTTTTGTCAGATAAAGGCTAGATACCAAACAGAAATGGAAGCTCAAGCAAATTCTGCAAGCTCTGTTTTACTGCCACTGTAAGTTAGCAGCAAAAAGAGTAAGATACACAAGTGGGTTCATCTATGACACAGGCTATGCAGGATCAACTAAATTCAGGAAATTGGAAAAAGGTCTTGTAAATGAAAAACCATCTTGATCTCCCTCTGTAGTCCCTTTGTGTCACTTCCTAAACAGATTCATAATACAGCTTTAGCTTCAAAAGAAAAGCACCAGGATCCCCAAATAAATTAATTTAATCTATGCCAACTCCTCATAAAGACACCATCTGAAGCACTTCAGAAATCTCTTCTGCATGATAAGCATTACACAGCACTTCTATGAAGCACAGAGTGATTCTGCATGAGGATCTTATGCAATTCAGGGCAAAACCTACTATTTAGAAAGGCTGGGGAGCTGAGACTTCAGATCAGCCTCCTTACTTTAAGTTAGCCAGTGGGTGAGAGAAGCTTTCACCATAAGCGTAGCCCATCTTTCATTTTAGTTTTGCCCTCACCTTACCCTCACATGGCAAAGTATTTACTTCATTCCAAGCTTTTCAAGTATGTAATACTGCATGAAAATTATTACTCTCAGGGCAGAGAGAAACTCAGGTCTCCTTTGCAAATTCCAGTCCACTAACTCTGTCTTTGGTACACACCCTGTTCTTTGTCCTTTATATGAACCTTGAAAACATAGCCCTGAAGAATAGCTTTATACTTTTAATTCTTAGTCACTGGGAATTAATTCAGACCACAGAAATTGAGAGTGTAGAAGAGGTTGTAGAGATGGCAGTCTGTTCTACTCATACAATTCCCAAAGGTGAAAGGAAAAAAACAGAAATTGCTCTACCAGAAAAGAAAATTTGCAGCACAAAAAGAGCAGAAATAAAAAAAAGCAGAAAATTAGGAACTTGCCAATCTTATCAGCAAATTCTATTTAATGATTTCAAAGAATTGACTTAGAAGTTTTCATATAGCAACTAGATCTCTCATAGGATGTTAGTTCTCCTATATGAAGTTTTCTTTTAAGCTTGCAGTACAGTACTTCTTGATTTTCTGAGACTGATGGTCTTGGGGTCTTGGGATTCACATGCCTTGTGGTGAAGGACAGAAAAAGTCTTCAACTGACGCTTCACCAGCTAGAATGGCAACCATTTCTAAACACTAAATCAGCTCCTTCTGATATGTTGGCATTGCAAAGGTTTAGACAAACTCAAAGAAAACTGCTGTCCTTGTACATTCCAGAAGAAAAACTCTATTAGCAGACAACCTGTGTTAGCTACAAGTCCCAGGTCATGTGTAAGTTCTTTAGGTTCTCTTGATGAACCAGACACTTAGTTCACTAATGCTTCTGGTATATCCCCAGTAAAGCATAGCTAGCTCTGATGGCAATGCTCTGCTGTAGGCAGGAGGAGGGATTTCAGAGAACAATTTCCTGTATTATCCAGGAAAGACAACGTCCAAAGGGAATATATGCTAAGTTTTTATGTATTATTTTACACATGGCCCAACAAAAAGCAACATAAGAAACTAGTATTTATTCCTTGGAAACTTTAGTTTTACCACACTTGTGATTCTAGAGTACCTAGAACCTTTACTAGTTCTGTGACTTTGAAAACTTTGAAACTTTGAAAGGAAGGTAGTATATTGCACGTGCAGCTCTGTATGAAGCTATAGCATGTTTTAATATGTTTTGTAACAAATCCTGAAAACCACTGAGAACTGCAAAAAGATACACCCAGTTCCCTAGTCAGATACCAAGTCCAAAATGAGAAGTTGTCTGACAACTGGAGCTGAATGAGATAGTTTAAAGGACATAGAGAATTACCCATACCACTTCCAGCAGCCCTGGAACAGGGCCCTGCAAAATGGCTGCAGAATAGGAACTACACAGATGTGGCACCCAAACCCATTTGACATTATCACTTACACAGAAGTCAGTAAAGATTTAAAATAAAATTTGCCACAGTGTTTAATTATAGGAATTTTAATTTTTTTAAGATTATATGTCACTGCAACAGCTCAAAAGTTGTTAAAGATGCAACTCCATATGCCAGCTTGAAAGCTTGCACTGTAATTTCCTTGTCTTCCCCTCACACTGGGAGAAAATGGAAAGGGAGGTGCTCAGCAGCAGCACACCTGAGAGCATCACAGCCCTGTGATAACTGTCCTCACCTGACAGGGAAATGAACATCATTATATATATTATAAGATGACCACCTGCTCGCCTCTACACATATTTTGAATTCTGGACTGCATGTAACTAGGAATGTTTCCAAACATGCACAATACCAAAGAAAAAAAAAGTGTTTAGAGGCTTAAATAACTTAAAGAAGCCCCCAAACCATAGAGTGTTGAGCAACTTACACAAGATCATAATGAAAATCTGTCACAGAACAATTTTATTCCTTCAAGTCCATAAGTAGCATCTTAACAGATGTCCATTGTCTTTCCAAATGTACTGTAAATATTCTTCTCTTCAAGCTTCAGTATATTTTCATGTTAAAAAGAAAGGCACACATTGCTAGCCTTTTTCCCATGCTAGTCACAAGAGAAAATACATTTTTTTTTTTAACCAGGTTGGGATTTTTTTTGTCACAGGATGTAAAATACACCTGAAATTGAATATTTTTTCTTTCCGCAAGTCAGCAGCAGAAAACAACTTGGACTTCACTAGCTGGAAATTAACACTAGTTATCATACCATTTCTCTTATTTGTAATCAACTTGTCCATCAGCACTAACTTGAAACTACCCATATTCATCACTCTACCACATTCACCACTCCTAACATTGATAATAAAATTTTCGAAGGCTTCTGACAGATACTGACTTTCATAGGTCCTTCTTGGTTTTTTGGTATCTTTTTTCTTTTTTTTTTTTATGAGACCTATTTTTTCATTTCCATATGCTTATTAAATAGTGTGTATTAACAACTGATGTTGCTTCTATAAGCAGCAGAAATACTGCTAAAGGAACAGAAGTAGCTCTACAAAAATCATTTTCTCACTTGTATTCACAGGGTTTACAATGCTGTAAAAAAGAAAAACAACTAATTCCAGCTGAATGTTTACAGATGATGGGGTGAAAATCATTTAGCCCTTCTAGCAATGTTACAACCCCCCCCCAAAAAAACCCACATGAAAGTAAAACTTTACCTGGTATAATTAATTCTTTTCACAGTTCTTGAATCTCAGATTTCTCCTTTCTTTCAGACTTTTAAACAACAGGCCTTATGTACACACGAACTACCTTCTGAAGCATCTCTCTGTAATTCATTCTTGACCCAGAGACAAAGACCTTCATCTTCGTAAGCAACTTCCACGGTACAGGTAGCTCTTCCATAGCACTACTGAAACACACTGAAAAAAACTTTTCTCCCTAATCTGAAGAGAGACTACAGATTGAGGAAGGGGAATTTCTCCTTAGTAATTGTCTTCAGCAAAATAAGTACAACAAAATAATCTCCACCACTTGTTGAGCAGGTGAAAGTCATTGATATTTCTGGCACAGAGCACTTGGATACTTTCAAATAAGCCAAATTCAGAGTTCCTCAAAACCAACAGCAATACTCGTTTCCTCCCCAAATGAGTTAAGGTGCTTTTGCATTTATATTTTCCACTATCTGCAATGGAATATATTTGGGGCTGATTTTTGGGGTTGATTTTTGTAAGTTTCTGATGATGTTTTTCAATAACAGTGGGCTACAATTGTTTAAAAAAGCACACCAAATGGACAGTGACCATCAATGGCAAAGCACTATTCTGTGCTACAAGAGTCTGCACAAACAGAAAAATATGTCATCCATCTGCCATCAGTTTCAGCATCTTGACCAGAAAGTCATTAATTGATTCCAGCCTTTAGATCCTTGCCAACAATACAGAAACAGGTGGAAAGGACTAAATTAATAGTATACACAGAAACATTCCACTTCTATTGTCTATCCCTAAAAATAATTAAGAAAGTTTTAACAACCCCCTAATGAACAAACCCTAAAAAACACATTAAGTATCAGTGCATTTTCTGTCTCATCACGTAAGATAGCCCTCATAGTACAATCCTTGCAGCTTTCTGGAAGGGCTGGTTACAAGAGGTGGATAGATACATAGGATTTTTTTTTCCATCTATTTTTAATTTTATTTTTAATGTGTTGTTCAGAATTTTGTTTTATGGTTCCTTGAACCTACATTGTACTGTATTGGCAGCTGTTAAAGCCTTATATTGCTTTGGACTAGCAAACCTTACAAATTTGGGTGCAATTCTTTTACAATTCAGCATATGAGTACCTGTGTAATTCCCAAAAGGTAGCATTAGCTGCACTGACATTTGACAGTGTCAAAGCAAGGATCTGTATGGAAGTTATCTGCCAACAGCAAGGTAAGTTCTCTGGCAGCATGAGGCCAAACAGAAAAGGGCACCCCTTTGAAGTTTGTGACAATGTGAACTTGCAATAGGTAATAAAAATATATTAAGAAAAAAATTGTCCTGTGTTAGGAAAACGCACCATAAGTAAACTCAAAATACAAGGAAAACCAAGCACTACCTATTTAAAAGACTCCACCAAATTTTGAATCGCTTTGTGCTGTGGTTTACTTATGGTGTAAACACACATATACACATTCCCATCCCTCACTTGCATTCCCAATAACAGCAAAAATAAACATGAAAAATAATATTAAAAAACTCTGTATTCAGTAATATTCACACCAAAGTATATGTATAGATATAACCATTAAAATTATGAACATTTCTAAATATATTTTATGTATCATACATATATTTATATGTATAATTACATATCCACAGAAGTAGTCTTGCTGTGCTAGAGCCAGCAGTAAAAGCAAAAACAGGTTTCACAATAGGACACCCATATATGCATACATACTGGCTGTTTGGTTTGTGAATTTATTTACAACTTAACTATATCATAATAAATGCTTACTGTTCTATTGTACAAACGTAATAGTAAAGGTTTAGGTTTGTTTTTTAAATACAAAGACTGCAAATGAATACATGAAAAAAATTACACACCATGTACAGTATTTATAATTTATAAATGCAAAGTTAAGACCTCTTTAAATTATTGCACTTGCATATTTTTTTACAAAGATAAGTTTATATGTATCATATATATATATATGTGTGTAAATATATATATATATAAAACAAAATTTTCAGCTCACTAAATGTAGTAAAGTTGAATGTTGTTACCTTGAAGTTCTTTCTTCTTCACATAACAGCCCAACCTGAATTTTGAATATTTATGAAACTACTCTACAAATCAGTTTGATCTACCCTAGAAAGCAGTCCATTATTTTAGGGTTTTTGACAGAGTATACACCCGTATTACAATCGAGCACAGTTTTTGGTCAGAAAGCAAAACAAAAATTATGATGTGCCTTTGCTAGATTGGGATATATAACTTAAAGTTTGAACATGAACTTCATTGTAGTCGCGTGTAGAAAGCCTTTTCCACGTTTAGAATGAATAAATTAATTGTTACACTTCACAGAACTGGTCCTATATCACAGTGTTTGAGGCAAATGCATTATTTCAAGAGGGTCATAATTGAGTCAAGTATCTAATAATCTCTATGTTTTAACATGAATAGTGCTTTTTGCTTTCCCTACAATTTTAACATTAAATGCTCTAAATGCAGTCACAGCAAACTGATCACATTGTTCTAAGTTTAAACACATGAAAGGAATCTGTGCCACATAAAAAGATGAATTCCACTTTGCATGTCCCCTCCAATTTAATATACTTCATCATATATTCCAGCCAGAAAAACCTAATTGCATTTCTCTAATGGTCACTTATAAAAAAAAAAAAATTACTGCTATGAGTATATAGGAGTATGTTGCACAACCGTACAAAATTCATAGATTAATTTTAACAGTGGAGTTTCCGTTAGTGCTGTAATAAAATATGCAGTATTTCAGACAAGTATCATGCTATGTCAACTATTTTTCTCAGTTAGCATATACCTTTCAGGCACCATTTCATAATACATTGGAAATGCTCAGTTACAGCTTCAAACAGTGCTTTTACCTTTACTAGGCTTAGAGGGGAAGAACAATAGCAATTCTGGGAATATAAAGTCTAACACTTCTAGGAAAGGAAAGGTCTGTTAGGCTTTTTATACGTTCTTATTGAATTTGGGCAAGATCAGTTTTAGTAGGGTAAAAATGCAAAGAGGAATGTCTATTTGCATTTTAACTTAATGAGTTGGATGTCTCAATTTGTGAGTTCAAGTTCAGAACTTTGATCAATTAAATCTTAATATGTGTTTGAGTCATGAAATTGAAATGCAGCTCCAAAGTTTTAATTTTTGATGTTTTTAACTTTGGAAGTGCAGGTATAAGTCTTTTTCTAAAAAATATTTACACATACGAATCTATACTCTCTAAATGCTAAGATAGACTATATTTGATTTAAAAAGAATTCATCATGGCTATTTTTATTGGTCTCAGTGCTAAGAAAGAGTAACATTTTGTCATGACCTTTCTCCTTTTACACACCAGGAAATCAAACCAAACCGCAGGCATTGGAGCCAGAATTTTTAATTCTAATAAACATTATACTATAGCAAACATATATTTTATGTGGTTCGGATAGTTTTGTATTAGAAACAGTACCCGATTCACTTGAGACATTAGTAAAACAACTGATTGTCAATTTGAAAAATTTGCCAGGGAAACAGGCTCTCTATCAGTACTTATAAACTTCAAAACAAAATCATATGTGATACTGTCAAATATTTTGAATAGTAAGAAACAGAACTAGTGAAGTTATCTTTATTGTCGATGAGTAAAAGATGAATGAAAATCTTTCTATACACACAGGCACAGTATGATAAGGAATAGTGTTGCAATGCTTTTAAGATCAGCATTTTTAAATGGAGAAAAAAAAAAAGGGGGAGAATAACCACAAATATACTTTAACCATGAAGGAAAATGTTCCATCCAGTTGTTGGGGTATCTGAATTTCAAAGAGTATTTTTGTAGTCACCACAGATTTAGATAATTTCCACGTAAATTAGGATCAGTGGACTGTGTCTCCATTACTTAGGGGATGAAAGGTTGCATCTGCAAGATTTAGCTGAAACAGAATAGCTAAGGAGTAAAACAGAGGACACAGCATGAGATATTACTCATTCTACTTTGGTGTAATTGTTTCTGTCTTTTTTTTTTTTAATTTCAAAACAGTTTGCTGTGATTAACAATTAATTTCTGCATTTAGAATTGGCAAAGCACACAGTAAAAAATTATGGGGCTGTAACCTGCATCATACAAATAAGATAACTTCATATTGAATTCTCAGCCTGTGAGATCTCTATGTACAGCAAAGGCTTAGGTGCATTTATACATTATGCGATTATGGATCACATACTGTACACATATACAGATAGTGGCATGTGCTCGACCATAACAGAAGGCAAAACTCAAGAGTCCAGGTTGTTCACACAAAACCCATTAGATGGCATGCCTATTAGAGCAATACAGCCCAAAAGACATGAGATGGAAAAAGAGAACCTCTGTTCTGTCTTTAAGTCACTACTAGTATTTTTTGCAGTTACACAATGGCCATGTTATCATGGAACCACTACAAGTGTTCATTACCTGTGAAAAAGCATATAATGCAGTATAGGCTGTATGTGAAAGGTGTGCAAAGACGGTGTTTTCACCTACTGTGTGGATCACTGTGAAGATTTTTTTCTCATTATCTTTGAGAGAAAGAAAAAGGCAAATTAAGTGTTGTTGAAACATACTCTGTACAATTGCACTAAATTTAAGAGTGGCATTCAACATACGGTCTTAAAGGCTGTGCCTAAGTTTGTAAGGCTAAAGCCTAAGTCAGCACAGAACTGTAAACACACTGTTTTAGAGTACTTTTCTTCAGTCAGCTATTCTTTCACTAAGAAAGGCAGTTCTAATCCTGGAAATTTTGCTGAACTAGGGGGAAAAAACAAACAGACAAATGGAGAAGTTTCCTAATTTCACTCATCTTGGGACAGGGGAAAAAAGCAGTAGAAGACATGCAGTGTTACTGTGCAACACAAAAGCTAGTCAATACAAACACATTTTTGATTTATTGTGATGGTACCACAATCCCTCTTATCAGACCTGAATTTTCTGACAAGGCTTTTGTTCCCAGCAGATAGCATACTTCAGGTATGTCTCTAATAAGTTTTAAAATACAACTCAGCAGGTAGAAATAAAAACTATGACTTTACTTAATTGTGAGTTACGCAAGGAAATCTTTGCTGTCACATCTAAATTTTAATCTGATACCTCTGTCATTATGGATACAAAAACTCCAACCTGAAACTCCTTCTCATATCAGAGATAATTATCCAGTACTTCTAGGGTTTTAAGGGAGGAGTTTATAAATCATTCTAAATAACGAAGCACCATCACTAGTTCTATCAACATTTCCCTTATGAGTGACAGACAATTTGCATCATGATGCTTAATGAAGTACTTTAAAACTTTAACCTGAATGTTGGTTTTCCTTTAGTTTGCAGCAAGAGAATTCACTGTAACCTAAGCATAAATTATAATCTCCAAGGATTCTGCTGGAATTCAAACTGATTACAAGTAGATCACACATAAACATTCACAATAGCAATGGGTATATTGTTCTATTTATAGCCAAGAACTCCCAAGTGACACTGGTGTTAAAGCCAGCCACAGTACGGTATAATAAAAGTACCATTGAAACCCTTACTATAAAGATACAATTTAGAAGTACCCCCTAAGATTCCCCCCACCCCCACCCCCCATCAGTTTTAAATTAAGGCCTCAGCAATGTAGCCCATGAGATAAGGCCAGTCTTTTATATTCACAAGTTCTCTTTTGATAGCTGACTCCAAAACATCTGGGTTGTCATTTTCTCTCTATTGACTTTGTGTCACTGGTGTAGATCAGGAGATTGGCTGCCAGAGTCATTCAGCTGAGGTAACTCCATGGCTGTTACCTTCCTAGGCAGGTCTACTTCTTAGTTAGAATTTTGTAGCTTTTCTTTTTCCTTTTTTTTTTTCCAAATAAAAATGAAACAAAACAAAAAAAAAATCCCCAAAATAAGAAGGGGTGCTTTTCAGATTGAAGCAATCTGTTGCTGCTGTTCAGTCATCAATCTTCACAGGAAGAGAATCTGAGGTCCCAGGAGCAAGGGACTGGGAGGAAATCCATATAGAGGCTTCCTCACCTCTTGTTACTTTCTCCCATTGGTTGAGATTGTCCCTGCAGGTGCAAAAAAGTCAAAGGTAAAGCACTGTTCATAAGTTCACTGGGATTTATTTCTTCCTAACAATACTGTCTGTTGTACTACACATTGATATTTATTATGCTATATATTAGTTCTTGTATGTCATCAAGCTTTTATCATCTTTACATTTTTCAGCCTTCAACTTCAGTTATCTCATTTTATAATTCTGTCTGATTCATATCCATGTTGACTATATACAAGGCTATGGCACACCTTTCCGAGGGCAAGCCCTGATGCTAGAGGCTACCACCTTCTTCCATTGCAAATTTATAGCCTTCATGGCTGTGGGAAAACACAGTTGTGAGCCAGGAGAGACATGACTGTGGAAACTCTGTGGCAAAAGGCAGTATCTGATGGAGTCTACGAAAGAGAGCTGGTGCCTCTAGGGTGAACACCTACTCCATTTTCTGCAGGCACATGGAAACCTGCTCTGCCAATGCTCTAGGCCAACTGGAAATCATGAAGCCAGCATTAATATGGCACTGAACCTCAGCTAATACAATCGGGCATTAAGGATCAGAAAAAGTGAACCATCACTATTTCTACGTCTCTTTCCTGAAACTGGGAAAGTGATGAAAATTGCAGCCAAAATATTTTTAAATTAAATCAATTTCAGCAAGAATTGAGAGACATAAAAGCACAAAAACCCAGTTTTAAATTATTTGGTCTGAAAAAAAGGAAAAAAATAAATCACTTCATCCTCAAAATAATTACACTACCATATATTTGCCTCTTTGGTAGGCCTATTGAGTATGTGGGCTACAAAACATAGGAAAGACCTATTCTGAACACTGTAACACAGGTGGTTAGTAGTTTTGATCTACACAGAATTACGAGAAAGCATTTAAAAATGTGGAATAAATTACCAGACAAGAAAAATGGGACTGTTAGCTGCTACCCTACCTCAGGAATATCAATGTGATACTTTTTAAATAAATTTTTTTTTTTTTTTTTTTTTTTAAGGTGTTGATAGTATGATCAATTTGCCCTTGAGCTTCTGGTGAAGACCTGGCTCCCACTGTCTGGAATAAATGCCCAGAGGCTCTCAAAAGAAAAACCTTGATGCTCACATGCTGCCTTGGCTGCTTTTGCTGCTATTATTGGCGTTTGCATTTCAAAGAACACAAGGATGCAGCAGCTCAAATACTGTGTTCCAAGAATGAGCATTGCTAGTGAATGGGTGATATCAAAATTTGTTCAGTCAGCAACTGAGGAAATACCAAACAAGAGTGAGGCTGTATTCTTCTCCTCACGCTGAATAACAATTACCTATCAAAAATAAAGGGAAAAAAATGTAGTGCAAAATCAGCTATTTGAAATACTCTAGACTATTCTAAACCTGGGAATAACATCATTTTTTTCTAATTGTGGACTGAAGTTATATCTGTGTTCTGATTTCCTACTTTGCATTTCCAAGTCTGAATTCAAGCTTCCTCTTCGTTCTCTTCAAAGACAAAGCAGAGGGTAATTTCAATGCCAAGCTAAAACTGCTCTTCAGAAGACTTTATGCCAGGGTGTGGATTTTCAGCAAGCTCTTTATTCTTAAGGAAATCTTAAACCTCATCCACACAGCTATGCTCCAGTTCTGCATCAGCAGAATCTAAATTAAAGAATACACAATACCAAGACAGGGAGCTGTGTCTGTACAGAGTTCTGCCCAGTGTGGAGACTATGTCAGTATAGCTTTCAGAAGCATCAGTATTACAATTTGAATAACAAATAACAAACATAATTTCAGCAACAGAAAAAGTTCATATTATCTCTGCCATGAGTCTGATTGCCTGTGCTTCAGACATCACACCTTCTACAGAGAAACCTGCTCTTGAAAAGATGTTCATGCTTTATCTTCAGAATTATGGAGAATCTTTCATCTAGAACACATGCTTACATGGGTGTTTAATATTCACAATTCAACTTTAAGCCTCCTTGTCTGAGTACTAAAAGATGGACCATCAAGTAATACAGGCCACTTTTGTAAATAAGCTTCGTTTGGATATCCATGTGTCCAAAAATCAAAAGAGCTGTGTCTTCCCAGAACCCTGCTTCTAAAAAAGATGTTGTGCAGTCTTAAGCACTCAATCTAGCCTCTCTAAGCCTCAGTTTCCATTAAGTGGATTAACAACACTAATTTCATACCATAGGTACTGACTATGCAAATAGTTCTACAGTAAATACAAACCCATTTCTAAGACCTCCCATTTGACTGTGCTAGTAAGAGAACTTTCCTGATATCCAGTGCTAAGGTTACTTTGTTAATCATACAGACTCTGCAAGACATTTTCATGTTAAGAGCATACAGATCATGATTTGGGTAGTAAAGGTACACCCGAATGTTCTTTTTTGAATATTTAGACTGCAAGTATTCTTAACCTGCTAAATTAATGAGTTTTGCTTAAACAGAAAGCATGCTATGGAGACAGTTACAGATTTTGATCAAGTCTTTACTGTGAGGGTGGTGAGGCACTGGAATAAGTTGCCCAGAGGATGCCCCATCCTTGGAATTGTTCAAGACAAGTTCAGATGGGGCTCTGAGCCCTGGTCTAGTGAAAGGTGTCCACACCTGTGGCGAGGGGATTAAACTAGATGATATTTAAGGTTCCTTCCAACTCAAACCATTCCATGATTCTATGGTTCTCTTGGACAAATTAAATATATTATGTCAGTTTATTTAGTCTGTCTCTACTAAGAACTCAAAACATTATTTTAGCTCTTTTATAAACAAAGAGCTTCTCTGAATTGGTACTCTTAAAGCACAGATGCTAACCAAAATTCCAGCTGTAGCCCTGTTAACAAAACAACTACAGAGGTAGAGCCTCCAGTCCTCCTGAATACTCCTTTCATATCCACATAAGGGTTGCACAGCCATGCCCAGCAGAGGCACCTTAGAAGCAAACAGCTATGAAGATGGCTCCTGGATACTCACTGTTTTTCATAAGAAAGTCCTCTGTATCATTGATACAGACCTATGTATTCTTCTCATGGCTATATGAAAGAGTGTTTGGATGTGAATGAAATGTTTTTGCTAACTACTATATTAAATTTCAAGACATTTGTTTGTTACTTAACACAAATAAAAAGTTCTATGCAAGCTTGAATTTAAGGACCATGACAGAAAAAAAAATATATAAGAGTAAAGAAAAGCAGTTCTCTTTTCCCACTGGATGTGGCTTTATGTACCAACTGGGTTTTTTTAGAAAATACTGATTAACCCGAAACTGGAACATTTTCATGAAATACATACTGGTTTCAACAGAAGTTTTGTCTGGAAAAATTGCTAAGGTCCAGGATATAATTATTGGACAGACCTCCCTACAACGCAATCCATCATCATTCCAGCATAGAAGCAGACAATAGGATAAAGGACTCCTGCCTCTCTGCAAGAAGAACCCAAGCTACATACCAATTGATTCATAGGAGAAAGCTACATTTGACTCTCCCTCATCCCACTGTTACTACTCTTATGCTGCCAATTACTGAATATTTTGTGGATATTTCTTTTTCTGCTTTTTAGTAAAAATGATCTGACATGAAATAAAACCACATACTAAATCTACATCTTTTCAATGAAACAGAATTCTAGCCAATTTTTTTTGTGAGAACCATGTTGAAGTAAAAAGGACACAGAAGGAAATTGCACTTAGCCAGCCTAGACAGAGATGCATAAACACTGATCTGTTCCTCTCTAATTACTTTTGGCACCCAATTCACTTTAATCAGCTGTGTCTGTAGATCTGCTTTGGATAGTCCCAGACATCAGTTATCGCCTCTGGGTTTCTGCATAGATTAATGTGAGATGTGTATCCCTGTTTATCTGCATGCAAATTCTAAAATTAAAAGTCTTCATTTCCAGACAAACTTCCAAAGCATTCCTGTTTTTTCTTTGACCAACCTACATGCTACACACATTTACTCACCTGCATGCTCGGAGTAGTGGCCCAGTTGGAGGAAAGATCTGTGCAAGTGTGGTGTAACATGGGATGGCTACAGCATTGTAGAACCCAATCTACAAAAAACAAGAATGAAAAAAAAAAGTGTTGCCAAACTACAACACTGGAAGCTAACAGCCAGCTAGCTCTGAGCTGTTGACTATTTACTTAATTACTGCTTATATTAGTTATTCACACTTCTGCATCTCCTCTTAAGATCTGAACACTTTCAAATAAGCAGCAACAGTGAAATCTCTGGTAATAACAAGTTGCTTACATGCCTTTCTTTTATGACTGGTATTTCTGCTTCAAGTAGGGTTTTCTACAGAACCTTTTATTATTCAATTGATTCATTTTATTTGCTCAGAATCTGTCTAGCTGTTTGATGTCACTAGTGGTGGAAAGTAGGTGGAGATGGAAGAGATATTTCTGCAAACATTATTCATATGATGATTCTATTTTTTAAAAAAGGAAGGTTGTGCAGCATTGCCAAAATACAATCAGATTCTGGATTGTTCTGATGTCCTCCAGCGTATGCATTGCATAGCTCAATTTACTTAACATGATGGAGGCTTTGCACATTTGGAAAGTTTCTGAAAGCTGTGCACTGTGATCAATAATTGGTTTGCACTTTCTTATGCATGTACTTCAGTGATATATTTTTAACATAATCCTATTTAAAGAGAACCAAATGAGCACCTTTTAAATGATATGTGATTCATACAGGCTTAGGGGACTATAACAGCTACAATGCCACAGCTGAAATGTCCTGACATGAAGGGATTTTTAGAAAATGCTACTTATATTATCAAGGATGACAGATTACCTTCAGACTCATTATAGCATCAGTCACTTATCTCAGACTCTTATGATAGTTGTTACAGTAGTGCACTATGATCCCTTTCTTAGGGCAAAATTTTTAAATGTCTGTTACTGAAATACTACATATTGTACCATGACCAAAGCATTTGATAATATCTCTTTTTAACACTGGCCCTTACTCAGAAATCAGAGGGCAACTTATCTCCATGAATACAAAGATTCCTCCCATACTTCTGTGTAACCAAGTCATCTCTGTACTTACTACTATATAAAAATAAGATACGTTTTCTGATCTGTGAACCCAACAGTCTGAGCTGAAGTATTTATGATGTAAACAACAGAAAGAAGGTGAGAAGGTAAGGCTATATGCAGATAGGATGTCTGCTCATCTACACTATTTCACATAATGTGTCATTTTCTTTCTACTTGTTTTTGTTTTTACTTCTTTTTTTTTGTTTGCTTTGTTTTGAGGGGGACTTTGTTTTCTCGTTTCTATTTTCTTCACAGGTTCCAAAAGGAGGGGTAGAATGGTGAATGGATCCTTGCTAACCTGGGAACAAATCCTCAGTGTAAGCTTCACAAAAGGAAGACACCAAACTCAGAGACCTTAAATCAGTTGTGCTGCAAAGGGTGTAAAGCACAACTGATCCAGGCACCCAAGTGAGAGGAATAGCTAAGTAAAGGTTATTTTTATCAAACATGAGTATTTGAGACAGAAGTAGCTATTTTCAGAGATTACATGTTTATACAAATCCTCATTTCCTAAACATCGTCATTTATATAACATGTTGATGTTTTAGTTAAAATAGTAAAAATACTCATTAATTATTTTTGCTAGAGCCCAGTGAAATGGAGGATAATAGTTTACTAAATTCTTCAGTCTCTTCATAAATACTGGAAGGGCTGCTTTTACAGATTCAAACACATCCTAAATCTCACATTTTTCTATAAGGTTGTAAGGTACAGAAACTACAACTATACTAGCAAAGTTGGCTTTTAATGTCCTGTTTAGTTCAATATTTTACTGTTATACTACTATGAAGCATGAAACAGAGCACCAAGTAAAAGAGAATCTGATGAAGACAGTACCTGAACAATACTTATTAGAATTTAAAGAGACAAAAAGCTTGTTTCTTAGATCTTTCCCTTCATTAACAATTCTCTCACAAATGCCAAGATATCTGTACATACTGTAATACCATGTACTTTTCAAGATGTTCAAAGATAACTAAAATAGTGTGTGGAAAAATAAATCAAATGCAGAAAAATGTTTTTTCTCATTTTAAGCTTGTACTAAACACACAAATTTAGTATGTTAACTGCCAATTCCTTACTATAATAAGGTGCAATAGTTTTTAAGCTAAAATATGATACAGCATATGGAGTAAAGTGTCAAAATACAAAAATTTCAGTAGTTTTGTTTAGCAATCTACCATGATTTTGTGATATGTTGTAATATATAATTTTAAATATTATTATTAATTTCAGAGTTCATAAAATGCTTTGTGAGTGCTAACAACTGACACAACATCAGAGGCCACTGAAATAAAAACACCTTTTATACAATAATAGATATATGTATGGACAAGGAACAATTTACAGTTATTTTTCTCTACTCAGACAATCAAAGGACAAGCTACCTTTTTTGTTTATCCAAAAAAATATTTCCAAGACTTTTTTCCCCCTGAAATTGTGCTTATAAAATTCCAATTTTCCCTAGAGAAAGCGTAAAACCCAGTCATTTCTGCACTCTTCTGCACCTGAAAATCAGAACCCAAAGATCTGAAAAACTAGACAATTGAGACTCTTAGAAATACACCCTTTATTGCTAAACCTGAATATTTTAACCAAGAACAAGGGATAAATTTCATTTTATACTCAGGATAAAACAGCAAAACCTTTTAGCTAAGGGCGGAAGCAACCATTTACTAAGATAAAAAGTGTTACTGACACTTCTCAAAATTGTAGGTGATTGTGGTTTGAGCTAGAGTTACAAGTACAAAGTGACAACAGCAAAGAGCACGTTGTTATTCAAGTAAAATTTTGAAAACAAGTTTTTCACTGCTACTTAAAAAATTAATGGTTTTGCATGCAGAACATAGAATTCAGCAGTCTGCATAAACTGATTTCAAATGCAATTTTCACTAATATATGAAATGGTTTTTCCATACATATAGTGTTTATTAACACTATACCATAACTATGGTATGTCTGTATGTGTGTGTGTGTATATATATATATATATATATTTACATACATACATGTACCATTTTACTGAAAGAGTTCATACCTGACCCTGAGGGACTTCATCTTTCTTGTCTCTGTCCATCATAGGAATGGGCTGGATACCTGTTTTCTTCATTTCATCACCCTGGAGAAAAGCAAATCAAGACTAGTGAGACCTAAATTATTTTCCATCTTCTATTCTTTGTCAATCTAAAAATCCAGAATTTAAAATAATGTGTGGTACAGTTCTGAGGCAATTTCAGAAAAGTGCCTAAGGAGAGTAAGGACAGACTCATTTTATACATTCACCTAAATGACAATGTAAATCACAGATGCTAAAAATTAAGTCTTTAAGTCAAAATACACATATTTTCCTTGTTTCCAAGTATGTCTTCATAACAAAAAAGCAACTGGAAGAATAAAACCAAAGAAATTCTATTGTGTTCCATTCATACTTACTCTCATCTTTCAAAACATTACCTGTTTAAAGCACCATAATACAACGACCAATAGAATACAACCGACCAATGCAAGGAAAAGCTGAGTAAAACCAGACAAATTCATATTATGCCCTCTTTGTCAACAATTTAGTCTTTTTCACCATGCTACTTTGAAGAAGTTGCCTGTCAAACAACTGTCTTTTCTTTAAGTACCTACATTCATGGGAAGAATACTGGGAAAGATGCAGTGTATCCAAAGGCCACATATATGTAATGTACAAGAGAAAACTTTCTCCCTACACTTCAGCCATTACCAGCAGAGCAGCTAGAACATGTTTCTGAGCCTGTAGTAGTTTGGACTTTGTTGGGCCTTGAAAACAATCACTCCTTAAAAATCCATAAGTAGCTGGCTACTTTCCGTAACAAATTGAAGTTTCCAAGTCTTATGCCTCAATCGCCTTGCCAAAACACCATAGATGTTTAATCTTGAGGGGGAAAGGCAACTACAGCAATGGCTGGTTTTATCTACTGCCCACATCTGAGATTCCAAAGTGATCTTTAAATTGCTAATCTTATGTATTGGCAAGGTTTTGGTAGTGGGGGAGGCTAGAGAAGTGACTTTGATGACTTCTGTGAGAAGAGGCCAGAAGCTTCCCCCATGTCCAACAGAACCAACACCAGCACAATGAGGGCTGCTATGGAGAAAGTTAACTCCAACCCAGCCAGACCCAATACACCTTAGTTAGGGAGAATGCTTATGCAGAATAGCTGCTCATACAACATTTCCTTATCTGTGTCCTTTAATGTGAGATTCAGCCTACAAAGGTTTAGCTATCCGAAAGCTTGGGACATTCCCTAAATCTGTGTTCTATCTTTCTGCCACAGCTATTGAAGATATCTCCAGAACACATTTTATTACATCTTATAAGATTCTCAAAGCCACATTTTAAGTGCCAATGTGCCTTTCCAAGGGAAGATTTTGCTACCTTTACTCAAAGAGAAGTTTGCACTATAATAAATTGACTCTGGTCTGAGCAGAGCATCTTTCTGTTTGAGTGTCTTGCAAATACCTTGAGTCTAGAGAAAATGGGGACTTCTGGAAGTCAATTCCCTCTTGCATATTTGGCCTCAACATCACTTATTAACTATGATCCTGTTCAATTAACCAACAAGAGACATAATCAGGAAGCTATTTTTTAATTGATGCCTATATTATTCTCTGCATTATTTCTTTCACCAGGTAGTTAAGAGAGTCTCAAATCATGGAATGTAGTCTCTGTTAGACATTTTGCTGTTGAAAGAAACAAAGGGAAAGGCCTCATTCCTCAGCTGAGGGTGGGGGGGGTGGGGGGGGGGAAGACACCTGTAACAATTCCAAGCACAGAACAATTATTATTTAGGAATTGTAAGCAAATATTGCTTTCATATGTCCCCAGTAAATAATATTTAATTTTTTTCCATTTGGTTGAAGTATTGCAATTGACTGATCCAAGACTGTTCTATGGTTACCATAGTCTCAATGATAAGAACCTTAACACTAAACCATTTAGCATCATATGATTTTAAGCAATTTGATTAACATAATATTAAGTGCCTGAGAAACACTTGAATTCAGAACTTTGAGAAAGCTTTCCAGCCTCTGACTGATTATAGCAAAACTGAACAAATCTCAGATTCATCTTAACCCTTTCATATGCACTATAAACACAAGTTTTTTATGTTCAGTATGAGAACATATATATGATACACTGTTATTAAAAATACTGCTTTTATCCTCATGGTTATGATCATGATCAGAAAGTTAAACACGAAATTTTAACCCAGAAAGTTTGTATCACACTTGCAGTACAGCTGTAATAAATGGCTTATAAGTCTCTTAAAAAATACTGCAGAAAGGGTTTAACAACTGCCTCATATCTCACATCACAAAAAAAAAATAAAAATCACAGCAGACATATTTATACAAGTTAGTAATCCTATCTAATTGATGAGCAACATATTATTTTGCTTGAATTGTAGCACTCTGAGAAAGTTTCATGTTATCAAGGCAGAACTTAGCTGAAGACACCAGCTATACTGGGGTTCAATGACAGAGATCAGTGTGACATACCACAAAATTGCTGCAACCTCTTCAGGAGTTATTGTTTTAGTTAACGACTACACAAAGAAGAAATATTATAAAAACACTCTGATTACATCATTCAACACATTAAGATTATGAACTCAAGTAGTAATTACAAGCAGTAGTTTATCCTTCTCTTAGAACTGTAATATTCTATTCTACTTGTAACTTATGTAGTGTAACCATTCAATATAGTTAAATACACTTTTCTAGAGGTAACTACGTAACAATTTATGCAGTGAAATCTAATCTTTCTATACCTGTGGCTGGATCTGTCAGCCATCCTGCCTGGATCACAGTTTATTCAATTTCTGCTGTGTTTCAATTAATCTCCTCTTAAAAGAGGATTCAGTAAAACATCAATTACAGAATTCAATTTCTGTCAATAAATTCTAATTTACATTTGTTCCATGAAATAGCAATATATCAAGATCTACCTTGATAAACTCATCCTTGGATTACCAAAAAAGTTAATGTCTGGATAGGCTCAATTACACCCATAATTCCATTTTTACTATTGTCAAGTAGAAAAAAGTTTGATTCTTCCTTCTCGACTGAATTCACAAGATTTGCATTGAAAAGTCTTTTTACTTATAAGCAAAAAATTGAGTATGTAATCACTGAGGGTCATCAACATTTTATCTCCATTATACCTCTCACAAGGACACTCACTTTCCAGTGCAGGGATTTCAGAAAGTGAGTACTAAACTAGATCTTTGAGCTTATATATTTTTCAAATATTTTGTTATAGTCTGAGCTGTTTATAATTACGAGAATGAGAACATGTGAATACTAAAGACACAAGCCATGCACATCTGGTATTTCATAATGAACGTGCAACAGGCAGAATAACAATCTCCACACTATATGCATGCTACATCAATTCCATGGGTCTGATTTCTATTTCATGCCTGTGTAAAACAGAAATAAGCCCACTGAACATTGCAGACTTTCACAGGGCACATAAGAGAACAACACTTCATCCTACACACATGCAATAGTAGTTCTGAAAATACAACGTATTTTCTAAAGTTGCATAACTCAGCTCTATGCAACAACTTCAGAATTTATTCCTTACTTCTAAAGTAGTCAGTTCCACTTTAAAAATTAAACAATGAGAACATTTACTCCTGCGCATAAAACACGTGGGAGATTGAATCTTTATTTGTGAACACAATTATATTAGTACAGCTCAATGCCTTATTTCAATTCTCAGTACATCTTAAGTGCATCTTCAGTATATTAAAAACTCAACTATATCTGAGACCCAGTTATTGAGCTGGCTCACAAAGAAGATTCAAATGGTCAGATGAGGAAAATTTTCAAGTTTGCCATATTTGCTTTAGCATTTCCTGGACTTATACTACAGCTTTGTTTCAAGTATATTTCAATGCAGCTGACCTGGAAGCTGGTTTCATATTTTGCATTTCTAGAATACAAATATATCCTTCATAAAACTACAGTTAGTGACCCAAAAGACCTTCCAGACTTTCTTCTGTGTTCTGTTGCTTGGTCACGTTATGTTAGGACATACTTTCTACATTTTCTTTAACAGAGAGAAAGAACACTGCCTGAAAATTAGATATCTAACTTAGCTCTTTAAATAGCTTCAGAGAAAACAACAAACACATGCCTGCACCAGTAAACTCTCTTCAAAACAAGCACACCAAATTATTGATCAAAAAATACTTCTAGTTGGGTTTCGTCCTTTCTGAATACTTCAATCTATAAAAAGAGTAGAGAAGAGAAACACACGTACCTCAGCCCAGAACTCCGCATATATATCATTGGCCGTCAGTCTGGTAACTGGCCACAACTTTGTTACAGAACACAAATCACAAGCCGTCATCATCAGGCCAATCACTCTATCCCTAAAACAAAATAACATTAAATTGTAAGAATTAATGGTCACTCTGCAAGGTTTTTATTTGCCCTTCCTCAGGTCAATCATCAGTAATGTATATATACTACAAATTTTCTCCCACTTAGCTTGTTTCTTTCTCACTTTTTTGTGATTGATTGGTAAGGTATCACACAAATTGTAAACTATATTCCCTGTTGTATTCCCTACGTTGTTTGCAACCAGACTTCATTGACCATTCCCTACATAATCACATACACAGACCAGTCCATAGAATGCCTGTCTGTTAAAACATTCACATGCCCCTCTCTAATTTTCTGAAAATACAGTATAAGTCTATAAAAAGAAAGATGGCATATCCAGTTGCTGCATTTCTTTCTGTTCTTTAGAGAGGAAAATATTCTCCATATAAGAGAAAAAATTAAAAAAATTAGTTCTATTTCAAGGTACTCTGTCATTGCTTTTTTGAAATGAATTTGAACTCTGACAGGACAAGAATCCTACATGTATCTCTGTCCTGTACACTGTCAAATCTGTACACAGAGTAACTGAACATCAGTAGAATTATAATTATTATTAGAATAAGACACACACCCACACACAAATCTCATACAATCAGTTTTCTAGCACTTGTCTACTGTCCAAACCTATGGTTTGTGAATCTAAGTTTTATAAAGCAAACTGGCAAATTAATTAATGCATTCACATGTTTTCCACTCCATGGAGAAATTAGGATGACCCTTAAGGAGACCTGCATCTTTGTTAACAATGCCTATTCCATGTAAAAAAGCACAGAGTTAATTAAGTTGCACGCAAGTGTGATGGCAGTCATTAAAACTGTACTAACAAACAAATATACTGGGGAAATACACAGATACACAATATAATCAATAGATAAATGACAAAGCACAATTCCCCTGAGTTAGAGTATTCATCAGCCAAATAAGGGTCAAATTTAGTTTTCCATTGCACATACGGTACCAACTACAAGTCTTAAATTTGTTAGCCACATTACAAACTGATGCCTATCTTGTGGCTTTGAACTGAAAATGCCCTGAAGGCAGGTAAGATTTAAAAAAAATATAAACAGAATATTCAATCACACACTAAATAGTTATCTTATTAAAATTTTGTAAATCCTAAATTCAAGATTTCTGACAAATTTCATTCTGAGAATTTCAGGAGCTGCTATGTCTTTGTCTTTTTAAGATGTTCAGGTTTATTAAAATCTGATAAGTTTCAGTTCCATACTAGAAAATAAGTTTTTTTTAAAACTATTTTTCCTACAGTGGTATAGTGATTTATTTAAAACTACTGGCAAAAGCCTGTAAAACTCCTCAAAGACCTAAGATCAGAAGTTCCTTTTGAAAAGAAAACCGAATGATGACTCAATATTTTCTCATATTGCCTCCCTAATTTTTTTATTCATTAGATTAAGGACAGGATCCACTTTTGAGTAAAGAATCTCTGAAGGGCTGCATAGGTGCTTTAATGAAGCCTGTTATGAGATACATCTCTCATCCAGACTGCAGTTTTGCTTTTGTGGAGAGTCATGTATATGAATATGAATATTTTATATTTTTTAAATCTTAGAGCTATCTTAAATCCCAAAGGTTGAGATCTGACCACAGTTTTTCTCTAAAAAACATGTTGACAGAATAATAAAAATATTGACATAAAAATAAAACAAAGTAATTACTGCAGTAGGCTTTTTTCCCCAACACCTAACTGCCTGTGCACTAAACTTTCCTCTGCAGATGACTGCCACTGAACTGTGCAGATGATACCCAAAGGCAGGGTCGATGCAAATATAAAGCAATGGAAATCCTTGGTACATATTTGGAATTTTACACACTGCTAATCTTAGAAATCACATATATAAGAAAATTACTGTTCAGAGACAATTAAAAAAAAAAAAAAGGTTTCTCCCTCTCGATTAATGCCATACGGATCTACTACTGGCTTGCAGTTTCACCTGTGTGCTTGGTTCTTAAGGTTTAATGCTCCTGTCTGATGCAGCTCTTCAAGTTGTTTTCTATTTCCAAAATACAGGGCAAGGTCTGTGGCGATGATGGCTTTCCGGATGATCTCAAGTACTTGCTCATATTCGCTGGAGCTCAGATTGGAGAAGACATTGTGCCCTTCCAGCTATGAAAAAGTAAAAAACCAATAAAAAGCACAAGCTCTAATTCTGAGATGATTTCAGTCTTTACTTTACCAGACAGGTTACAACGGTTTTACAGCCCAATGACAAGTTTAGATGCAAATTCAAATGTTGACAGCCTGAAATTCCCATTTTTATCTTTCCTTTTTAAATATTGTCTAGAATAAAACCTGTGACTAAACCATTAATTTGTTTTTGGGACTGCTCCTTCTGAAGCCTAAAGGTATTACTAGAGAAAAATTCTAGCTTTTTCTTCTCTGATTTATAAGTATCACAGACTCAGTCTAGACTGTTAGTTTGGAAACTTGTGGACAAATCCTGGTCCTGAGTCCTGCATGGTCAAGTTGGTAAACTGAGTGCCTGATTCACTTTAGCACAATTTTGATACTGCATAACATATAATATGGCTAAAGAAAAGAAGTTGAAAGTACTAAATAATTTTCTTTTCCTAATGTTCCAAATGAAATGTGCCCAGAATTGATGCATCTACTGACATAATTCTCCGTATAGAAATAAAGTTAATTATTTTAATGTATAGGACCATCTAGGGGAAAAGGCTGATTTGCTCAACCTTGAGTTAACTGACTCATAAACTAAAGACAATGATTTCCACTATGAAAGTTCTGGCAACACACCACTGTTGTCCCTTTTCAATTTCCACTATGTATTATTGAGCATTTAACTGACAATATCCATGCACTGTGATAGCTCAAGAAGCTATGCAGCAAATGTGGGTAGAGTCCTTCCCAAATCTTTGTTCGTGAAGCCTAGCCATGATGATATCACATTTTGAAAAGTCAACACTATTTGTTGTCTCTAAGATTTGGAAAACAACTTGTCAAAAGTCTTCCTACTGTTGAGAGGAAGCAGAGAAAGAATGAGCCAGCCATGTCAAGGTGTGCACATTCAGAAACAGAAAATATTATTAAAATATATCAAATGCAGATATGTTTTGACATTTAATTGGCATTTGGGCTGAAGCTCATAAAAAGTTTCCCTGATTTTCATCAAGCATTTACATAATTTGCTCAAAATAAATCCTCTGCAGTACAATTAGGCTTGGTTTCTTTCACCATCTGGAACGTAAACATCACTTTCCAATATTTTTACTTAGATGAGTAGATTTACTGGGAATAATTAATAGAAAATACAATCCATCTGTGTCTCAATGCTCCTCTGACAGATTCCTAAGTCACAAAACGTGGTGTTTTTTAAAAAAAAAAGAGTTCAGAACATTTTAACCTATCATAAACATTTTGGGAGTACGAAATTACTACTATCAGTTTTCATGATTTATGGTTTTGGGGACCCTTTCCTCCCCAACCTTGCTGTCTAATCCATGAGAATAGGATTTGTCCTAATTTGTCCTAATATTTAAATTATTCTAGATTCTACTCTTATGCTTTAGAAGCTGCACTCTCAGAAAGACCACTGTGACAGCTTCTATTCACACTACTAGAAAAGAACTGATTCTGTTAGGTACTGACAGAAGCTGTGAGTTATGAGTATGTCACTTAGGCTTTTGAGCAGTACATACAAAGTACAACTCCCAAGATTTTGTTCTTTCCCTGCTGAGCTAAAGCTAGTGAATAGAATCTTCTCTATCCACTGCAAGTGGATGAGCAAAGCAGCTCTGCAATTTCAAGCAGTTAGAAGTACTGCAAGTTAGTAATGTAAAATTAAAACTCATCCAGATAAACCCTTAAGATTTTGGTGGGTCCAGGAATTCAGTAAGGCTTTTTGATTCAAATGAAAAACAGAAAGTCCAAAACGCTGCTCTAATCTGTCTTTGCTTCTAATTACCACCCATGGGGTACTTTGGTAGGTGGTGTCTTGAATCCACTCTATAGCCTTGACCACTTATCCCCCTTTCCTGACTCACACTAACAGCAAGGCTAGGAAGTAGCAGGGAAGGAAAAGGGTTCCCTGCCTTCTTGGAAAATGGGACTTTCATCGATTACTACATTTCTGCTGGAAAAATGCAAAATGGTTTGGACAGGGAAGTGTTAATGACTGAGGAACATGCTCACTGTGCACAAACTCACATGAGGAATGAACACTAAACATCTAATGCCATACCAGCACTGAAGGACTCCTACATGAAGGAACATTCAGAGATAAAGTTTCTATTCTGTGATTAAATGTGTATGATACCTAAAACCATAATCACAAGATGTGCTTCTGAATACAACAGAGAGAATATGTATTTTTCCTAAAAGTTGATTAGGTATTTAAGAAAATAAATATCTTTTCCCTGAAAGACCACAAAGAAAGAAAAGTTAACAACGAATTAGTGGCACAGTAGCATGGTAAGGCTGTGCATTGAGTGTGTGCACGGTAAACTAAAACCACTGAGCACAAGTATATTATGGACTGGCTGTTGGTTTCATGAGTGAGAGTTCTCATTATTCTAACTGAAAAAAAAAAAATTCACTAATGAAAAAATATCTGTGTGTCAATAGCACACAGATTTCCCAAAATGTATCTGCATGCATTCTTGTAGTTTTGTCTTCATTAAACAAACACATGACCTCATATTAGGAACTCTCTTTCACAGAATATTACCTTATTCATTTTTTTATTTCAAATTGTTGAGTTACAAAGAAGCACAGGATAACATAATGAAATAAGTTTACGATATTCATGCGTGCAAAATTAACATTTCCTCTTTCATGCCACACATTTAATGTTCACAGAATTTATTACAGCATATTTTCAAGCTTCTCATGCAAAAAACCCTCACTATTTGAGGTTTTTTTCAGAATTTCAGGATGGTTGAAGACTTTGTCACAGTCCAATATGATGGAAATATCTAAGTAAGTGAGAAACTGATTTTTCATTTTCAAAGTTCCTATTCCACATGGTCACAGGAAAAAGCCTCATTGACCCAGAAGCTAAAATCTCCAAAGGAAGGCCATAAACAAAGGTCTTCAAATACACAATACCTTTTATAACCTCAAGATTTTGAGAAAGCTATGTTTTACATGATTTTTGAATGCTTGGATTGCTAATTGTAAAACCTGGCTTGCTGTAATAAATCTTCCATTCTTCTAAATGAGTACTACAGTCCAGACACTAAATTAAGCATGCTTCAGAAAATCTACTGGGTAATTATGTGATTCCTATTTTTGCCACTGGACTCTCCTGCACAGAAGATACAATTTCAGTAATCCTACCTGCAGGATGGACACAGTCTGCGAGAAGTGGTGCTGTTCCATTGTTGACGTGGAATAGAGAGCAGCTAAGGGGTGATCAAATTTCTGAAGATAGCTGTTGCTGTAACCTCTGTGATCCAGGTCATGACACAGGCATGCAACTAAAAGACCTTTGCGCTACAAAAAAAAATTGACATAAGCATGAAAAGCAGGATGTATTTTCTGCCCCTAGATGTCACTCTCTACCCAAAATACTGTAGAAGTTGCATCATGCACTGCCTTCAAAAAGCACATGGAGAGATATCCTTAAAATTGTGAGAAACATGACAGTGAGGACATGCTGAATTAAAATTCTTGGTCCAATTGTAATTCAAACCTTTTATATATTATGCATTTAAAAAAGATTGCTGCACAATTACATACTATTGGATGGACTCCTCTTCAGAAGAAATCTGCATTTTAAACAGTCTGGTCATCCACTGAATCCTCATCATTTTTATTAAAACAGTAACAAGCACAGTTATTGAGTTAGAAGAAATATATAAGGTGTATGATCTCCCAGAGAAGGTAGTTGCACCGAAGTTCAATCCCAGACCTGCTTCTGCAAGACTCCTCAAAGACGCTGACCAAGTCTCCTACTTGAAATTTTTTCTAGGAAGTCACTAATATGTGCCACAATTGCTGGACAATGACAATTGCAAACAAAGACAGTAACTGACTTTTCTTTATTTAATTAACTCTTAATATCCTGGAGAAATGGAATCCCTGAAATCTCTCTTTCAACACACAAAATACATGAAGTCTTGCAAAAGGTTTTCACACAGCAGGTGTGTTTTAAAAACAAATTCATTAATGTTCGTGAATTTGTCACTGTCAGAACGGAGTATCATGAAAATATCTTTACAGACCTAAGAGCTGTCTTATAGTTTGTTCTGATGAGTATTCAGTAAACAAGGATAAGGCTATAAAATCAGGCAGAAAAAGAACACTGATTAACCACCCATTATGCGAGCAACATCCAACCTCTACGCTGCACTAACAGATATGAGTCTGAGGAAAAATAGCAAACAACGATGTAACTAAAGATATTATTATAAATATACAATGTGTAGAAATAAGTTTGCAGCAACTGTAACTCTATTTCTGATTTTGAGACATTCACTTTTATTTTGAATGATGTCTTTTCAATATTGCAACTTGTGAAGTACATTTCTAAAAAGTACGTAAAAAACCCAGATGATGCAGCAGCCCATGTCCACACAGATCCTCAGGAGAAGTGGAACTCTTAGGAACATAACACACACCTCTATCACTTGAAGCCATGCAGTAACAAGCTTGTCCCAGTCTCCATGTCTCAGGAAGTCATTTTTGTCAGTCCTTCAGGATTAGACAATGCTGTATCACAGTGCTCTTGACTTTGTACCCATCGTCCCTGTTTGGATCCCAGTTCTTTGACCATTGCAAACTGCTGAATCTATTTATCTGCAGATCAATGTCTCCCTTACAGTATTTCATACTTCTCTTTCCAACTTGAAGTGTACTGGTTTTCATGTCATCATCCCTCACCAAGGACCAACCCATCCTAGTTCCCCAAACTTTCCTTCAGCAGTGTCCTGTATTCTTGTTGGATTCATCTGCAGTACCAAAAAAGGAGACTGCTTGAAAGAGCTGGAATATAGGCTGGTATAAGACACTCAAACAGATGAAGGCTGGTTGGACTTTCAGGGAACAAAGACTGTTTCCATCTCTCTTAGCAGCTGTCTCTTTTGCTCTCCTTTCTTTCTTACTCTGCATCTCCAAAGAGATGGACTTGCTACTTGGTTACTACTAAGTGTTATCGGAGCTTTAAATATTCCCTGAGGCTCCTCTTCACAGATTTTGTTGTTAAAAGAATACTGATTTTTTTTTTTCCAAACTTGTATAGCTTTGCCAAGACCATTTTCATATTTCTACTAGCACGTTTCCTTAAAAGAGCCAAACAATTTTGACTGAAATTTTCCCAAATGAATCAGCTTAAGGAAGTTAACAGAGCTTGGAAAATTACAGTCCAAATGACTAGTATTTGTCAGAGTTATACACAGCTGAAAACAGGTTCTCCCAGTTAGAAGTTTCATGTAACATTACTAAGAGACAGCACTCCCAGTTATACTTACCATAAATCAGAAGAAAAACAAGTGACAAGTCTTTATACTGTGTATTAACATTCTAAGCCTTCCATTTTATTATTATATCTTTTCCAGTTAGTGATTTAATTTAAAGTTTGACTCTTCTCCTTTACTCACATACACTAACCATCTCTGCAACCCTTGTCCTTCTATTCAGGATCCCCCAGACTCCACAGGATCCAATATCCAGAGTGTTTCCCTCCCTCAGAAGAGATCCAACACTTAGTTTAAGTATTAAAGTCTGTGGTTGTAAGTGGGCAGGGAGAACCTCAAAACTTGGATATGGACTTACAGCAAATCTGCCACAGCTTTTTCAGGAACAGACATGAAAAATATGTCTAGAATTAGGAATCCGATTAATTCTCCTTCCTCAACCTCTCTACTCACATCCATTCTTCTATAGGGACCTTAACATATGCTCTGCCCAAGCCAACAACAGAACTCTAGCTTAGAAAATGTACTTGTATGAGAGCTGATAGCTCTGATGAGGTGTAGTAACTGATACCATCCCGTCACCTACCTCTAGATCAGTGAAAAGCCCCTGGTTGTTCTGTAGTATGGCATACATGCAATGTGCAACGGTAACTGCATGCTTCCAGTTGTGGTAGGGGACACGGCGATAATTCTTCTTTACAGACATAGTAAATCGGCACAGCTTTTCAAGTTCAAAGCTAGGAAGAAATTAATTTGGTCAGAGACAAGAAATAAGAACAGGAAAAATAACCAACAAAGGAGAAAAGATGCTCTTTGATTTACTTTTCTTGCTAAAGTACTCTCACTGTGGATGACTCATTGAATGACATGAAGAGTCATTTGTAGAATCACAGAATCATAGAATCAACTGGGTTGGAAAAGACCTCAAAGATCATCAAGTTCAACCCTTGATCCAACCCTTGATCCAACACCCTTGTAGTTACTAGACCATGGCACTAAGGGTCACATCCAGTGTCATCTTAAAAATCTCGAAGGATGGTGAATTCACCACCTCCCTGGGCAGCCAATTCCAGTGTCTGATTACTCCCTCTGTAAAAAATTTCTTCCTAATATCCAACGTAAACCTCCCCGGCACATCTTAAGACCATGCCCTCTTGTCCTACTGCTGGTTGCCTGGGAGAAGAGACCGACCCCCACCTGGCTACAACTTCCTTTCAGGGAGTTGTAGAGAGTGATAAGGTCTCCCCTGAGCCTCCCCGAGTGTGGATACCTGCAATGGTCTCAGTTTAATCTGTTCAGGAACATAAGTCATGCTACCCAGCTCAGTCAACACAACTGCATAACCTTCCCTGCTCTCAGAAACTTGAAGTGTGATTTCTTTCAATAGTGATCAAAGCAGAAAATTCAGGTTTTTTTAAGCAAAGGACACAGCAGAAATCAACCTGTTTACATAGAAATGCTCCATTGTTGAAATTGTGAAAAAAGGAAGATATTCTTTTTCCAATACTTTTAGATTTTTTTTTTTCCAGTTTGGCCAAACAGAACTGAAATTCCCATTTCATTGTTAATTCACTTCTCACCAAAAAACATTTTGCTAAGTAACTGCCGGTCACTCATATAAATGCCCAAAACTATAGCAATTAGGAGATTATTTCTTACAAGATTTTCTGATATATTTTTGCTTTTAATATAGACAAAGAAAATTAATTGAGGAATAAGAGTGTTTTCACTAAGGTAATAATAAAAAGTAATAAAGTTTTTGTTATGTTTGGCTTATGTGCTCATCAAAAACACCTTTGAGAGAGTTCACATGTAGTGCCAGAGTTCTGCATAGCCTTTACTAGACTTCATCTCCCAATGTTCCTTTGAAAGGAAAGCTAAATACTTTTTGTTTACAGATAGGAAATTCAGGCACAGATTAGGTATCAGATAACATTTTCTAAAGTACCTCATCTGAGCGGCCTGGGGTGAAAAAGGAAAATTAAACTTGAGTCCAGAATTGAACTGCAGGTGCCAGAGTCCTAGATCATTGACTTTTCATCTCATAAAAAGATCAGTTTTCCCTTACTCTCATTTTTTCCCGTTACTGGGATTTGACTTCCTTTTATGTTCCATGTTTTGATAATTTCTTGGGTATATCAGGAAAGTGGTACTAATGTTGTAGTTTTGCAGTACATGTGAGCTGAGAAAAAAAAGCTGAATATCTCCAAGCTATATTTAAAAATATAAACATACATACTGAGTGGAGCCAATTCTATAGAAATACATATTTCTATAGCTATATGCTGAGCAAGGTCATTATTATTCTTATCTTTAGTCAGACATAAGTAAAACCAGAGGCATATTGTCTTTCAAAAAGCTTTAGGTTTTCTTTTTTTAATTCTAGAAAGTCAGAAGCTCTAGAATAATTCATAGAACTATTGTTTAAAGTAGTACATCATAATTCAGAATATCACAATAGTAACTTCCATTTACATCCAATATCAATTCAATGGTTATCACATAATATTACAGTTATAGCTAATGGGAAAACCATTATCAATGATGTTTCAACATAGAACACTATTACTTCCTCTGATGCTGTATTTTGTATACTTGATTGAAGCAGTAAAATATTATTTCTTCAAAGGAGCAAAGAAAATGTAGTGGGTATTATAGACTTTTGTCTGAAATCCACTCTGGACAGGACAATTATACCTTTTATAGGTAAATACTTAAAGGCACAACCTTACTCCTCAATATACTAAAAAGCAAATTTTAGTCTTCAAATATTTGTATTTGTTTCAAAGGGTTGAGAAGTTTTGTTCTTTCAGAAATTAAATACAAGTCCAGTCCCAACAGCCTCTTTTTCAAATATTTTCCTCATTTTTGTTTCTTTAACTTTATATGTGAAAGCTGAGATTAATTTGAAAAACATCAATTAGATATCAATTCTTTCTCATTGAAGTCACACTTTGAAAGGAAAAGACTGGGAGTCAGAGAGGGAAGAGAACAGAACCTAGCTGAAAATCTGAACCCCAATCCTGCATCCACAGCCATTCAGTCAGCAATGGAAACAATCTAAATACACTGAGCAGTAGAGAACTGTATTTAGAAGAGTCACCCACTTCCACTGAGGAAGACAGAAAGACCCACCCAGTTAGTAAGATAAAATGAAGCACCAGCAAATGTTTCCCAAATGTTGCTCCCTTTTGTAGGGAGATACTTCCCCTTTCAACTGACCACCTACAGATTTTTTTCCATAATTCGGAGTAGCTCCTTTCTTTCAGCAATGGGACATACTTAGCCAAGAGACTATTGATCTTAATAATGATAATGGACACTGAGAGAAAGGTCAATAAATGAAGCATTTACTTTGAAAGTATTTCACTTCCATAATTAATGCACAACTATGCAAATAACTGATTTATTTAGCAAGATAAGATCTAACCTTGGTTTATTTTTACCATATAGTCTACTAATTTCAGCAACTATATATTTGAAAAATCTGTGTTTACAATCCTTCTCTCCTTTTTTGCAAGAATGCCTTTAATGTCTTCACCATCTTCTGTCTGAAAAACAATCTCATCTCAGAACCAAACAATGCTTCTATACATTGGAAGGACAACTGTTTGGATGATATCATGAGTTCGTTAACCTGACTGTTCACAGATTTTATTAACTGGAGACCAAGAAGCTAGGACAGAAAATTCAGCTTGCTAATTACATCCCTGTACAGAATAGACATAGTAAATAAATGTCAAAGAAAGTAGACCTTGAATTAGAAAATAATTACATCAAAATTTATTCATAAATAAACCCCCACAGAAATAACACAACTGAAGCAATAGATCATATACTTCATACCAGGCTGTCCCACAGGACTGGTGAACCATGTAGACAAAAATGGCAGGCCAGACATCCTCATATGGACTGATATCAAAATGGTATCTAAGAAGAAAGTTTCAGCTTAGTAAAGACAAACACCTTTACATTCTTACTAAAAGCAGGTGAAAATGACTAGGTAATGCATATGCAGCAACTTTCACTTGTTTCTGGATACACACAGAAAACTGAATTTACAGGCTGTATTTTCCAGTAATATTGAGTTATACATTTCTGCTAAGGTCAATGGAACTACGCTCATAGGATCATAGAATCATTTAATCATTTAGGTTGGAAAATACCCTTATGATAGTGCCCAACTGTTAGCCTTTGGCTTTGTTTAGTTAACAGAAACATATATCTTTATTTAGGGATCCATTATTTAAGTAATAGACAAAAAAATCTCGGGGATGATGAGGCTTTACAGGACCTCCTAAAGCATTTCAGTCTTTTCTCCCAGGAATTGTAAACATGGTGTCTCTAATAATATATTTACTGGCCTTCTTTTTCAATAATTTCTGTTGCAAATTGTGTAAGACTTGCTTTAATTTTGATAGAGTGAAAAAATCAATTTTACTGGCTAATAGAAATCAAAATGAAACTTAAAAAATTAAACATTTATAACATATTTTTTATGTTTCATCAGCTGAAGACTTCTCCCCTCTCCTGATATCAATATTTAGGCCTAACATTAGGGACTTGGGACAGCAGAACTGTTTGTCCTTCTATTTATTAACCCTTTCCCTGTGCCTTCTGTGCTTCAAGTCCTCTATTTCCTCTCCCTGGAACTCAGCTAACCACTTGCTTGTAATGTGTCATAATGAACAGCACAGCAGGTGTGAGACAGCTGAAGGTAGCTGAATTGCTTGGAAAATGCTTAAATGTATTCAGATTGCTTGAACTAGAGGATGCTAATGTAATTTAGAATGAAACCTGTCATCTTTACAAGTAAAATTCATTTTTTATGAGGAGGTGGGTTATATAATATCACCTAACAAAGTACAAGAAATTGTATTGCAAAGAGTAAGCTTTTATTAGGGTGTAATCCTGCAAGCTGCTGGCATTCCAGTAAATCACTTCAGCATGTAATGAACTTTAAGCATTCTCTGTTAAGCACAGGCTCACATGCTTTGTTCGGTCACAGCTACAACGCTCAGCGCTGAACACAAGTGAACAAGTGTGAAAGATTAGATTTACAAAGGCAACTTAGATTTTGTGACTCAGTAGCTGACTTTAGGCACCTGGTCACTAGAGTAGAATTTACTGTCCTGGACCGGAAAGACTGACTAAAAAATATGATGACTTGCATTGTTACATTGAGTGGGCACTGACTAATAAAATACAGATAGAGGTACATCTTCAGCACACAGCGGATACTGGAGAGCCAAAAATAACTGAATTATGTCAGAGAAAGCCTAAGAGGCTGGATGGAAAGTCCTCCTCTAAATTTAGGCTTCAACTCTAAACTCTAGCACTTGGGATTCATAACCCTGAATTATCATTTTCCCCTCCTTCAAGAAGCACAAGCAGGTGTAAACACACATACATACTTGAAACTCACAAAAAACCCAAACATCTCTTACATCAATTCCCAACCCAAACCCCAAAAACACACAACCCAGAACATCCTAGGAACAAGCTAGGATGCACGTGTTCTATTCTAAAACATATCCAAGGGAATGACATCAGGCATTTGGTCCATGTTCAGCCTCAGCCTGCTCTCTGGGTCTGAGTTGACCATGACTTGGGATTATCAGAATGAAAGCTCAGTTCTAAAATCCTAGATAACAACTAATGATTAAAGCAACTACTGTACCTACCAATGCCTGTGGAAAATGCTACCATTCTGAGTAGGTATTATTTTATATCTTTGAAAGATAAATTTTGTTCATGGGTCATTAAGTATAATTAAGAAAGCCAGAGATAAACATCCATGATATTGTGATAGTTCAATATTAAATGTGCTTCCTACACAACACTCCACTACAAATAGGAAAAAACCCCTGTCTTTTTACCAGGTTGATACAAGATACAATTGCTGCTATATAAGAAAAATACTTACAGCTCAATTTCTTTATAAATATGTGGAGGCAGTGTACAGTGCATGAGGTTTTGCCACTCTTCTGCTGTACAAACACTATGGTAGGACAGCTTCTCCATTGTTACACGGTAAATACACTCTGAATGACGAATTCTGTGGTACATCTGAAAAAGGGAAGTCATTTATGAATGTGAAATTTTACTAAAGGAAAAAAATTCCTGTATTCAAGCACCGATTATTAAAACACACATCTGCAAAAATGTTAGTGCTTTTGGCTGCACAACTTCACACATTAGAAAAGTGACAGATTATATGAAATTCAGTACTTCTGGAAAACTAGGCCTTCTATCGCATCATTCTGCATCTGCTCATTTGGGTAAACATCTAAGGCTCAGCTGACGTTCCACTGCATGTGAGCTCTCCCAGGAAAGAGAATCCAAGTCCAGGAGTCAGAAACAGAGCTAATTCCCTTGCAAAATGCTAACAGAAAGAAAACCGGTAACAGGGCACAATTCATATTTTCTGCCACTGCATGAATTCAGCTATTAATTGGTACAAATTACTACTACCTGTGCACAGTAAAAAGTATGTGAGATGTTTATCATGCCTACATTATTATGCAATATGAAATATAAGTACAGTTAATTATTGAGATGTTCAGAGAGTTATTGCAGCATGGCATGGTTTGTAAACAAGTGAGGACATAAGTTATTACTAAAACAATCCTCTGGAGCAGTGTGCCCTGAACAGTAACATTCACCATCTGAAAAGAGTGAATTCACACACAACTGGGTGATTGCAAAGTCTGAAGTGTAATTTATATGCAGGCCTTTCTACTTGCATTGAGCAGTATGAAACGACTTTAATTAACCGTTAGTAAAATTTTCTGCCCCAGTGTACCAACAACATGATGTTGGTAAAATCACTTAATGTAAATCACCAGGCTTAACTGGCATTGCATTGTATCTTACCTCCCATGAATACACAGTTTTTCTGCATTGCATTTTCATAGAATTTATTGTATTTTTATATTTATAGTAATAATCATTAAATGTCTATGTATCCTACAGGAATAGTAATTTTTGAGAGGGTAAAGGGTTTGAGGACAAAAAAAGCTATCCGCTCTTTTCTAGAAGTACAGATAATTATGAGTATATACCATAGCATATAAAGGTATAAATTGATCTCTGAGTATTAAGCATATGGAATTGAGAGAATACATAGCAACTCCATCCCACAGTTAAATTTGTAAAACATGTAATCTGAACTTATAAAAGTAAATAAGAATCATACTTTCTAAAGGAAAAGAGAGGACAGATACTATTCACATTTCAGAGCTTGCTCTCTCACTTTAGCTACTCAAAATTGATGTTTCCAGAGTATGCTTACTTCAAAAAGGATCAAATTAATCCCTATCATCCTCTTAAAATAGAATTATTCAGCAAGGAATTCAATGATTCCTGTTTTCTTGTTAATTCAATGAAACAAATTATGAATAATTTTAATAATCTGCAACATCAAAACACCTAACTATTCCCATTATAACTAACAGCTTAAAAAACTGTAAATAAAACTTACATTAGCACAGTGTAAGGCTAAAGCACAAAAGACGGCAAACATTTTAAAGTTGTTCTCATCAGTTTTAGAGAAGGCACTTCCACTTATTTTGTTCACCATCTGCACAACACCTATTACACTTCCTCGGCTTACAATAGGCATGCACAGGATATTTCTGGTTGTGTACCCTGTGTAGAGGTCTACTTCTCTGGAAAGCCATAAAAGAGAAAGAAAAAGAGAAAATAATTAGTATTATTAATTAATATCTATTCCGTGATTCTCAGAAATGTTGATGAACAATATACTGAATCGTTTCAAAGTAGTTGTAACTAGTACATCCAAGAATTTCACCTCCAAAGCCCTCAAATATTTCCATCTACTGTGTCACACTTAGAAAGAACTTTTTAATCCTTTAATCTCCATTTTCAAGGTAAAAAAATAATATTTCCTCAAACATAGAGTAAGTTTTTTCATAAACTCAAAGAACATTTAAATATTTTTAGGAGTGCTATTTGTCAGTGAACTGGTTTTTCTCCCCTGAAATTAATCACATCACAGGGAAACTAATAATGAAAGTTGGCAACAATCTCAATAAATTTTTCTCCATTATATTTATATTTGATAAAAATAACACTTTTTATTTGTATCTTAAAAATATCTATGATGTCTAAAGCAGGTTGCCTCCTCATCAGAGAATCACAGCTCCATGAATGCATATGAATATGAAATTTAGGCGGTCAATTTAACTAAAAGGTCTGATGAGCTATCTTCCCCTCCCACAAACAGCATCCTACCTGTTAAAGCGTGGATCTGCATAGGCATCAGGGATGTTAAGGACTTCTCCGGTTCTTGCCACTTGACCAGCTATTCCTTTTTCTATAGAAAATCTGGAGAAAATAAAAATGTGTATCAGTCACAATATGAGCTACCTGAAAAAACATTTTTCCAGTGGAGTCTGTCTCAGGCACAGTAATGGGTATTTGTTCCCAGACAGCACCATTTTGTTGCTTTTGGGAGAAAAATTTTACAAGACAACAAATAGTAGTACATAATAAAATAAAAAAGCACAAACTAATAGATACTTTCTGAAAACATTTTATATAACTAGATAGTTCAGTACAAGACATTTTATTATATGACCATTTTAGCGACAAAAATTCAAAATCTTCAATAACCCTGAGCGTTATCCCTAATAAACGTAACATTTGTACAGAATCTGAGACTTCTATTTATCTTTACAAGGTATTGATTTTATTATCACTTTTATATATTCATTTTTTCTCTAGACACAACACGGGTAACATGGAGCTTGTTTCTTCAGGTGGCGTGTGTGTGTGGATTCGGTAAAATAAAATTTGGAAAAAGACAACTGGAAATTTCAAAGCTAAAGATGATATGCATTTGCCATGTAGACTTCGGAATAACTAGCTTGTTTCATAACACTGAAATAATGCCATGATACTAACTGCATCCCTTAATCACCACAAGGAAGTTAAACACAACAAATATATTCCTGAGTTGAATCAGAAAAATCTACAAGTCTGTCTGGTGAGGAAATAATTTTCAATTCTTTGACCCAAAGCAGTTATTAAATACAAACAGAACAGAATTAATGGAGAAAAATATGTAAAAATATGTAGAAAGAATTGTATGTGGAACACTTTGAAATGTAACTGTACCCTGAGAGTACCCTGGTCCCCATCAAAGTTAGTGATAAAGCTATCAGGATTTCACCCTGCACACCTGACTTTAAGTTATTTTCTGTTGCTTCTTATGATAAGTACATCACACCAACTTAAGTCTCCTTCCTGATGACTCAGTGTCACTTTCTTACAGATATTTAAGTTGCACTCCACTTTCAGTATACAGCACCTGTGAAATAGCTCACACCTTTGCACTCAGTATCAACACTTCAATAACATACAGAAAAGACAGAAAGATATAAACAATAAAAACAATTATCAAGGAGTATGAAAGTGTATGTTAGAGCAGGTCAACTTCTTTAATTTACAGTACCTGCTTGCTTGTCAGTACCCAAATTGCACCAATTTTGACTCCTTCTGTTCTCACTCACACAGTAGTAAGTGGGAATAAGTTTGTCTAAAGGAGTTTAAGCAACAACATGAATCACATTTCATATTGGCCCAGAACTTTAAAAGTATAAGGAGGAAATGAAAAAAGTTCTGATAAAATCCATGCTGAATATTTTAGCAAAATTTTAGTGCAAAATATTTAGTCACACACTTCTTTCCTTTTAAGAATTTACAGGTTTGAAACCTGTGTGCCTTTGAAAATATTGATCTGTATCTGTTAAGGACTCATAATTTTTGAAAAGTGAAAAATTACATATTGACTTTGTTCATTTTCTTCTTTCTTTTAAAAAGTACATAAGTCTAAGAATTATATAACTGTGGCAGGAAACAGAAATATGCATAAATTTTAGGCAGAAAATCCTGTGTAGTCATTACCGGGCCATACACATTTTCAAATTCACCACTTCAATAATACTTCAGTATAAAAATTTTTTTAAAGTTTCAAAATAATCTAAAATCACACGAGAAAAATAAATCTAAATTACTGAATTTGAAATCTTTAAAACCAATGACCAGTCCATACGTCATTCTACATTTGTCTAGTCCATCCATAAGAAGTACCAATTGTGATTTCCTTGCTTTGGGTGTGCTTGAATCACACCAATTTCAATTCCTCTTGAGAGCTCTCTTGGGAAAAAAGTCCCAAATTGGCAGACTACGGATTAGGTGCACCATTACCTGCACCTTTACCTACCTCAGAACACCTCTGTTTTTTTCCCAACATGATTTCCAAAAGGACCGCCTCCGGAAGACGGCATTTCCAGGAGTGACGTTATAGCTTCAGAGACGTTGTTTCGATGGCACTGCAATGTCATTCCCAGAAGTACTACCTTCTGGAGGCGGGTCCTGGTGGGAATGATATCACAGTATGACAAGTATTGTCAGGGTACCTGCAGATAGGCACAGAAACTGGGTAATAAAATGCCTGCATGTCTGTAGTTACAATGAAGCTGCATTCTTCTGCTAGCTATTCTTACCTTATTTCTTTGGTCTTCTTGAAGACAGGTTTTCCATCATTTTCTTCTCCAATATCAAAAAGGTCTGAATACAGCTCCTTATTTTTGTGGTCAACCTGGAAGAGTGCACACCTATCTGCATTCACCAGGTTTTTTGCATATATCTACAGACAAAAAATGAAAGCAGAGTTAATGGTCATGAGTTAGATTATCTTCAGTCATTTATCTGATAAAAACCTCAGTCACTGCAAGATAAAAGTTTTGAGAAATTATCCACTATGGAAATCTGTTCAAAGGAGCAATCTTTGAGGAGACAATTCAAAATTAAAGCCTTATTTGATATTGTTTTTCAAATTAAAGTGTTCTTCTCTTTGAGAAATGCAGGAATATCTTTAGAGACTTGAATATTTGCTAAAAGAAAATAGGCTTTCCTATTAAATTATTTTTCAAGTGCAAGGAAGGCTTTTCAAAATAGTACCTTTCCTTCTTCTATGTTTTGATACAATTCATCTTGACTTGATTTTAAATAGATAAGTTATACCAAGACCTAAGAACACTTTTGGTTTTTTGACTTTATCTTCAGTGCAAATGTATTGGTATTGAATATCTAGCAAAGACAGATGTAAAAGAGAGGGGAGTGTTTGTTTCTAACAAACTAAGTATGCCTGTAAAAAATAACAATGAATAAATAATCCTTGTGAGTCCCTTCCAACTCAGAATATTCTGTGACTCTGTGATTCTGTGATTAGAAGTCTCATTATGGATTGTCCTGTGTATGGATTTCCCATGGGAAATGCCTGCACCCTCCTAATGCCAGGGACAGTACTTGTACAAAAGCTGAGGTTTAGTAATTTTACGTGAACTAACCAAGCCTAAAAGGTATCAGCCATAGTCAAGAAAGTACCACAGTACAGCAATAGACTTGTGTGGTCTCTATCATACTTTGAAACAACAAGTTTTATCTTTGTGAAAATAACTGCCAGGAGCACTGCGTGTCAGAACAGAATCTTGTCCTGGGAACACAGAAGATCTTCACTGAAATATTTCTCAGACATACAATGGCCTTCCTGAGAAGAAGAGGAAAGAGTAGACCAAAATCAAACAAGGCTCACTGTGCTAACATAAGATGCCATATGCAGGCTCAAGAACCTGCTCTACTCAATTCAGTAGGTCTCCTATGTTTCTTATCTGTTCATGATGTATAGTAGCTGCATGGTAGAGCATGATCTGAGGTGGATCCTGCTCAGCTTTGAATATAATAGCTACCTAGTCATTCAGTTAGAGAAAAAGGGTGACAACATCTTGATGTCCAATGTATGCACATAACATGTCTTAGGGATTCACAAGACTTTCATACAAATGATCTCCCCCACCTCTTTTCTTTTGTCTTTAAAAAAAAAATAAAATCACAAAGTATTTCATTTCGCATTAATGCAAATAGACCTAAAGCTAAAAAGTATAATTTATACATCAAACACTCAAAATGTGCTACAAACAACCAGTCCATATGCATTTCTAAACACTATTCAGGAAACAATTCTGAATTCAAAATTTATTATAATCTGCTTCTGAACTGTACTTTAATTCACTAATTAGTTATTTCAATGGAAATAACTAAGCACTTGCTGTAGTGGTTTCTATAAAACATTGACTGACTGTAACTCTAGCTATGGGTGTAGTTTTGAAAAGCAAAGGGATGTGATGCCTTACACATCTCATTTAGCAACTGGAACAAATACTCTAGCAGTAATGTTTGACCTCTAGTCCTTGCTACAGACAGTAACTTCTTCAGCAGTGCTTTGCAGCATGTAGCAAATTGAATTTAGGAAGAAGGAATCAATACAACAAGCTGAAATAAAAAGAAAACCAGAAGTCTTTCTGTTACAACGTTCAAATCTTCTCTGAAACACAATAGAAACTATTTAGTTCAGAGACAGTCATGTTTCATTACTTATGAAAGCTGTGAACTGAAGCTGACCTTCACCACCTTTTTCATATAGACATGTTAATATTCTTTGTATTATATGTCCATTACAAACAGCTCACATATTTCAATGACATAATGTCTTCAAGGAAAAGACAATGAAGGACTTTATTAACTATGACTAAGAAACTTAGAAGTGAAAAGGACAACTTACCATTATATGTTCAAGTAGAGAATCTATTGCAACTATATTATCAAAATACGTTCTGCAGAGAAAGAGAAGTCAATAAACATTCGCATTTAATCAAACACTTCTCAAATGGGTGTCATGGGCTCTTGTTTCACCCTGGCTTAATAGTGGAGCCAGAATAGGTGAGGAAAAAGCACTGCACCTTGAATATTACTGACTGGCTCGCTACAGCACAAAGGAATTAAGAAATGGTCCTAGCTCTGTTTCTTTATACTTATTCTACAGTGACAGAATTGTAGAATATTCCTCATTATACATAGAATTTTCTCTGTAAAAAAAAGAAAAGAGTACCAAACATTGCCTACCATGAACTGAATAGGCCCCTGCAGAGCAACATCAAGAACGTATCACAGTGCTTTGGCACCTCTGACACAATGAAAATTTTAAAAGCAAAAGGAAAAAGGAAAAGAAAAGCAGTAGATAGATTTTTTAAAAATCCATTGCTTTCAAAATATTAAAATATCTCATTCGGTTTACCCATATTATATACTGAGAACCAAATAAAACTACGTAGTGTAGCTAAATCCACTTCATATTATCCAACCCTTAACACTATTTAAAAGGTAACAATTTAAAAAACTCTTAGTGAGACCTCTATATCAACCCAGGTGCAGCATGTCGAAGTTGAAGAAAGGGAATGATCTTGTAACTTAAAAAATAAGAAGGAAACTCAGTTTCACAGCAAAGTGGTAACTGTTCAAGGACAGTCAAGAACATTTGAAAGATAAAGGTCAAACTTATTAGTAAAAGAAGTCTAAATCTTCCGCATGCCAAGTCTTAATAACCCTCGGATTACAATGTTCCCAGCAGAGAGACAGGCATTGTCCCATGGCCTTGAATATATATACAGCTCAGTTCTGTTTGGGTCTAGTGGAAAAGAAATACATAATACACTAGTCTTACGTTGTCAGGGACATGAAGAGGTGGAGCACTGCATACTCTGCCCTTTCTAAAATGTTACAGAACATGTCCCAGTGACATTGCACACTAACAATTTCCTCACTGAAACTCTCTTTCCATGTAAGAAAAGGTACAGACAACTTCTAAGAGGAAACTAATTATTTTCCTGCTAGTATGTCTCTACCTACATAAAGTTCATAAAGTTATTATTAAATAATATCCCGATTTTGTCTTTCAAGACAGAGGCTTTTTTTTTTGTTAAAAATAAAAATTCTAGCAATTGATGAATACGTCTGCATGAGAAATATTTTCTTATAGAAAGGCATAATAAACATTTGCAATATTTATTGTCATTTTTATCCTAAAAATTTAAAACAATTAAAAAGTTCTTTAAAATAATCTTAGTATTATGCCAGTCCAAGAATAAATTGCCAGTCCATAAATCCAGAAATTTCTGGTAAATTAACACTCTGGAAAGGAACATAATGGTGCAAGACTCAGTAAGTGTGCCCTTTAGGAAACACACTCTGAATTATGCTGAAATTAAAAAAAAAAAAAGGTCTTCCTGAGGAAAAAAGCAAGGAAAAACATCTGGATACAACCAGCTTGCCCTCCTTGCAAGGGGCAGACTCCTCCATGTGGTGTATCACTCCTCATTCCAGTTGGGTCAGCTTGGCTGCCTACATTCCTGAGCAATGGCATAGGAATCTTGGACATCCTCTAATCTCATCAGTTTGAGAATTGTTCATCAAGACCCACAGAAGTGTTTGTAGCAAAAATTCAAGACATCTCATTTTTCCACAGTATCATCAGTACTTTGTCATGCACTTAGAAATTCTTCTACCAACTAGTTTCATAAAACACCCCAGACTGTGATTTACTAAAAGTACAAATCTGGTTTGTCTTTTAATTTGTTAGCTATTTTTGCTATTTAAAGATCCTAATAGCAGTGACAAACAAAAAGGAATGAAGGAAAAGCAGATCACCTAAGACACTAAACTTGCAAGTGCGGGCCCAAGCTTCCACATTCTTACTGTGTTTTCAATTTAATTTTGCCCTTATTGTCACAAGAAAATAAAAGCAAATATATTATATGCAGTTACAGTCCTTAAAAGTAAAAACAGAGCCTTCAGACAATGCAGGGGAAGAACAATCACATGACAGCCCTGATTCTTCAAGGATTTAACCCTGAAGTCCCTATATTTATGCATATGTGTGTATACACACAAAATTTTACAGAGGAGGGGGAGAGAGAAAGCTGAAGCATGCTAACTAACTTTTCATTAAAGTCCTTTCAAGCCTTCTAAAATTGGCATGAAAAGAGATGCCAAGTCTATTTGTCACTTCTCAAAAGACATGTTTAACTCTGACAGAAGAGGTGAAAAAAAAGGAAAAAAAAAACAAGCAAAAGACCACAAGAATAAACAAGCTCTGTAAGGTAGAATTGAATGTCACATTTTCTTCTGCACCACCACCAAAAAAAGAAGTTTGAAAGCTATACACCTCTGCAACCCATATCATTTTTTCTTTTCCCTGTGTTTAAGTTTTTCAAACACAGGTAGATCGGAAGAACCAAGGTAGAAAATGTCATCAAAATAAACTCATGAGATGCAAATCACACTTACTTTGATACATCAAGCAAGAAGTCATTCAGTTCAGTCTGCTTGGCAAGGCCCCGGCACACCTGGAAGCACAGATCATAGAATCATTTTTACCAGAACACTGATGTCAGTGGGAAAATTAATCCACTTAATTTGTATGAAAAAAAATACCCCTACTAGTACATATATATGTATATGTTACTGTATTGTATAAAATTAAAAGTTGAATCTGTGTGCTGGGTTTCAATCTTAGCTATCTAGCTCCTGAGTTAAAACTCTCAAATGAAAGTAAATTCTTTCTTAAGAATTTTTGAAAGCTTGTTCATGCTGCCTCAAAGGCTGTCACTGAAAGTGGTTATTGAATCAACATCATCTCCTTATCCAGACTCTCAGCTCTTCTGAGATTGTCAAATATTTTGTTTCCTTCCTTTCTCACTACACTTTTACCACTTTTTTCCAGGCTGCAAAGTAGCATGTAGACACAACTATAGACTGACATCAGGCAAGTTTAACTAAGCTAAGCAGCAGATGATACATGCTCAACTTTGGGAGAAATCAGCATGAATATGAATAAGAACACAAAAATAGTATGTATACTACTTTTTAGAACAAAAATGTTAGACAAAGCAAAGCTTTCAACTGCATTTTTACTTCATCTAATTGCATACTGTGTACCTGAAGTACAACTGTACATCTGTATATTATTAGAGCAGGCACTGAGGCCAGAAAAAGAAAACAAGGCTCTACTTGTACTTGTTCCTTTTATACATAAAAAAATACCACTCAGAACTAGTAATATCTTTCATCTGTGTAATACATATATAAAATGCCAGATCAAAACTCTTGCATTCTTCTCATGCAAAAACCTTGGGAAGGGCAAGCCTTCTGCTTAGAAGGTGGCAGAGAAATGAAAATGATCAATGGACAAGCTTAAGCTAAACTTTCCATGTGGTGTTTTGTTAGGTGTGAAAGACTTCTCAGTTAAGGGAAGAGTCATTCTTATAATCTAAATCTACAACTGCATGTAATTGCAATTCTACTGGCATACAATAGTCTATGCCAACTAACGCTGCCTAATTGTGAATGACCATCCGAAAATCAGTGACTTTCAGTACCAAGGTAGCAAACATTAAAATCTAGAAAAGAAAAGCAGAAAGCTTTCTGCAAGTCTTCCAACAACTGTATGAAAGACACCTTGAAAAAAAGAACGTCACAAACTTCCTCCTGTGAGTTGATGGAAGAAGAATCTATTTTAGCATCTTCCCTGAGTTGACAGAATATGTTTAGTTTCAGTGTTACCATCTTCTGCTAGTTGGAGTAACAAAACCTATTAGCAACGCTGCTGGGGTTTGCTAGAGCAGCTTTGACGCTGTGTGAAGCTCCATTAGGCACCCAGCTAGGGACAGCATGAAGCATCCTTAGTGGCAGTAGTTACAGGACTATGAAGCAGCTAGCAAGGGTGGCTTAAAATAGGCTTTTCTAGCAACACCTAATAATTTTAAACTGAATACCAAAGCAGAAGGAAAGCAAACACTTAGTCTAGCAGTTGTATTCTTACAAGAAAAAAAAACCCTGCAAAGTTGTTATAAATCTGCTTTAACTAGTATTTACCTACTTTGTTAAAATCTACTTTAGTACAAATACTGTTTAATATTTTATGCATAATTGCAAGTGAGGAAAACTAGCTCAATGAACATCAAAAATGTTAGCATACTTTTCCCAGATTCAGGAAAGATGCTTGAATCGATGTTTTAGCAGTGATCTCCACTAAAATTGGATCACAATCCATGTTGCTAATAATCAAATTCTGGCAGACGGGACACACACTGAAAAAATGAAAAACCACTCACACTTACTTGGACTTGATGTATTGCTACTGAAGCCCATGCAAGATTTGCTGTTGCAACCTGCAACAAAAGAGAAGTAATTAGCTCTGAAGTAACCTTGAAAACTGCACATCAGATACATGCTGGTTTTCTCTGTCTAGCTGTGATGTAAATTGACTGAGCTGTTTTAGACAGGCAGGCATTAACAATTTGTGGGAAGACAGGTATTTTGTGAACATCTCAGTATGCTTGCAAGTGTGTCAATTTTAGAGCTTACCAACGCTCTTCAGAAGCAGGATTGGGAACCCATCAACTCAAAAACACAACATCGAAACAAACATCCCATAAGCCAAACGCTTTAAAAATTACACTGCTGAAAAGCATCTGCCACAGAAATTAAATATCCCTTAACAGCTTTCTGGGTCTGTATCTCTTCAGCAATAGCTACTTCCAGCTCTAAACAGGCACTGTTTCTCTCATTACAGTTTTGGTGGCAGAAGAACCAGACCTGATCCCTCAGCTCAAGACTAGTGTTTTAAGTATGACAGTTTCCAGGCAACATTTCAAACAAATGTCATGTAAACTGCAGTTAACTATGATGTGCTACCATGCATAATCTCTTGTCCTTGAAACACGGGAGCTTTATAGGAACACAGAGAACAGAAACACAGAAGGTCAGCTTCTGCATACCCTCCTAAGGTACTTTTTTATAATTTTATATTTTTAAACAGAACACTTTGTACACATTTTATAAAAACTGCTAATAGTATCCAAAGGCTTTTTGAAGCCTGAAAATGAAAAGAATGCTTTAGAACACTCAGAAAGTGACCTTAAAATATTTTTAATTTAGTAATAAAATACCCTTATTTAGCAGCCAGTTCCAAGTAGAACATTCATGAACTTCAGTATATGAATACAGAAGGTATTTCGTATAACATAAAATATTCATATTTTCACAGAACACTGCATGTCTGAGACCTATCTGAATTGTAAACTGATTAATGTAACAGGAAAATTTTAAAAAATAAATACATTGTGTGTAAGCAGCAGAATTAATGAAGCCTGGTTTTGCATGAATGTCTCTTCTTTATTCTCTGAGCAAGGACATTGGTGCCACCATACTAATCCAGCCTCTAGCACAAACTCTACCTATTGGTGAAAAAACACAAGATGTGACACCAACCTGAAGGGACACTGACTGCCAAACTAATACATATATAAGCATCAAATGAATGCTAGGCTACTTAGTTTACTGATAAACAAAAGAAACAATTAACAAATATTGCTGTTGTTTTCCTTCTTTGGGAGGACTAGTTTTAGTATCTCTTGCCTGCATATTTCTGTCTTTTTCACACAAATAGTTCCTGTTCAGTACAGCTGAACTCCTCCACACTGCATCTTGACCACTATGGAAACAACACACCTGGCTAGAATTCACTCTGTTTTGTCCTAACCTCTGTGTTCAGAGCCTCTTCCCTGGGGGAGGGTACAGACAGAAACGAATGGTACATAACACCTTTACGTGAGAGACATCTTAATGTTTAGATGGGACATAACAAGGATCCTCACTGAGACATGAGAGCTAAGATGCAGTTCTAACGTGTTTAATAAAGCGATAGCCTTTACATCATCTGCTCCATTTTCAAATTCATTTGTATTTTGCTAACAACTCATAACTTCAGATTGACAAATGGACATGTATGGACAACGTAGCTACACAGGCCTTACATGAATACAATAAAGCACATAGAACAGTCATGGAAAGGGGAAGATGGTTATGAATGGGAATATCTGGATGGGGAACCACCACAAGGGAAACAAAATGCAGAAGAAAGCTTTACAAGTGGCACCTAGATTGACAGGTCATCTAGGTACCAGCACTTCTACACACAGTTTCTAAGGACGTCTAAGTCAGGAGACAAAGTGTAAGTGAGTAAATCTTGACAACTCGCAGAGATGGGACAGGCTAGAGAGATAAAAGCTATCAGCTCCTATAGGCTAAAGAAAAGGCTGGTCAAAAACCTTGGTTGTCAACCTGGAGAGAAACCAGGAGACATAAGGGCTCAGAAGACAGCAGACCTTGTCCTCCTGTTGCAAAGAATTCTGTAGGGACTACCTGGATACTCATGTCTCTGTGCATGACTTGTGGAAATACCACCTAGACACACACATCTTGGTGCCCGAGAGTGTGTGGATGTAAGAATGGGAATGAAAAATACCAGAAATTTCTTTTGCTTCACTTTTGTTTTTTTAAAAAAATCACTTTCTCCTCCTGTGAGACCGCTCACTGAGACTTGCTATACTGTTGCTACAATGTTGCAACATTATAGCCATTCCTTAAGAAGTCATGCCAAAAAAAGAAAACCGAAACAAATTTTAAAATCTTACCATACTGTAAAATAAAAATTTACTGGAGAGTTGAAGTTGAGACTCAGGGTAACTCAGTAGTTCCTCTTTTTATTTATAAAGTGATTTTGTTTTTTGACATTTGATTTACACTTACATTTCATTCACCTGCTCTGCACTGATTTCTCTAATAACTGTATTACAGAGTTTATAATTGGTAGAGAAATCTTGAATCTGTTTTTCCACAAAAGAAAACAAGGTAAAATTCTTGATATGACTTGTACTTGTATATTTTACCTGCTCTGACTGAAAATATAAATAAATCAGTACCTACTTTTTTTTTCAATAAGAACAAAAATCAATCATGAAAAAGGTAAAAACACATGAGAGAATGAGAGGAGGAAGTTTGGGGTGGAGAAGTGCTGACCATCGTGGGGAAGCAGGCACAGGTTGCGCGTGAGCTCACCTCTTGGTGACTATGGTGGAAGGCTTCTTTGCCCCAGTGACGGTAAAGCTCCAGGATACCAATCAGGTCACCAATTGCAGTGACAATTGGCAAACACAGAACAGATTGGATACGGGTCCCTGATTCCAGTCCAGTACCTTTGGGAAATCGCTCATCCTAGAAAACATAAACATAATCTGGTAAAATGTAAATATCATAACATTAACAGGAAAGACATGTTGATGTTTTCCTCTGCCACCTGGTTGATCAAATCTGCAGGAAAATTATAAAATAAATAAAAATTAAAGAACCCTGATCTCTCAGCATAACTTACACATAGTATTAAGACACCTACTAAAGAATGCAATTTAAAAGTCTTGGCATTAATTTAGATCTACTGATAACCTTATCGATGTAAAGTCAGAGTTAGTTGTGATATTATACCTTCTTTTTATAATTCTTTTTTCTCTAACCTCACAGACAGCAAAGCCAGTACTTCATTGCTAATGCCAGTCCAGATTAAATAAAAACCTCAAACAAACAACTCTACCCCATCACCACATTTCCTCCTGAAAAACCCCAAAGCATTTGTAATCACAAAGTGGACTGCTCAAATTTCAGTGTTACTGAGCAGACAGCAGTGCTTGCAAGAGAACAAAAATTGAAACCTGAGATTAAGGCTTTAGGTTATACAGTTATAATCCTGAACCAACTCCCTAGGAGGAAAATGTATTCCCAAAAAATTATGCATAAAAAATTATGTTAAAAAAAATTATGTTTGCACATCCTGAATAAACCAGTGCAAAAGTTACAGAAACAAATATCACAGTAATCCTACCAGCTGCTATAGAAGGCCCAAATATATAACTTTCAGTCTATATAGGGAATGTCTAAGGCTTTATAGTTTCACTTTGCCATGTAGGAAAACTCACAAAGACCTTAGAAACCACGTGGATGTTACAGTTAGTGAAGCAATAACTAGCCAGTGTTACGTACGCAAGATCCACTTCTTTGAACATCAGTCCTTCACCACTTGATTCATACCAGATGTTCCCTGCAGGCTGTGCTTAGGCAAGACAGACACCCCTTCAAGGCCAATCAAAATCTCTCATTTCTCAAAGAAAACAGCAAGTAATGTCTGCCTTAATTACTAAGATGACAATCAATTTGAACAAATGACAGACAAAAGAGTGGGAAGCACTTCGAAACGTGAGCCTTCTGCTTCCACGTTTTCATTCTGTCCTCCCACAAGAAAGGGCTGGCAAGTCTACCTGCATTGGCTTCTCTCTTGCTATTGAGAAGCTCCTAAAATCACATGAAGGCAAATCATGAACCTTCCGGTTTGGTCGATGATCCACTGATATTAAACCAACAAAAAAGTTCAAAACTCCTCCTTGCTAACATCCTGATTTTATTATGAATGTAAAATCAAAACTAAACATACAACCTTTTTATACAAGGATATAATGATATTATTGGAAATTATCAGTAACAATTTAAACCCTATGTGACTGAAAAAACATACCAACACATAAAATCTTTATAGTCCAGGGTGTATAGAAAGCACAGACTGATACTACAGGGAGAGCAGCTTCTGCATTTTGGTTTTGTGGCTCTGTTTAAGTGTACTCACATTAGGCATCTGGTGTTTCATTTATAGCCCAGGTTTGCCCAACAAAAGTCATAAATTTTTAACAAATAATTTTAAAAATAGAGACAACAATGTCCAATTTTGTCCACAGTATCCAAAGTTCATTATTCTGAACAGAACTTGTAAGGATAGGAAACACTGAAGAGATAAGAGAATGTAAAGTTCCTTGGTGTTCTTATAACCAGCTAATCATAAAGTGCTCTCACAAAGTACAGTTGAAATATCAGCTTCAAACAATTGCATAAACGGAACTAGAGAACAAAGTTTTTTAAAAAAAAAAAAAGACAGACATACAGAGTGCCAAGAATTATGAGAATATCATCTTGGGAATTTCTGACTCCTGTTACAGATAAAAGCCTGAATTTTGATATCAGTTACATTAATGAATCTTTCATATAGATCTACTGGCACTACTAGCATTCTAGCTTTACCTCAGAGTATGCAGAGATAAAAAACCTGCCCAATAACCAGAATTCTAACTGACATTCTTGTGAGTGTGAGTCCTGCATTAAAATCAAATTACTTTGATTGACTATATGAAAGTCTTCTTGTTTGGGGTTAGTATTTCAAGAACTAACTCCTTTCAGACAAGGACAGGAGTTTTGGTTGGCAGGTTTTTTTCTCTCCAAGTGACTATGGTGCCATTACTTCTTTTATCTGTTAAAATAACCCAAATCAAAACCCAAACAAAAAACCCCTTTATATTTAGAAATAAATAAAAAATGCTTAAATTATTGCATCAGCTAATCCAAACTCAAATTTATTTTCTTGATAGCAAGACAGATGTAAATCCTAACATTATAAATTCATCTCAATAAACATTTCAACATCAAAACATTCATTCTAATAACATACTCCACTCATCTCATTAAAGACAGAAAGCTTTTTACCCCCAGAATATCTTCTACTAACAACGTTTTTCTGGATCTGGCTACATAAGCAGATACTGTAGTGCCATGTGCAATGGGGCCTGCAGGAATGAGTCGTGGTTGTCCTTCCTTAGCTCCTGGTGGTGTAAATATACACAGACTCTAGTTAGAAGGAAAAAAGAGAAAGAAAAAAAAACAAACTTCAATTAGAAAGCATGGTTACTTTTACAGTTACTGTGCTACCTGTGTAAAGAGTGACTAAAGTAGATAATATAGAGAAACACAGCTTTTGACAATGAAAAATAGTTGAATAAACTCAATTCTTCTGAAATCTAAGCAAATCCCACTCTAAAGTCACCATTCTGACAGTGGATAACTCCTGGATAGCTCCAGTGGATAACAGTGGATGACTGGAGCCAGTTACCATTTATATCAGGGTAGGATTGCATTTACTTTGAACACAAGTACACAGCATAAAGACTCACAGACGAAAGCATTGCCTTGTAAGAGACAGATTAGTTTTATTTTTTTTGTCTAGTATATACTTATCTATTTCAATAGAAAATACTCAAAAGGTAGAGATAATATTTAAATTTCTTGTTTATCTTGTTTATATAATACCACAGAGAGATGACACTGCCACCACACAATGTGTTACTAATATTCCTGGTAAGAATGGCCACAGGTTGTGCCACTGCTTTGTGCTGATTAATTTTACTATTATACTTTGCTTTCAGTAGGGCTGGTTTTCAGCATGAAATACTAAAGGTAGAATTTGCATCTGAAATTCAGCATCTACTGTCAGCTGTAGAAAACAATGTGATGATATGAGGTGCATCCTCTCATAATTATCCTTTGTTTATTATGCAAATATGCAAAGCACATTATAAAATATACTAAACAATTCCAAAAAAAACCCCACACTAAAATGTTCACAAACTAAGAAGACGAAATATAATGCATCATATGCAGGTATTCCTCCAGTGAGGAAGATGTAATGGATTTAGCTGTAATGGATTAACAGCATTTTGAAAGGAGAAAGTTGAACTTTATGCTGAGGGGAAAACAAATGGTAGATAAAAAGTATGGAATTCATAGCCAAAACCAGAGGAAAGTCTATCCAAGAAGAATCAGTAGTCTGACAGAGTGTATTTAGTGAGTTCAAAAGAAAAATACCCAAGATTCTGACAAAACCAGTAACTATTTGTCATGTTCTTAAGCAGAAAGTCAGTCAGTCTCAAAAAGTTCAGCAAGACAAGGAAGTGAGTTTTCCATCCAGTAATTAATTTGTTAATATTGTGATACAGCTGAAAATTAAACTGTCTTAAAAGAGAAAATAGAGCTGTCACAAACTATTTTAGCACAGAGAAGTGACTTAATCAGTTGGAAGGAAAGGTACTTCTTCCATGGACTAGCCCTGCTGAATATGAACATTTACTCCAGTTTGATGTCTTGCATTATGATCCAAGTACATGAAATATTGAAATATTCTGTTTATTCTTGTACTAAACCTTAACCTTATTTTTCAAACCCATTTATGCTTACAGCTTTTTTGAAGTGTGGTCTTTAGCAGTGAAAGACACTGGAAAAGTTGGAATGTTTACTTTCCATATGAATTACAAGTATTTAATTAAAAAAAAAAAAGAAAAAGAGGTAACACCCAAACAATCAAAAAACATTACGAAATCAATACACTGAATCTGCCAGAACAAGCCTGCTAATTTTGCTGGAACAAAAAGCTCAATTTATTCTCACTTTCTTGTAATCTAATAAAGATACATATAATTTCTAAATGAAAACTTAGTTTCACCGTTACTTGTCTTCACAAGCTTCAGCTCATGTTTTTACATACACTTAAATAAATGAAAAAGAACATTGTACATAATATATCCAAGAAAAGCACACCACGATCTGAAAAAAAGTACATTATTCTAATAAAACTGAAGAAACTACAGATCATTACTTACTTAAGTAAGTGTTTTGGTATAAAATGATCTTTTTAAAAAATCAAAGAAAGTAGTAAAATATAAATGGTATAGAAATACTGAAATACATATCTTCACAAATGTTTGATGTGCTATACTATATGCTTATAGGAAAAAAAGGTTTACTATTTAAAAATACTTTTATAGTAGGAACAGTAACACTAGAACACATTCCAAACTAAAAAGGTGGTTCCTATTGAAGAGTAATGCAAAATTTGGAGATGCAACACACTGTTTAAATTCTGATTTACGTAGTCCAAGTAGTGGAATGAGTCAAATTAAATAAACAGGACATAGGAGACCAAAGCTGAATTAATAGCACTTTTATCCACACCGTTCTTCTTACTTTTTTTTAAGACATATTTTATCGTTTTTGCCAAGGTAGCAATGCACAATGATTAGCAAAGTAAATGTGTTATTTAAATTATATGTATAAAATGTGTTTTTCCACACTCCTCTCCTGAGTCATGCCCATCACTAAATGCAAAACAATACACAAATCTTTCCCTTCTCAGAAAGAGTTTCTCAAAACAGAATACAAGAAAAAGAGACAGAAAACCAAACAGCCACTTCCATCAGAAGACAACTCATTTCTTCCACATATACATATTTTACTTCAGAAAATGCCTTCATTAAATCTTCAATGGTCAAAAACCTGTGTTGACACCATGAAGTACTGCCAGCGAAAACTGCTTCCACCAGCAGTCTTTCCTGTGTCCTTGTGTATCAGTTTGGCTGGTAAAATCCTCTGTTGCTATCACCATGAAGTACTGCTATGAAAAAGCTTCCCTATATTTGAAAAAGCTTGTGAACATTATTTTACTTCCAGCGATAAAAAGAGTTTTGCAGAAGCAATCCCATTCTGCTCCTTATGAGAAGCTGCAAACCCCACTGCTTAGGGCTCAATGATCAAAAAACTCTTCAAACTACCCAGTAGGTTCTAAATTTGTCACTATTCCTCCTTACTGTACAGGTAGAAAAGTATGACTGTGCAGAACGATTGACAGTCTTATCCTGACCATGTAGCACTATTAAAAAGAAAGGCAAATTTTCTCATAAGCTGTAATTAGTCCATAAGCTTCTACCATTCCACTCTGATGGCATACACTCTGATCTTATACATACACCTGATCGAATGTCATGACTGTTGATACATTCCATATATGATCAACTTAAATCTGAATGAATTAAAATATTTACTGCCAATTACGGATGTGGAAATATCTTGAGTTTTTTTAACAAAGCTTTTGAATCCTAGAAGCCATCAATGGCAAGGGCAGACAAACAAAATGTAGTAAGCTGTGCTCTGCTCTACTATGGCATGTTACTGTAATAATCTCTGAGGCACCCCACAGATATAGCTTTAAAGGAGTCTCTAGAATTATCACCATCCAAAGCCACCAGGTTTTTCACATCACCTATCCAGTTCACATTTTGGTTTTTTTCTTTAAGATAATACTTCTAAGAAAATAAAAATATTACTACTCTCTTCTAACTATGAATGACTCTAGCATTCTTTTAAGTTGAAAATGTACATTCAAACAATTTTTCACTAGCTCTAAGGGTAATTAGAAGTGCTCCCATACACACATCAGATATATTGTATACAGCTTCACTAGCAAGTGAAGAAATGGACAGATTTGACCCTTTCAAATTACTTGCATTTTCTCAGTTGGATTGAATATTTCACTTCAAAAAAAAAGGACTAACAGTTTGTGTTTCTGGCAACGATACTGAACAGTGATAAATAATCAAAATGGGGAAACAGGGCATTTTTATCCACAACTTAAACAATATATAGTCAATAAAAAAGGAAATACGAGAATATTAAGCCCCATGATTTCCCAAATACTGTACCAATAACTCATAAAGCAGTAAAAGGAAAAGGCTGAGGAAACAGTAGGGCGCTTGTGCACTGCTCACAGACTCTTTTGCTGCTATAATCACTTGCAGTGAGCCTGTAAGTCAGTATCAAGAAACAGATAAACACAAATAGCTCTTTACCAATATTGCAATGTCACTGTCTCTCTCCTGGCAAAAGTTAAGTAATAAAAGTTAACTAGTGTAAAAAGAGCATTAGATATCTCTACTGATGATGAGAGAGAAGGCAACTAAGCTGGGAGAGTCACTCTGGGTTTTATAAACTACTAAAAGAGTAAATATTGGCTTGGAGAGAGAATCTTTTGGAAGCTTCCAGGTTCATGCATTCTGGCACCTGGTAGCCCATGCAACTTTGCAATTCCCTATTTTGATCTGTTTCTCCTCCTTTCAGACAAGGACAGAACCTTAGTTCCATCAGTCTTAACTACCCTATTAACAATATTCTTCCAACAAGTTCCATATGGTGATGGACTTCTTTCTTTAAATGTAGTAGGCAGGGGAGCATCAAAGTCTGACACCAGGAGCATTCTATACCTTGTTGAAACCTCAGAGCGCATGGGGTGCTTCCTTTTCTGCCATCTGTGACAGGACAGATTGTTCTGGTTGGGCCTAAAATCTTCAAAATTATTGCTCCCCTCCTAGTTTTATCTCTTAATTCACTTTTACAAAGTCCACAGCCAAAAAAACTCGTATTAATTTTGACTGATGTTACAGTGTGGTTTGGAATCCACTAGTGATCTATCATGACCACACAGAGCAAGAGGTCCTGAAACAAAACAGTAAGTCCAAAACAAATTATGACCAAAGGTTCAAACACTGATGAACACAGACAAATGTTACAAAATTCATCCTTTGGTCTTGGTGGTGTTAGGTTAAAGGCTTGAATTAGTGATCTTAGAGGGATTTTCCAATCTAAAAGATTCTATGATTGTATTCTATAACTCACATTTCTTAGGCATTCTAGGTATAGGCAACCTATTGTTCTCTCTAATGTCTTTTTAAAATGCCTTTCAGTCTACAGAAATGAAGAATGATGTACACAGTAATTAGTTCTTGAGGGATATCAACATGACAGCATTCTTAATTCACAGATAAATCTACAAACTCAGCTTTCAGATACATAATAAAATCAGTATATATTCAATAAACCATAATACCATGGCTTTTATTGCTCTTTTCCTGATACTATGCACACAGTCTGGCAAAATTATTAAGTAATTTATCTTGAATCACTTACTCTGGCTGAAGAAACCCTCTTTACTCCTCATCTCTAACAGCTAAGAGTATGCACAGGAAGAATTACTCATGTTCATCTTGTCATGCTGTCATAACTTGGCCCCGTAGTTGGTTTTTCTAGTGAAAATCTAATTCTTGACAGAGGAAGTAGATTAAAATCCCAGTAAAAGAAAACATTAGGAGTATCAACAACTGTCATAACTCAATAGCCTCAGCAACTCCTGACAGATATTCTCACAGCAGTAAGAAAGGACCTATAGTTTTCAAAGATTTCAGTCTTTGGCTCTTCTGATGAAGAGGTCGACTACAGGTATAATTGATGCTATTTTTCTAGTGGCTGCTGGTGTGTAGTCTGTTGGAATTCAGCACAACACCAAATCCTAACTCACAAAGACTAGAAACCATTCAACGAACTGTATCAAGTTTGTCACAGCTGGATTTAAACGGTAAACATGTATTGCCCATTATTTCACAAACTGTTGTTTCTTTTTTTTTTTGTAACTTCTTACAACTAAGTAAATGACAATTATAAACCGATTTTTCTAAAATTTCTTTGCAGAAGAGAAGTCTGGATAGAAAACAGGTTTAATGATTGGAATGAAGGTTAAAGTACACATGTGACAAGCATTCCACTAACAAACTGTTTTGGTGGTCCGGGTGACTGGATCCTCATCTAGTTTCTTTCACAGCATGATTTGTTAATAAAACTGGCCCTAAAAATGCTTTATGGAAAATAATTTAATATTCAACTGACATTAAATGAAAGCCTTAATACTAAAGCATTGCTATGTGATTTGATGCTTAGGGGGAAAAAAACCCCAAAACATTAAAGAGAAATGGAAATTGAGCAAGTTGATATTAAGTGAGCTTAATGGCTTTTGCTGTTCACATCCAATAGATTTTTACTGTTGGCAAAGGACAACCCAAATGTAAGACCACATAGCCTCATGATAAAATTATCTATAGATAGTTATAAAGGTTGTTTTAGGCCTTTTTAAGGTCAGGGTTTTTAGCAGGAATAAAGCTCATCACAGTAAGCAGTGATGACCAAGACAACCAAGCAAACGGAAATAATTTGGAAAGCATTCACAGTCCAAAACCTTGGATTTGTAAACTGGCTAACTTGAAGTAGTATCCCAATACTACCATGTTAAAAATCATGTCCTGAGTTTAAACACAAGTGCAGCAATCCGACTGCATGAAGCACACAGGTATAAAAGAAGGAAAAACCCCATCAGCAACTACCACCATTGTTTATAAAAACTTATTTCCTTCGTGATAACTGATAGTGTACTTAACAGGAGATTTGCAGTTTTAACCTACATATTATGTACTAACGTTGGATACTTGTGAAAGGAAGATGATGCACGTATATGCTGTAAAACTATTAGCAGTTGGGTTTGGGGTTTTTTTATCTTTTCATTCTTCTGAATGGTATTCATTTTTAACTGCACTTCACTCCTGGAAATTTTCCAGTTGATTTACACAACTGAAAAACACCACAAGAGCTATACCAGTTCATTGACACAGAAAACCAAGCTGACACACCTCTCTTCCATCCCTTCCATTTTAAGGCATGGTCAACTAAGTATTTTTCTGAAAAGCATTTGGCCAAGTATGTCTCAAACACACCTTCAGAGATGAGGATCCCTGACCTTTCACAGGCAACAGACTGTGGTGCTTCAGTACAGCCACAACTGAGGAGGTTTTCCAAAAGCTAATTCAAGCACACTTCTTCTTGCCCTACACACCGTAGGTATGGAGATTTATTCTCTTCCTCTCTGCCTTATCCAGGCATATCTTTATCCCTCAACTTTCTTTTCTTTACACTAAGTAAAATCAGTTGTTTTCTTTCCTGACCATTCTCCCTCCTCTCTCCTGAACTCACTTCATCTCCTCCATTTTTATTTCTTTTTTAAAGTGCAGTTCTTAAGCCAGCCATATTATTACATTTGGGGTCTTAGTAGTGGACAGAGGAACAGGAAAATTACTTTACACCAAGGCTAGAGTTCTCTGTCTGCTATGTATGACAGTGTAATTTTTTTGATATAGGAATGATAATGCTGACTCATGTTTACCTCCAAATTCCTTGCAAACCCCAGAATCCCAGGATCTTTCCTAAAGTCATCAGGTGCTCTACACAAGAGAGAGGCAATCCATGGAAAGCCCAGCATTTGTCCTAGCTGAATCATTGTCTGGTTTCTTCTGACCATTTTCCAAAGACCATTTTGAATTCTAATCCATCTCTACAAAGACATCTGCAGTCCTATATTCTTTCTTCATCCATGCATTAATGAATATATTGAGCAAAACCAAACACCTGGATAAATCAGTGCAGAGTTATGCAAAATAACCTCTGATTCTGATAGTGAATCACAAACAACTAGTCTCTGTCTAGTTTTCTAAAAAATTCTGCATTCTACCTACAGTATATATTAATGTACACAGAGACTGGGGAACAAGATGCTGGAAAGCAGTGCCATGGAAAGGGACCTGGGGGTCCTGGTCGATGGCAAGTTGAATATGAGTCAGCAGTGCCCTGGCAGCCAGGAGGGCCAACCATGTCCTGGGGGGGCATCGGGCAAAGCATCACCAGCCGGTCAAGGGAGGGGATTGTCCCGCTCTGCTCTGCACTGGTGTGGCCTCACCTTGAATACTGTGTGCAGTTTTGGGTGTCACACTATAGGAAAGATACAAATCTCTAAGAGAATGTCCAAAGGAGAGTTAAAAAGATAGTGAAGGGTCTACAGGGGAAGAGTACAAGGAGCGGCTGAGGTCACTTGATCTGTTCAGTCTAGAGAAGAGGAGACTGAGGGGAGACCTCATTGCAGTCTACCACTTCCTCACAAGGGAAAGCAGAGGGGCAGGCACCGATCTCTTCTCTGTGGTAACCAGTGACAGGACACAAGGGAATGACATGAAGTTGAGTCAGGGGAGGTTTCATTTGGATATTAGAAAAAAGTTCTTCCCCCAGAGTTGGGCAGTGGAACAGGCTTCCCAGGGAAGTGGTCACAGCATTAAGCCTGACAGAGATCAGGAAGTGTTTGGACAATGTTCTCAGTCACACAGTGTGACTTTTTGGATGTTTCTGTGCAGAATCGGACTTTGATGATCCTAATCTCTTCAAACTCAGGATATTCTACGATTCTATATTCATCATAACCACATTCCACAAATCCGTTTACCCGAATATTAAATGAAACAAGATCAAAATTTCACTAAAATACATTTTGACAGTTATTTATCTTATTTCTTTCAGCTTGATAATTTATTAACTCAAAGTTAAACTCACACACTATAACTCATCAACAACTTTCACTCTCTGTTAACTATTCACTAAAAAATAAGAAAGAAATAGATATCTTCCACTTATATAAAAAGAATACATGATGTTAGAATCGATTCAAGGAAAAAGACCAAAGTTTTCTGAATTGACTTGCAGCTAGAAGGTTTTCGCCTGGAAATATGTTTAAAAGCCTCAAATTCCAGAGAAAATGTCTACACATTCAAAATACACCTTAGCCTGGTACAAAAACCTGAGACATCAAGTAGTAGATATTTTTTCCTGGGTTCTTAACAATTCAAATCACCCACTCCATAAACTCAGTAGGTGGCACTGCACATCAAGCTGCAACAACTTCTGCATGACCAGAAATTCTAGAATGGCTTAATAAAATACACCCTGAAGCACAGAGTATGTGCACATATTTGTGGCCTCACATAATTATTTCTTACAATAAAGCTATTGGAAACTTCTCTCTGAAGCAAGGATAATCTGTTTGTCAACACAATTTGCAGTTTCAGGAACCAAGTAACATAAGACCTAGTAAAAAAACTACTTTAAGTGTATGCCTATTAAATTCGAAATCATAGATCTTTACATAGGAATCACAAGGTAACCATGAGGCAAATTACTCATACAAGTAAAAACTATAGACAAGAAGTATCTGAAGAATCAGTTAATATAATACTACATTAGAAACTCTCTAGCTGTGATAAGTGTTTTAGACATATTGCCTTGTAAAGATGTCAGCTTCTGGGCTTAAATCCATGCCCAGCTAGCATGATATTTAGGCAATTGATTTACACACATACTCTCCAATATGGGGATTTCAGTTAATCCTTTAAGTCATGTTTGAAGATGGTATTTAATTAAGGTCTTAACAGGAGAATTATTAACTATATATTCATCCCCATAAGGAATAAAACAGAAAACCTAAATAAAGATAAGTTGTTTGCTGAGGAGTTGTGAAACATTCCTATTTTATTTGGAAGCATTTCTGCTGTCTGGTATACAGTATTTGTAAAATGGTTGTTATGTACCTTAAGAATAAATAATGTTATTTGCATAACTACAGTAACCCATGGACAAAGATAATTCCTTAGATATGGAAAAAGTTCAAAGACCAGAGGTAGTATCTGGTCAGATCACTTGACCCTGATGAGGATGTTGTATTGCTTTTAGTACCTGAGTACCTTGCCGTGTGTTCTACCATATATATATATAGCATAGACAAAACCAGATTCTTGTACTCAGGGCAATTTTATAGGGAAGGAAGGAGTTGGGCTTGCCAGTGGTCCTTACGTGCTAGAGGGTAATCATTTGAAAAGCAGAATCATACCATCAGAACTCTCTTAGTAAGGAGCACAATGAGTGCTAGTGCTTCCAAGCAATTTGAACAAATCAGAAGGCTACTAAAATAACTGAACTGGTCACACTCATTCGGGCACCAATTCTGAGTAATACTTGCATGAAGAAATACAGTGTAATCTGCAATTGATGTGGCATCTTCCATTTTAAGCAAATTCACTCAAGTAAGGATTCTGAAGGCATTCGACCCCAACTGTCAGCCAGAAGTTACCTTGCCATTATGTCGTTACCCAACTCTAATAAAAGTCAAAATGTAGTTTGTAAACTTCAATAGAGAGAAAGAAAATAAGGTCACAAAGATACTTCATATATGCACAGGTATTTTAACAAACTTACTTTTGTGCCGTTTAACACCAAAGAAATTTTTTCTAAAACATTGTCATCCTTTAAAGGCCAGTGCATCATCTGCATTTTGCAAAACAAAAATGACTGGCTAATCCAGAGCTTTTCTTCACATCACAAAATTTTCTTTCAGTTCTAATACAGTTTTTATATAAAGAAAGTGCTGCCCATATTAAAAACTGCACCAAAGAAAGATTTACAACACATTAGTAACCCATGAAAAAAGCAATTTGCAATGATAAAGCAATATTAAGAAATAAAAGCACACAGTATGTAGTAATCATTTACTGATTTTAGTTTTGTAAATATATAGGATTTTTGTAAAAGGAAATTATCTTCCATCCTAATTAGAAACTCATTATTTAATATAGACTAAAGTTAGTTATGGAAATCTCATATTGCAAAAACATTCCTTTGCTGAGATTAACACAAATCAAATTTGGATTTATTTAACCAATCAAAAGTATACCCATACATATTTAAAGCAGGAGCTGAAATGAAGTAGAGTTAATGCGTTTGCTTCAGTTTTGATCCTAAGTTCCCTTGTAGAATATAATTAGAACACACATCACTAAACATTAGAAAATCATTTGGCAGAAAGTAGTTATCTGCTTGTTAACAGGATTCCTCCATTCTTACACAATACCCTCCCGATACTTAATTCTCAAAAAGACATACACTACTCCTAACTGGATAACAAGTACATTTACATATATTACAAAACTCTATGTAATAATTAATACTATATTAATATTTATTTTTATTTTTCAAGCTAACAAACAAGAAGCCAAATGTTAAATTTCCTTGGGGGGGAGGTGTGGAAGGTGGGGGGGGGATTTTGCGTAGCTTGTAAAATTTATGTTACAAACCAAGTATCAAAAAATTAAGCCAACAAAAAGCAGAAGCCATTCTTCAACACATGGTCATAAATATTCAAAAACTACTTTGTCGAGGCTAATCGTAGGGTTTTTAAAAAAGTTTTGAAATTTCAGCTTAAAGAATTAGCTCATTTCTGCTTTTGCTATGCACAGTCTTTTTGTTCTCATTTTAAAAAGAAATTTAATAAAAATAAATAAAAACACATTGCTGGTATTTGCTGGGGAATGGCTAATCTCACTTGGATACATCTTATAAATTTAACATTCAAGAGACAAGAGATATCTAACTTAATTTCCAATGACAATTTCCTATAAGAAGTAGGCTAATGCATTACCATTTAGTTACAAGACTACAAACACGAGTCTGGCCCAAAGCCCACTAAAGTGAATGGAAAATCTCACACTAACTTCAAAGGACTTGGGATCAGTCCCTATAATAACTACATGAAGAACATTCCATTTTGGGTGATGCAGCTGCATAGCAGTGGTTAATAAAGTCAGTGTGTGTTTTCAGTGGTTGGAACTTTTTTCAGGAAAGAGTTATACTGGGATACTGGGAAGCAAATAGATTCATCTGCCTAATAGGCTATTCAAAAAAAAAAAAAAAAAAAAGAAAAAGCAGAAGGTCAGATAGTACCCAGGCCCTCAGGGTATCAGAAAGCTTGGAATAATCCCATATTATGCCACACTAATCTAAAGGGAAAAACCTCACCATAGTAAAAATTCTCTAGGTCTCAGCCCAAAAGTTATTTTTACTGTAATCTTTTACAAGGCTCTTAGAGATGAGCATGCTCAGCTGGTAGGCTCTGGCATCCAAACTGGCCAGCACTGCATTCAGAACGGATGGCTGCACTTCCTGCGGGTTCTTGCCTTTGACAGCAGGAGGAAGCTTTTCAGTGACTGTTTGCATCACTCCCTACCCAGGACAATGGATGCTTACACCTACTAATTAGAACCAAAGATTGCATTCATAAAGGAAGAACATGCTTCTTAAATTTTATTTCTCGGGGAAAGGGTTATTTAAAAATATATGCTACTTATATACTTAACAGAACTCATTCATGGAAGACACAATTATTGAATAATAAAGTAGATTATCTTTATTATGAAATAATCATATGAAAAAAATGCAAAAACACATTTCCATTTCTTATAGGAAATTTCTGTATGGGCCTTCTTCCACATCAGGTAACCTGCAGGTTTGTTCATCTTCAATCCTGTTTCCATTATTTCGAAAATGTAATTTTTACCCTTTTTTCTGAATTCAATTATTTCATAAAGAGCAAAGGAAATTGGCTATTGGACTATACAAGAATAAACTATTAAAACTGGTTGTGCAAAGTAAGGAAACAAAAACAATGAGAAACATATTTTCCTCTCTAGTCACTGCTTGCTTCTTGAACCAATGAAAGACATAAAATTTCTGACAAATTGTGATTTTTTAGTTGATGGAACTGACTGAAGTAATAAACTGCATTTCCCTCTTTATAGCCATTCAAAGTAACTACAAAGTCTTGTATCATGGCAACTGTACAAATTAATCTGGACAGAAAAAATGTAATGCATTCTAACAAGGTTCGAATATAAAAAAGAGCAAATATCGGATTCACTGTTGTTTGAATTATTACATCGGAAACTAATTTCATTCATAAATTTTAAATGTATAATTTATTTTATGCTAACCAAAATCCACATCTGAAATCTACATTATCTTACTATCAAGTTGCAGTTGACAATTAACAGAAGACCTGGTAACATCTCAAAAAAATCATGGAGATAACTAGATGCAAAGAATAGGCTATGCTGACAGTAAATCCAAGTTAAGATTTCTGTTTCTTAAAGACAATTAATAATGGGACTAAATCAGTTAAGCTGCTACAGTCAGAGAAATAACAGCACTACTGCCAAATCTTTAAAAAAAAATTAAAAGGCCAAGGATCTAAATACAGAGAACATTTTTTTCATTACCACTATGTTCCATAAACATCTAATTTACAGAAATAAAGACAAGATAAATGTAAAATTCAGCACTCAGATAATATTTCCTGCTAAGTGACATGCAAAAGAATATAAAAACATCATTATCAAATTGAAAAAAACACTTGTAACTCTCCAGAAAAGTAGCATCTTAATCCAGTATACTTACATTATTGCATTCTCCCAGGAAATACAGTGCAAATCCATCAGCTTTTGTAGCTGCCAAAGCAATAACAAAATAAATAATTGTACTCACAGGGGTAAATCAAACTTAAAAATCATCTCTGAGGTGAAACCACAGATTCAATTCCATTTAGGACAAATGTCTAAAATTCTAAAGGTTAAGGTCAATTGCTGTGTCCCTTCCAGACTCTACAGTTAGAGGTACTACCACATAATTTTTCTTTTCTCAATTTATATTTACTATATTCTAAAAGTTCCTTAGAAAAAACTTCTTTATATATCTTATTCATACTCCAAAGCCTAAGGTCTGTAAATTCAAATTAATTCATATAACAGTATAGAATTAACATAAAAATACAATAATATTATCAGCCAGATACAATTATAATTTCCACAAGTAAAATAAAAGGTAGTTGCAGATGTTAAGGTATATTTGTCCCTGCCTTAAAACAGAAAAGCACAGGAAAATGAGGAGTTGCAAATATTGCCACAAAAATGTGTTTCCAAACAGTTTGTTTTCTGCATCTCCCCCATATTAAAAACACTGACACGCACCAGAAAGTTTATAGTCATCAGAATTTTGCCAGATTCAGATTGTTCTATGAAACAGGGTAAAGTCAGTTCCTTAAACCCTCAAAAGTTTAAAGTCAACCAACCATCATAAATCACTGCTCAAATGAAAACTCTCAAAATTGGAACAGGATATAGAAGACAATGTTTTTCACTTTACACAACAGACTTTGAGCATGTATTTGTCTTTCCAAGAGTTATTAAACCTTCTAAGCAGTAAAAGAACATATCTAGTACCTACTTTTTGTGAATGAACACAAAAATCCATTTAGTACTTTCCGGGGGAGAAATTATACTTGTGTGCAATCAAATCAAATGGCTTTCTTCTTTTCTTTGACAAAAAGAAAAAAGTCCCACTGTGTAGTTACTTGCTCATTGTTAACTGCACAACACCAGTAAGAGTTGAGGGCATGGTAATTTGCATTCAGTTGTAGTATGTATTTTGAGCTACAAGGCAAATGAGTACTGTAAAGGAAATATATATAGAAAAAAACCCCCTCATCTGCTTTACAAAAGGAAAACAATTGTAAAACATAAGCACTCTATCTTGTCAATTCTCTCTTGCTGTGTATTAACAAAATCCAGTTTGATTTGCTGTCAGTTGGACATCAAATACTAATTTAAGCAAAACCAGTAAATAGAAGTGGTCCTCTTAAAAGATTATTTGTATAAAATAGAACTATTATTCATCATTACAAAATTATGAAGTAGCAGAGACAGTAAAATCTTTTTAAAGAGCTGACTGAAAGTTATATTATCAAAGCTACTGTGATACTTCCTATTAAAGTCTGAGCACATCCACTCTGGCTAAAAAGAAGCTGAATTACACTTCTATTGTTATTGAGATTTTTGTTTTGTTTTGTTTTTTTAACTTTTGACCATATGTACTATTATCTTACCACAAAAGTTACTTACATCAGATAGGAAAAAAAAATTAAACAAATGAGTTTAATTTGAGATCACACAAAAGATATGCCTTCTTGCAGCAACATTTCAGTTTTGTTTCAAAAGGAGTTTCAGTAAGCAATGACATCGCAACACCATCATAACCAGAATAGAATATTCTTTGGCTCATTTAACAGGAGACTCTAATTTCACAATTAGCTATGCAACTGTTTCCAAAGATGACATTCGCTTAAGTGCAGTTAGGGATTCACTGAGGGACAGAAGGTGAAGTAAGTTCATACTGAGGAAACATCCAATGAGAACACCGTTATCCCTCCATAGCTTACTTTATTAATTAAATCACATAAAAAATGTGCTGTGCACTGATCCTAAGTAACAGCTCAGAGACATCTGATTCTCTTTCTTACCTATTTTAATAATGCTGCTGAGTTCATACAGAAGCAGTTGGTTATCTCCTCCTGTATCCAGGCGCTGTTCTATATAGCTGTTCAATTCATACACTACACCTTGCATATTCGTATCCTGGTACTATGGAAACAAAGATGAGAAGAACATTTTAGAATAACTCAGATGTAATTTGCAGGTTTTAAACATACAAAATCATTAAAAATAACATGTTAAGATTTCAATACTGAGTCAATCAGAACTGTCCTAATCCAGTTGGCTGAAGAACAAGGTCACTGCTAAGCAAGAGACACAGCACTCCACACTGTGCTCCATTAGACATTTTTACATTTGTTTAAAGAGTATTGAGAACACCACTGAGCAATTATGAATTGCCTAAACTGGGCCAGGGTCATGTACAATGTCTCAAGAAGAAACTAAGAGATATGAAAATTATAAGGTAAGTAGACTTCAACTTCTTCCTTTTAAGCTCCCAGTTCACCATGAAAGGAAACAAGCAGCTGCCTTAGTTAGCATCTTCCACCTCAAATTCATGAGCCAAAAGACAGAACTGTGCCAAGCGCCAGAGCTTTCAGGTGGTAGCTCAAGGAGCTCAGTGTTTCAAATACAGCAATCATTAATACCACCAAAGTGAAGGACAAAAATCACACAAGCTGAAATCATGCTAGCTACCGTGGCTCCATAGGCATTTGTTTCAACTGACAATGGCAGACACAAATCAAATCTGTTGGCAGATTACAAAACAGTTAGGATGCTTAGATAGGAGCCATGGGGTTCTGGTTGCTGGAACGATGGAACAGCATGACATGGTTAAAATTTCAGGAAAGAAAATGCAGCTTCCCTTCAGGGGCCCAGCTGCATTTGTTTATCCATTTCCCGAGTTCTGAAAACCAAGTCCTGAAGGGCTGATAAAACTGGCAGTAAATGTGTATGTGTAGCATGACAGCATCACGAGCAATAGTTTCACAGAAAGCAATCCTTGGCACTGAATAAAGATTCATGACACATTAAAGTGTCACATGTACAGGTTTACCCAAATTTATAGACAGAGAAGATCTAGAGAGATACTGAGCAGAGTTACATATATGCACATAAACCTGGCAATGGTGGGTAGATTGTGGCACTCTGAACATTCATGGTATTTTCCATTAGTAGTTTATATTAGTCTAGTCTATGTTAAATTTGGCTCTGAAGTATGAAGGAGCAGGAGAATAAGTCTTAGTCTTTCAATCAACATTAATTTGTTTAAACGTCACCAGTTTAATTTTTAGTTTAAGCAATTTACTGCATCACTGAGTTCAATAAGTGGTGGACCATATTACTTTCTTCAGTTACCACATTACCAGTTTTGGGTAGGGTAATAAATCTTTACTCAGTGCCAAGGATTGCTTTCTGTGAAACTATTGCTCGTGATGCTGTCATGCTACACATACACATTTATTGTCAGTTTTATCAGCCCTTCAGGACTTGGATTAAGCACATAACTTACACAATATATTCCATGCTACAACTTTTATTCCCTCTATTATTTTCATGCATTTCTACATACAACACATTATGTCATGAATACAGAGGATATAGCCATATATATATTTAGGATACATTTTTCTGCTTCATCTCAGAAAATCCAAAAAAACTCCACAAACAAAAAAACCAAGTGCTTGCTGGATAACGTGAATTCCCAATTTCTTTAAATTAAGCAGATCTCAATCTTGACTTCAAAATGGCTCCCAAGAATATACAGTCTTTGCCAAGACCCCCTCTTAATCTATTGCTCCACATGGATATATTAGAAAATTTGAGACCTAGGGTGTCCTAAATATTTTCAATGTATAACAAACCTGACACTTAATAATTCTTTCTATAAAATGATGTGATGATTATAAATTTTGACAGTAATGTAAGGTCACACTGCATAAATGCATAAACTGCTGCAAGTCTTGAGTTTACAATACAGCATGCCATCACCAATATTAGCACCATATGGCAGCTGGCAAGCTTCCATTGACTGCCCTGTGTTGTGTCCCACATTTAGTACTGTTGGATTATTCAAAGGGAGAAAACAATAGTATGAAAGTGTAGCTTTTATACTTGTGATACAGCCATAAGTAGCCATATAACAGGAAAATGGTGAACAAGACTCTATACTATTCATTCATGTTAACCCATATCTGCAAAAGTATGTGTAGCCATATACCCTAATGCAACAATAGGTAATCATGCACACATGCACAAAGCCTTTATCATGTGCAATAACGCCTTCTCAGAACTTGGAAATTACTACATATCTCCTCACCTCTAATGAACAGCCAGGATTTAAATCAAATCTTCAAAGATTAAAGCTAATACATTATGAGAACACATCATCAAAATGAGCGCATTGGCATAACGGTCGTGGCAGAAATCACCGCTTTCCCTGTAATCAAGCAGTAGTTTTGCGTGCATGGTAATTACATAACAACCTATGTGCCCTTGATGCTCACCTCTGCAACATATGCTTGCAAATGTTTTGTAAGCAGGGCAAACCATTGCATGCATCCACGTTACTAAAACAATGGTAGCTGCGTAGTACACGTAGTTGTTACAATGGCAGATTTCTGCTGCTGACAATATGTGGATGCATAATTGGCCAGATGAATACAATTTGTCCAGATTCACAATTAAGTACTTCTATCACTTAGATCAATCATCAACAAAGAATTACTTCATCATGCTATGAAATGGTTTTCTTTTTATTACAGTAGAATGAAAGAGATTTTTTATTTGGTTCTAGGCATTTTAGATTGGATAACCAATGTGGTTGAAAAGCCACAATGGTCTTTATGAAATCATGTATTTAAACACTGAATAAGTCCTCAGCAAACCTTGGTACAAGCACTATTCACTGTGGTTGCTAACAAAGACTTGTGCATATGTGGTGTAAAACTTATTTCAGGAAAGTAACTCCTCAAAAAAAAATTAAACACACTTGATGGAAAAGGAGTATTTATATATATATAAACACTATTGTATGGAGTAAGTACTGTTTCTTAATTTGCTATGGTAGTTTAGTTTGCAATTTACATTGTTCAAACTCATCAACGTTTCCTTAATTCATTCTTGCCATTGCTAATTTCCTTCTATTTATGTGGCTACAAGTATTTTTGCACATTTATTGTAAAATTCTGAATTTCAGTGACGTTATATAAAATAATTCAAGCGGATTAAGAACTAGTTTAGCACTATCATACTAGCATCATATTTCTAGTAGCTATATATATTTTAAAGCTATAAAAATTAACTAACAATTAAGAAGGGAAATCCTGTTATAAATATTCATGTTAAAATTTATAAATATGAAAGATGGATGTTTTACGGGATTTATATAAAAACATTTCTATAGTTCTTTGTCTTTATAATATTGTGGTCTTTGAATATTGTCTTCTGTGCAACAGAAAACAACAACCCATAACAGTTGATTCAAGAATAATGTTGTCACTTAGGACTATACAAGGACTCTTAGAACATAAACATGAAAGAAGATACTGAAATATCATAGAGTGAGATGAATTTTAAGCATTCATTCTAAACAAGTAAGCCACATGGAAAAACTAATATTCAAGGACACAATTTAATACCTAAAGTAAATTTTATGTACGACAAACAGAAACAAACTTTAATTTCCATGCTTTCATGATTGTAAGGTAGCTGTGCCAGGGGCATTTTATGCTCCTCTAGAAAAAAAACCCTTCTGCTGCAACAAAAAGCACAAGGTCAATGAGTGCCAACATAATCCAGACGTTGATCTGTTTCCTCTGTATCTTCTTAAAATGTCTCCTGAATAGCAATGAGAAGAGCAAGTTTCTATGTAATACTTACTTCCTACTACAGAGTTCTTTCTCCAGATCAACAATTGCCTGGTTCTGCAACACAGTCTGGTCCTTTTACAGACCTCATAGCATATGACCTTATTGCAGACTGCAGTTAGAATAAAAAAGGAGTGCAAATTCCACTTACTGTGGAGAGGGCTGGCCAGATGTATTTTTGGGGTTGCAGAATTTCAACGGATGAGGAGAAGAAAAAAACCTCAGAACTGTGAGAGTCACAAGAAGATCCATATGAAGTATGGATCTTCATAACCAGTGCTATCCCAGGTTTCCCCTAGGCTATGCCAGAGGAGCCGGGAGGTGGAGAGGTGAGGGGCACTGCCTGGCTCTCACCATCGTGCAGGTTGCCTGGCAGGAGTGTGCAATAAGAACACTAGCAGTGCTGAGTGAGCCAATGTTATACGTGTTGTATTCAGTGCTACCCTATTCAATTGCAACATACTCTATAGATGTCAGAGGGGCCACACCATGAATAGACATAGGGACACTTGAAACTGAGGTCATAAATTTAATCTGAGACATGTAAGCAAACAAGCAAGCAAGCAAGCAAGCAAGCAAGAAAGAACAGTAACAAAAAAATAAAGGATCTGTTGGGGCAAATAGAGGCTCTTGTAGAGAGCCTCAGTTGTTGAAGAGTGGTAAATCATTAAGAATAAAGGATGTACGTAGGCCAAGGACATCGTATATAGACACAGGAGCTTAAAACACCCATTCTCTCTCTGGTTACATCACTTAGTATTTCAGACAACCAGCTTCTTCAAACCCTCTAAATTCATCTGTCAATGGCAGCATCAAGACCTGCAGATAATGAATTCAAGGGATTCTGCATAACATTTCACACAAAACAATGTCCTTAGGCAGGGACTGGATTTTATCACAAATATGAGAGTCATAGGATTCAAAATGTGACAACAACCTGTACCCAAGCTTCTTTGGTCAACTCTTTAAAACTGACAGCTTCTCTCTTCTCTATGAAGCACACTACAGAACATAGACAACTGCTGAACTAAAAACAACCAAAATCTCCTGATAAACTTACAGCCAACACAAGTTTTCTCTCCTATAAAACTACAGTCCTGGCAACGAGAGTCATAAGGCAATGCATTTAATGACGAACTAAAAAAACCCTTCAAATAAAAAAAGAGGAGCACTGGTTTGCAGTCTTAATGGTCTGAATATTTACTTAACATTTGATTTGAGATGTCAGTCTGAACTATTTCATGTCAGGTATTCTCAAACTTGAGCAGAAGTATAGAAAGACTGATGTTACATACTTAAGTTCTCGATGCCATTGATATTTGCACTATATAAAAAGAATTCCCATCAGCAATTTTTCTGTACATCTTAAAAATAAGCATTGTGGTCACGAAAATAAATAAACAAACTAAAATGTTTGATGCCTTTTGTCGAAATAGATCAGCTTTCTCTTCCCTCATGTAGTGTTATGAAAAATCCCAGATCCACACTTACCACTTGATTCAAGAGACTTGCTCTATACAATTTTCCAGGTACCTCCTTGACTTATATTCTGGAACGATAACCAATATTCAAACCATACTCAATTACTGTATCTTTTCTAACAAAATACTATATGTTCTTTAAGAATTTTGGCACTATTACTTTTTTTGCCCACATAATAAGCAGGTTTATTTAAACTGAAAAATATTCTTAAATTTTTCTTCTTTTTTTTTTCTTCCCCACAAAGGAATGCATAACTAGAGAGGAACATATTGGTGACTAAATCCAGTCCCTTGCAGGCAAAAGCAGGCTTGTAAGAGACATTTAGTTTAAAACTACCTAAAATATTCATTTCATGTGTCATTGCACTTTACTGCAATGAGTATTCAGACATCTAGTGTAGAAACAAAGAAGGCCAGACCTAGAAGTATGACAATAGTCACTTACTTTAAATGCAAGAAATTATTGTATTTTAGCTATAGTGATGTTATTGCATTTCTGAAGACCAGTCAGTATAAAGAAAGGAATGGTTGCAGAAAAAAAAAAAGCCAATCTATTTAATTAAACAAGAATATAATTTATTCAGGTCATTTTTATGTGTGGTAAGTTAGGTTGTCTAAATATTTGCTATTTATGTTTACGTGTACTGCTACCTTTTGTACTCCTACCATTTGTAGGCCTGGTACTTTCACTAGCTGCAATATTTTGCATTGTTTATCTGCACTGATAGCTAGTTCACATCTTGCACCAAAACTGATGTTTGTTATTTTTGGGCACAGATAACTAAGAGACAACTACATCCTATGAAAAGTGAAACCCCATCTATACTGCACATTTGAAGAACTAAAAATATGGATACTGACTTCATTAAAAAAATAATTAAAAAATACAAGACAAAACAACCCTAGAAAAGGCTAATAAAACTGCTTGCTTGCTTCAAGGTGAAAACGCTGAGCCAAAAGATGCCAAATCCTCTGACTGCAAAATAAAAGTAGAAAGAGTGTGGTAAGCAAGCTCACAGTGCAGAGCTGGCTTTCAGAGGAGCAATGAGCATGAAGAGGAAACTCAGAAAAAATCTCTTTGCTCCAAAAAATCAGAAGAGGCTGCAGTAACCAGTTTTCTTTAAACTTGGACACTGGAAAGCAAGAGACTATAAAGAACAGACTTAGCTGAGGTGATTAATTTTAATGCTTGTTCATAGCCTCAGAGAAAACTGCTTCTACGTGCATTTGTCTGACGTCTATTCTTCTTGTTTTGACTGGAGAGGACATGGGTTAGGACTTGTACGGTAAATAAAGTTTAGCATTGCCACACCATACAGAGGTATTTATGAATTGTTTGTTTGCTCATCAAACACCTTCACGACAAAAGCAAAGGGAAAATATGACATGACATTTGGCAGGACAGGCCCTATTAATACAAAAGATGTAAACCAGTTCTCTCATTCTGAACAGAAAGGACTGAATAATTCTGAAAGCACACATTTGCCAGCCTTTTTATGCAGCTGATTTTCAAGCCTCAGAGAGACAATGAATATCTTTCCTAGAAGAAGCTTCTTGCCACATAACCCCCATTTACTGGTATCCAATCCTAATCTTTCCATCAGATCCTTGCCTGTTACCAAATGGTAACACTGAAATAAATTGCTTCACTAGTAATAGGAAAAATACATAATAAAAAGTAAAAGCTTCACTTGTTAGACAAGAACCTTTTGATTATATAGAAGTAACCATATAATCTGTTATTAACTGTAGGGTTCATAAAACATTAATATCTCAATTATATCATCTCTCCAGATTATATAACAAAACAGCATAATGAGCTTCATTTTAACTTGACAAGGCTGAATACTGCTCCTGTTTTAAAAAAGCTTTTTATAAAACTACATTCCCTCCTAATACTTGACTTGCAAGCACTCTAAAGACACCATGTACAAAATTAAAAATAAACTTCCTCATTTTCCTACCACTGTTGCTTATCACTACCACAGTATACACAAGATTTTCTTTTTAAAGAAATCTGCTTATACAAGCATCTTCTTCTCGTGACAATGCCATTTGCAACACTTCTAAAGACTAAATATATATACTTTTTTTTTTTTCTAGTTCCCCTAACTTTTTGATTAATTTGTCACAGTCTTCAGTTCTGATACTCTGCAAAGACATTTAAATCCAATCTTTAATAAGAAAATGCTACAAGGAATGAGCTTGCTTTGCCAACATGTCATAAAGAACCCAAACTTTTATCATCAGTTTCACAGTGAAGATACATGCAATTACTGCAACTATTTACTGAAAACACACTTGCTAATTCTGTAACTATCAGTGACATACTGTGCTGGGTGCTGGCTGGTGCCAAGGCAGCTGCCGAAAGCTTCAAGTCCAAAAAGGGGAAAGGAGAGGACTAAAGTATCATTCCTATTTCCAAGAATAAAGTACTGTAAGTGAGCTAGTCACTTCCTAGGTAACAATTTTCTGGTGTTTATATGGTAAACTTCTGCAAAGTGAATTGTTGTTGGCATCACCGGAGTTTTCAAAGCAAAGGTACTTGCCAAAACGCAGCTTCACTGGAAGTATCGTTCACATAAACATGGAATGGAAAGTTATTGAGCAAAATGAACAGCTAATTTTGCTGTGATCATATCAGGAACACTGAGTATTTTCATTTAAACTTCAGAATCTGAGGTACAAAAGAGCACACAGTGATCACGGGAAACTTAGCAGCACGTAGAACAAAATCCTGGCTATAGTTCATGAAGGAATGGGGTTATTTTTGCCAACTGAAAAGAATAACATGTCTCCAGTGCACACTGTTTTCACTAATGCTGTCAAAGAACTACATCTTTAGTCTAGATGTACATGGATAAATATGCACTTAGTGTTCAAACTCACACTCCCCATTTTTCATTTCTTTTGCAGACAAAACAGCAAAAAATCACAGTATAAAATTTAGCTTAAATTTTCTTCATCAACATAGTTCAATAGTTGGTTTTGCTTCTGAAATCCCTCTGCCCAGAAAACCACTTATGTAGTTAGGATGGATAGGATCAGCCAACACACATCTGCACAATAAGTAAGTAAAAGAAACTCAGCATTTCCAAGGATGTTCCCAATACTACATCATGTGAAAAGGGGATTCTGTCCCCAGTTACATATATTTCATAAACACTGTAATTTAGTATGCAGAAAAAAGTTCACAGGTTCACTGTTTGGTCACAGATGCTCATGAGGTATTTTGTAACCAGAGCTGTTCTTATGCCAAAAGCAGTTTACAGGCATCAGGGAATTTCTCCCCACCACCAATCATCAGATGCAATGTCAAGTCAAACAATGAAAGCTTTACATGTAACTTCTGAACACAGAAATATTGACGAAATTGCCATTAGTAGATCAGAATCAAAAATAATAAATTTTGAGAAGCTTCTTTTCTACTCTAAAAAACTCAAGGTTTAAAATATGTGGACATTTTCTCCTGTTTTCTTCTATTTTCTCCTCTCTCCTTGTTTTGAAAACTTGCAGTGTACTGCTGATAGCCAAGATTGCTGCTTTATGTTAATTTTTCTACTAAGATGCTAAAAATGACAAAATATTAAAAAGGTAGCTCCTAAACAATGGGATTTCAAAACTTCTATTTCAAAACTTCTTAAATTTTCAGCGTAAAACTGCAACATAAACCCCTTGAAAATACTGAAATTTCCTTCCAGTAATTAAAGATTTTTCTCAGTATATTTCTACCTTGTTTTCTAGCTAACATAATATTCTGAATCAATAGTGATTGAATTCAGCACTAAATTCCCTTTCACTAACCTTAATTTTTTCTTCCCTATGATACAAGTTACTTCTTGCAGACTTTTTCAGGAATTAAAAATGTAACACTAATGACTTTAAAACTCATAATTCTTCAGTCAGCATGAACATGTCTTTTTGTCTGAAAAACATTACTCATGTACAGAACCTTTCCTAATTTAAATTCCAACTTATGTTTATATTTTAATTAAACTGGTATCTATTTAAGTTGCTGCCGCCGAAGCAAGAGGTCTACGTTATTACATATGGCATTATTAAAAAATACTACAAATTAACAAAACTGGTAATTTGTAGCATGGTACATTATTGAGTGCCTTCAAGTACTTTAAAAGAAAAAAAAACAATTAGTAGCGCAACAGAGTGCACAACGATTGATGGCTAAAAAAAACAAGGGAGAAAGTGTTTATTTTAGAACATCTAAAGTATCATCTGCACACCACTGATTCCATGGCTTCAAGCGACAGTCCATCTATCTTTTGGAAAACTCAGAGCCACTATACATGACTTTGAGGGGCTGAGATGGCTGCCAGCAGAGGGTCCAAAAGACAGAGGGGGTGATGGGCAGTGCAGACCTGGGGGGGTTCAGGGCTCCAGAACTTCCTTTCTTTGCCTTAAATCGCTCAAATGTGGTAACCAAGATATGTTTCATAATTATTTTACAGTTTTAGGTAAATGTTAATCTATTTACCAAATTAATGACAATGAAAAGGAACTTTCTTCCACATACATAACTAGAGTTTCTGAGATTTTTAGGCAGATCTTTCATTATTTTGAAATCAAAATATTATGTACAGATATACTAATAACAATAATCCTAGGTTACACTGGTAGGTATGCACTTAACTGTCATAGCAGTTGAATACTAAGGGAAAAAATCATGTTACAAGTTAATAAATTACTAAAACATATAATTTTCACCTACATGCCCAACACCCTTATAAATCCAAGGCACATCATGCATATGGAGTAATTCTGCATGAATAAACTCAATTTAGATAACATTTAATATCTTTTCATAGTCACATATGAGGTGAACTTCAGTTTCCCCTTATGTCAGCCCTCTGCTTACAGGATTACCAAACTGAGTTTCCACTACCAGCCTGAGTTCTCCACTCCTTCCATACTCTAACATTCTTCAAAGGACTTCTATTGAGTGCAAGACCACTCAGCCAGTTTTTGCAGTCTTTCAATCAGCCTTATTTTTAATATGTGTCTGACACTACCCTGTTTCTCCTGGGAACATAAAATAATTAATGCAACTTATTCAAGAAGTGGAAAAAAGCAGGACTATGATTCCACTTTAGAAAGTTGTAAGTGGCTCCCCCACCTCACGGGGTGCTTCAGGGTAGCTGGACCCATCTGAGGGCAACAGATTGTACTGTACTGACCTTTTCTCATTCCCAACAAAGACACTTGTTTCTAACAGATCCCTGCAATTAGTCATCAGTCATGGACAGATATTCTGCAAGACACAGTGTCAATCAGATATAAGGCTAGGCTAGGGAACTTATTACTGAATATGTTTTTTTAGGATTTTACATTACATTTAATACAGAACACTGTAAAATATTTCAAATTAGAGAATTTAGCTCATTTCTACCACACCACATCTCAAAAGGGGAAATACGGCATATTCCTTCCCTTATTTCCTCTTATGCTTGATCAGAGACTATGTAAAAATCATCTCAAGTGAACTGAGGGCCTCAGAGAGACTACACTTCTTTTTAGAGGGGATAGAGAGTAGCACTTACCCTGCTGACTTCTTTAGGAGTTGATTCATCTAAAAGAAAACAAACCAAACAATTAGACACTCTGGGAAGTTTTCAGACTGAACGAAGAACAAGATAACAAATTTCAAACAATTTTTGCATTTTTTTACAAAACTTTTCTAACATGGTTCAATAAAGTGACTGAAATATCCTGAGACTAGTTTGCATTTACACTCTTTTAAAAAGTTCTTGAGTTAAAAATTCATTAAAATTAGGATAAAGTATTTATGAATTTCATCTTGATCTAGTAAAAATACGAAATGTCATACATTTCAGAAGTCAGAGGTAAATTCGCACAGGCCAGCTAAAGCCTACATTTATATTCCAATTCATTAAAGTAACTGTTAATACTGCATAGTCTGAGAAGTAAAAGTCTTTGCTACCAAATATACACCACCAACATCCTAGGTATACAAAGAAGCTAGTGAGCAGACTTAGAACTCCTGCTCTGAAGATCAAAGATGCTATTCCTGCTGACTTCTTTGGATGTGGAACAAAAGTCTTGTAGCCATAAGAACAGAAGAACTGCACTGATGTGATCTGGCATAACACATTAAAAGAAAAGAGATTTCAAGATTTTATATTTATATATATATCTACACTATAATGTTTTATTCTTTCAAATGCAAGCAGACTCTTGTGCATTTTTGTAAGTTAAATAAACACAGATACAATAGCAGAACACTAGCTCAAACATTGAGCAGTATTTCTGAAAATAAAGGGAAAGCAGCTATACAGCAAGAACGCATCTGCCACAGGAGGAGTTTCCAACTTTCAGTTTAAACACACCAAAAGTAGCTTAAACACACCTTTACAAACCTCCCGCTAGTTAGTTGTTCCTGAAAACACGAAGAGAACTATTTGTAACCTTTTATTTGATCCTAGGAATCAAATTACAATGCTTCAGAATCAAAATTAAGTCAGCAAATAGATTTAATCTCACAGAGAAATATCATATGTCTATATTTGCCAAAGGCTCTTCATATCTTGCCATTTAAGATGAACTTTTAAACAATAAAAGTAGAAAATAACATTTTCTAGAAAACACATTTAGTATATAATTTCTGATGAAAGAACTCTCTATAAAAATACAGATTTCTCCTCAAAATTGAGTGATGCCAAGAAAAACCATGTATTTCAAACCCATGAGCAAATATTAGTCTCCTCTTAACACCAGTCAAATGATCTACCAGTAATTTATACACACAGAACAGAGATGTAAACTTAATTGAGCTATTTAAGGTCGTTCTGTCACTTGCAGAGCAAGGTGCAGCACATACTCTGCCACATTCAGTGATGTTATCTTCCTGAAAGAACCAAATCTACATATCAACTACAAGAACAGCCAAAGTTAGACTCAAAATCCATCTCCCCACTACCTGATTGCTGGCATTGAGGGACACAAAATGTGAACAATAGAAAACAGAGTGATGAAATTACACTCTCCCTGGAGTATACTCTCAGTTTTCAGTAACCAATGCATCAAACATTTCTTGAATCAGTGGTGATACTTTTCTGTTTAAAGGATGGGATTTTCTTCCTCACATTTTTCCAGGGTAAGAGGGGTATTAGATTATGTTTGGCTTGTTATTAAACCTGAGTCACCAGCATTTCTAGTAATCTCCCTCTACTGGAACAAAATGAATTTATTGTAATATATCTAATATAAATGACTACCATTACAATTCTATGGCTGTCACACCATTGCAAGACACAACTGTCACTACAATTTCCAACGATAGACAGAGGACAGATTAAATGCACTAAATCTAAGACTTACTACATACACAGTATAAAAGTCTACATAACCTCTATTTGAGCTACCATAAAAAAAATTTCAGTGCCATTTTTTCAGAAGAAAGATAAACACAGTGTTTATGAAGTTTGGCATTAGAACTCCACAGATGAGGTTTGCAAATCAGAGAAAATGAACTGGTGGGAAAAATGGAAGATTTTTTAGGGGAAGAAGGAAAGCAAAAGTTGAGGGGGAGAAGGGGGAAAAAAGTATCACATATGATGTTAATCCATCTAGATACAAGTTATATTACTACACAACGATCTAGAAAGTAATTTTCCGTATTAGAAGAAACCAAAGGCCTAAACAGCACACCTTTTTTTTTTCCCCAAGAGCAAAGGAAGAAACATGATCCCATGAACCTGGAGTGAATCAAATTGCCTTCCTGGAGGTTCAGTCTTTAAGGCCAAGGTACACACCGAGTAATTGGATGCATGCACACCTCAGTGCTAGCACCCATGGCACAGAGTACGACACTTCCCTTATGACTTACTTTCTGTGTGCTAAATAGAGGGAAAATCATTGGAATAGCAGCTTTTCCCACAAATTATAGTCAAGGTATAGGATTAGTTAATATATGAAAGCAACAGGGGATTTATGAAAAATACCCTCAGTTTGCATACTCCTGTTTATTTAAAAGCCATGAATTCAGTTTGTTTAAAAGGTACAATCTCTTGATTGTAAATCAGGTTCCATCCCTGTAAAATACAAAGTTTTTAAAGAAACAGATTAGCCATTAAAATAAATTCATAGACATTAAGTACATTGATAAATAGCAGCTTACTATATAACCAAATCTCACAGAAAAATTATGTGCTTGAATATAAAGGTCCCCATTTATGATGGCATGTTGCATGGGAAAACAGTCAGATAAGAGAAAGTGTCATATTAGTGTCTACAGGGATGGAAAAAAACACCTGGGAGAAAGCAAGTGTTTGTGAATGAAACCATACAAATGCTCCAGCCACTAGAAATTTTCAGTTGGAGTTCACTTTTTTGTTAGACATCAAATACAATCAACCATGATACATGAATAAGTGTCACCCTCTCAATCCTGTTTGTTGGTGGTATATTGCCATTCACACGCTAATTTTTGGGGATACCTGATATCATTACTAACACAGACTAGTAGAAGAAACATATATTATTTAGTTCTGGCCCTCTAAATGTACTGACATTGTTCTTAATAGTTTCAAAAATAAAGCGATGAATTCTTGAAAAGAAATCACTATACACACATACATTAGCTTGGCTATATGGCTCACTCAAGGCTGTTGCAAGCTGTATTTTTAACACAATGATTCTCAATGTGGCTTGCTGCACACAGAGGTAGGTAGCCAACAGCAGAGTGATGGTGGTAACTCAAGGGAGCACATAACTTGAGCAAGAGGTGTCTTCCAGAAGCACTAGGCATGCATCAGTAATCTAGCAGAACACCCTGTTATAAACCCCATTGTGTTAATGTCTTGGTAATTTGAGCATAAACACACACTGATACCGCAACCGGAAAAACGGGAAACTGCAGGGAACAGGACTACATTTCAACTTGGCATATTCTGTGATCTCCATACACTAAGTTTGCATACCAAAACTACTGCACCAGCAATGATGTTATTCCATCCCACAGTGAGCTGGTTCAATCCACTAAATGTGCAAGAAATGGTTCACTTTCTAAACTTTCAAAACCAGGTAACTATCTCAGACCACAAGAATAAAGTTACACTTGTATCTTGACAACTTTGCAAACATTACTATTTAAAAGCTCTCTTCAGAGATCAAAGCATCAGGAAGAGGCAATGAAGAATAAGGGGAGTTCCATGATAAGAGTTGTGGTTTAAGAACAAAATTACAATTTAACATCCTTTAATACTTCAGCTTTTCTATCTATACAGTTCTACTTTACTACTTACACAATTCTAATTAACAACTGCATAGTACACTACAGATATTCATAATTATCAGTATGGTAATTAAAGACAGTATCCATCTGAGAAAGTTTTCAAGATAGGAAGAAGCAGAAAAGAAGAAATGGAACAGACAGAAAAAAAATTCACAGAAGTTTGTTATTTGGCACAGTATAAATGGGGCCATGTTTAGTTCAGTTTGAGGTTCTTTTTGTTGGGGTGTGTGTGAAGGGGTGTTAAATTGTACAATTGTTCATTTAATATAAAAAAAAAAAAGCCCAGATTGTATTTTGCACATTAAAAAAAACTCATTGCATACTTTCATTTCTGTGCATGCATTTTAAAAAACAAAACAAAACAAAGGTAAATGAACTTTTGACAATTGCAAGATGCTAAGCCAGAGTAGTCACAAAGACAACTTTAATGCAAAGCAAGTTTTAACATCTCAGACATGATATTTTGATGCATTTACCAAGGAAGCAACAATTTGAATGCCCAATTAGCTTTATCATAAGAAGTCTTTTGGGAAAACAGTACTGCACTTTCTCCCTGGTCTTAGGCTATTCTTTGTTCTGTGTACTTAAATATCAAGAAAGACTATGATTGTGTTTTATATGGTAATTCACCTATTACTTCATATCCTATTCAACACCACTGCTGAGTGATGAGAGCGTTAAACATATTAGCTCATCTATCTTATCAGTCAACGAGGTGCAATCACCTTTTCTTATTGCCAGAATGCAGCCACAAGACAATGGGCTGAAGAGCATGTATAACAATTTAGTATTTTTTCATACTGACCAGTTTACAGCTTTTTGCCTACATCTACCACTTTTCTGATATGCATTTCTGTTTGGCATTCAGTGCATTAACTGTTATAGGCAGCTTTCTTTAAAATTAATTACAGGTCTTGCAAACACGTTTGGTGAAGGAAGTCTCTCATTCAGTAGTAACACGATTTCAGTATTACTCTTTTAAAACCAAACTTGATTTTCTCCTTATTTTTTCTGTTCCAGAATCCTGCTGGTTGCCAAGTATAAGGTATCCTCAACATTTACTGCAAGCGATGTATCTAAGAAACAGCATTAGCTTTGGAGTATCTGTCCTCTCACTTTTGAATGGAGCTGTTCCTTTACTTTTGAATGTTTTTCAAATATACTGCACAAAATTTGAAGTTTTATTGTGTTCAGCAGGTGTTTTCACTGAGAAGAGAAAAATTACATCCCTGTTGGCTCAAATACTACTCAGACATATACCCTAAGCAACTCCATTAAAATCAATAGAACTGCTACAGCACACATTGGAAACCAGAAATGCTTTTATGTATTAAATGTCATGGTATTTCTGTTATGTACAGTGATTCAGGGTTGAAGGAGATGATTAGAACATAACACGACTTGAAGCAGGTCCTACAAAGCTCCAATAACCTGGGAAGACCCCTTGGATCTTGTCCACTGCAAGACATTTGTATGTTTTAAAGACATGCATACTTTCTAGACCTGCTGGGCCTCTTGGGTTTGGCTTGTTTATTCCTAGTCCAAGAATATCTCTTCACAATTGATAAATGCCTGAAGAACTTTAAGGAAAGGCACTCCCTCCTCCTTCCCCAACATCCATATACAGCCCCCATTTTACTGTAAGCCCAGTGAGGCTAGGGATGGGATCACAGAGCTCAGTGACATGAAGTTCCCACCCCTGGCACGGAGTAAGGTTTCAAAGGTTTTTAGGCCCAAAGAGGCCAAGAACTTTCAGCAGGTTGTCAGCTTCTGCGGTAGGAAATACTGCATATGGCTCAGTGACAGCAAGAAATAATAATCTTACACATGTTGGGAAAAATGTAATCTTTCACTTACCCTGTGGAATACCAATGTTTTTAGTAAACTTTTTGCCTTTAATTATTTCTATTTTGTTCTCACCCCTATCTTTTTGATTACTATATTCTCACCTCTTTTTGTATAGAAACATGGAAAGTTTTTTTCTTACAGAAAAACATGTCCATGTAATAAAATTGTAAGCTATAAGACTCTTTAGAAGTTGTTAAAAATTTTCAGATTCCAGTGTTTATCTGCTACAGAGAATCGAAATTAGGACAAGAAGCTTTACAGCCCACCTCATTTTCTTCTTTCTGCACCTCTGACTACATTGAAAACAAATGTCATGTTACTGCACTTAGCAGTAAAATCCTCAAAATCTTGCAGAAAAATCAGTACTGAGCAGTTTTCTTCTCTTTAGACCAGCTGACAAAAGAAACAAAAGAAAACACCCCAGAGGAAAAGTTTGCTAACGTCAACAAGGGTAAGGGATCATTAGAGCTTGAGATGATAGGTTACCACATGGGAGGGTGCAGTGATCCAGTGTGAAACATATTTACGTCAGGGGAATCATTTCAATCCCTCTGAAGAAACTGTATTGTCACTACAATATGCATACATTTGTATTAGAGATGTATTTTATTTACTTTATTCAGAAGACTGAAAACAGAAACTGAGAAAATGCCAAAAATAATCAGGATGAAGAAGAAAAAGTGACAGAATAAAATCTACAAATTAAGCCTTTTTGCTTTCAGGATATTTCAGCTAATTTTTTAGTAATCATAATCAAGCTCTCAGTGACTGTGTTGAATGTTACAGAATAATGATGTGCAGATAATTCAGGATTTTGGAGTCTTTGAAAATGACATGTTACACTAACATGATGAACAGATTGAAATTAAGAAAAGATTGAACTATTTACTACTTATGAGTAGTAGGACTGTGAGTAAAACATTTTGCTTGCAATGAGAAGACTGTAAAATAAAATAAATTATAACTTCCGTGAGTGGAAAGGAACAGAATATGTAACCACAAAATTATAGACAGTTCTCTATGAAAGATAATGACAGCACCTTCTGAATTTCTGAACTACTGAGTTTTAGTCTAAAATGACTTTATAATGACAGGTAATTATAATCCACAGGAATTATACAGGAAAAAGTGATAAAAAATCTTTTTGGCTGTTGTACAACAACAGCAAAAAAATCCAAGATGTTGTGGAGTTCAGTATTCTTATACTGACATTTCAACAAGTGCCAAATTTTAACTCTCCCTAATAGCAGGTGCAGTATTAAAAATGCTAGGCCAGACTTAGAAAAGTTTTCAGGCAGCGATACATGCACTATGATTTAAAAAAAATCTCCAAACAAGTCTGGTACCCAATTCCTAGAAATGAAAGGAAGTTAAATACCCCAACAATGAGCAGGCATGTTGATTTACCACTGCTGAACTCAGAATGGTAATTTGCTAAGTTGTGGGGACCCAGCAACTTGTGATCCTATAACATATTAAGGCTCTGCAGTATGTGAAATAATTGATGAATGTTATTTAACAGTGAGCTTACTAAAAAAACTAGATAAAAGTGTGACAAATACAAGTTGTCCTTGGCTGAAAACAAGAATGTTCCCAATGAAGCTCTGTTTATATACCTCTGATTGGTCTTGTGTACACCTTGTAGAATATTGTGACAACCAACATCAGACAGTTCAGCACCAGAACACATTACAAAGTCATGCCACCTAACAGTCCACATGCATCAGGAATTATTGTCATTAAATAGCTTGACACATCAGCACCAAGATTACTCAGTCCTTTTATACACAGTGGTTCCCCAAGAGATGTTACAAAAATTGAAAGGCAGGACCCAGTCCTCAGTGGACTGATGATTTTCGCATTTTTGAGTATACCTACCAGCACATCCTCATGCTCCACTATGCCAATGAATCTACTGCATACCAACTTTTAGTACAGAAATTTTGACACAGGCTTCAAACAGAGGACCGGCTGTACTATCAGACACAGGTAGTCATCCCATCATAAGAATCTAGCTGCTTGAAACACTCAACCATAAGCAAGGGAGGTGAATCACAGCATCTTAATTAGGAACTTGAGAAAAACTTGGTGACAGAAATCGTCCCATCTTTAGAGGTTTCAACGCAAATGTGCCTCAGACACAGCCATACAGAGAAGAGATTACACTGGCAATTTCAGAAGGTATTCTATGCTAACAGTCCACCTGACAGATAGATATCAAGGGAAAATGAAAAGAAAATGTAGAAATGTCCAAAAGTAAACCACACATTCAGATGTAAAAGTTTAGAGTAAATGAAGAACTGGATGTGTTCATGCAAGACAAAATTACTTCCATGTGCTTTTTTTTTTAATTTAACTAACAAAATCCTATGCAGATGGTAAATTAATTGAAATACTAATAAGAACTCAGAAAATGTATAAAGAAATCAGTTGGGAAGCTAATAAACTACATCTAACACAGCAGTAAGAGAAAGTGGAAGCACCACTTCTGTTGGTGGAAAAAAGGGAACCAGAGCCAACTGTACCTCTTCAGCACGGCTGAAGTTGCCACCTGCTGGGATAAGGAGCTGTGTCTATCTCCCAAATTGTCAATCTAAGAGAACTACTAATGATCACATACTGAGAGCAGGCAACCAAGCAAGAAATCTATTCCTGCAAATATAAAAAGGGTAATTCATAATCTAAGTCCTTTCTCACCATGCCTTCAAAATAGTTTTGAAACAGTCACGATGGAGGAATCTCATAATTTGTCAGTTGCAGCATCATTCTTCCCAACTTCCTTCATCAGGCCTGCCACAGAGTTCTGTCAACACCAACATGAATTTCTTACATAAGCAAGTGTCATATAACTACCTGGAAGGGAAATTTGGAAAAACCTCCCCATGACACAACTGCTCCTTAGACACTTCTTTACATTCTGCATCTACCTAGTTAAGGAACACTGGAGCTCTGTTAGTTAATCCATTTGGTCTCACATCTGCTCAGGCATACATTTAAGGCCATCTGATTTTTACATGCAGGACTAATTCATTCAGGCGCTACTAGGGTATCTGACCATTTCTAGACATCAGGCCACTTGTTTCGGCAACTAATTGCAGGAGTGAGATTAAACCACAAACCAGTACGACAAAGAGAACAGCCTCATAACTACATAACAAGCTCGTGGTTCAAAAGACAGATGTTAACACAATTAAATAAAGCAAGACTGAAAGTGGAAAGAAGAGCCCAAGAAAAGAGCTTCAAAACAGAGTTTTAAAAGGAGGACATACAGAGAGAGAGGGACAGAGATGCTAGGATGAGCAAGCAGCTTGGACAAAGACATCAGATGCTACTAATGGTGATGGACTCTACTGATGTACTTTACTTTACCTCTCTAGGATTACTTTACTTTCTGCCATGGTAGAAAAAAAGTTCCAGTAAAAAGAAAAAAGCAATAGTGTTTATTACAGATCAAAAAACCAAACCGCATATAAAGAAAATCATACATGCAAATCACAAAGTGAGATTTGCAAAAAAATAATTCCTTTTGTTTGCAATATTTTTCATTGCAGCTTTTAATGAAAAAACCCTGGAAACTTAAATCTTAAGCTTTAAAAATATGGCTGTCAAGAATAAAAAGGTAGTTGCTTCAATACGCTTTCCCATTTTCCATCAAGTGAACAGATGGCATTATTAAAATTCTAGTAGAATGAAGTATTTATAAGTTCATTAGACAACACTAACTATACAAAAAAACCTCCAGTAATATTGCAAATAAATCTGCTGGATTCAAAATAGCATAAAAGTACAAATAAGGGTTATAAAATCACATTTATGAGTTAGTATATAAAAACAATAATGTTAAATGAAACAAAACAACATAAATGTATAAAAAACTCTATAAAATAGTAATTTATTTTCCAGAGTCACTTCCAAGTTACTCCATGCATTCTGAGCCTGAATTCTATAAAAAGGGCTTCAAGTTCAACAGTCTCTAAGACAGCTGAGAGGGAAAATACCTGTAACAATTACTTTTCTTTAAATGCATAAATGTGCATAAAATTCATATTATGATGTACAATAAGTAACAATGAAATTGCTCTAGAAATAATCCACACAGAAATGTAAGTTTTATTCTCTGAGGTGATGTTCTCAGAAAATAAACAAAAGGTCAGCCAAATGCATCTAGCACACGTCAGTGCTTTTAAATGCTGTGCCAGACTGGCTTGCTTCTCTGATACCTGAGATGCTTTATTTGCTCTTCTCTTCACCATCTTGAATTATGAGCCTACACTGAATTCACTTTGAAATCACTGATTTGTAATTGGTTGCCTTCCTCTTTCTATTGTCTTTCTCAACCTGGTAAAGTGGTGTCTCTTCGTATTCTAATTTACTTGAAAAAGATGTAAATTCCTGTCACCTTAAAAATGTGCCAAAATGGATTTACTATAAAAAGAGATAGTTAACACACTGAAATTCCAGTGTTCACTCCAAACTAATATATATCAGTTCCCATATGTGCTGATTTATTCAAATGTACACCACTTCTCTCTGCAACTTTCATCAGTACAATCTGTGACAACATTTAACTCCTTTAAGCACCCTGTCCTCTCTGAGTATATTTTATCCAGCCTAAGAGTCATTCTTGGAAAGTCTTCACTTTGATACCTACATGGAAATTGATTCAAAGAAGGATGTGTACTATTTCAAAGCATGTGTTTTTCCCAGAGTTTAAAGACTTGTGTGGCACTTTTTCTTTTGATGGATCCATTAGTACAGGAGGACATCGACCTGTTGGAGTGAGTCCAGAGGAGAGCCACCAGGTTGATTAGAGGGATGTATCACATTTCATATGAGAAAAGGTTAAGAGAATCATGATTTTTCAGCCTGTAAAACAGAAGGCTTTGGGGTGAGCCTTCCAGTACCCAAAGGAAGTCTGCAAGAAAGACAGAGAGAGGCTATTTACAAGAGCATGTAATGACAAGACAAGGGGGGAATGTCTTCAAACTGAAAGAGAATAGATTTAGATTAGATATTAGGAAGAAATTCTTTACTGAGGAGGTGGTGAGGTGCTGGAACAGGTTACCCAGAGAAGCTGTAGATGTCACATTCCTGGAAGTGTTCAAGGTCATGTCGGATAGAGCTCTGAGCAACCTGTTCTAGTGGAAGATGTCCCTGCCCATGGCAGGGGGTTGGAACCAGGTGATCTTTAAGGTCCACTCCAACCCAAACTGTTCTATGACTCTATTACGCAAACCTTTTACAGCATTTTATAAATGTGTGTCTATGACTTAATTAGCTACCGTTTATACAATCTCAGATTAGAATATTTGAAACTCTTTCTTCCTGAAGAGATGAACCTGTATAGAAAAGAATGGCAAGGTGTAGGTCCACACCAGCAGAAACCAATTTAAGCCAAAACTGCCACCTCTGCACTCTCCCCACTGTCTTGTGGCAGTCTACAGTTGCAGCAACTCAGTGAATTGCAGATATAATCTACAATTACATAGGCAAATGACCTATGGGAAAGGCTGGATATACACACCCAGAGACAGAAGCTGAGGGCAGGCAGTGCAGGTTTAGTTTGACCACAGAGATATTTCCTGAGAACAAGAAGGTTCTGGCCAAACAAATACCACACACAGGACCCATTGGCTTCTCAGTTTCTTAGTGACTAGGTTATTTAAGACTAGTTGGTGCAGACTAAAAGAGTCTGAGATTCTGAAGATTGAAAATTCTCTTTGCTAAGATGATTGCTAATTATTTTTTTGAGTATTTGATATTTAATAAAACAAAATGCAATTATGGTTTCCTTCAGGCTGGAGATACAGACACATTCTCCTAGTGAAACCTAACAGTTGCAAAGGTGTTTAGATTTAATGGGTTCTTCCATTCAAAGCATATGATGATCTACATCAACATTCATTTTTACTTATTAGTTTCCTTTAGTGCAGTACTGGAATGAATAAGAAGTTTTAATATGTTTTAGATAGCTGTACAGCATGCAGAGAAAGGTTTATGTAAGAACTCACACTATTCTCTTCAAATCTTGAAACACTTTCAACAGTCAAGACAAACATTGCTAAGTCATACCACCGAGTATACCTTTTCTTTTGGTCCATCCTACATTTAAAAGATTTAGCATCCTTAGATGAGAAGATTTCCAGAACAGTTAAAGAGGGAGGGGATTAAGACTGAAAATTATTGTTAGTTTCCTGGTTTTGAATTACTGAGACAAATTTCAAGAAGAAAACAAACCTGGAGAGAAACTTGCTTTCACAGCACAATGACAGATTCCCTAACTTCATTCTGAAAGATGCCTGTGATTCCAATTATTACTGATTTACAATGTATTGTTACCTTTAATACTTTCTTTTTCCATTCAAACTCCAGATAAACTGAAGGAATGCAAACCTACCCCCTAATTTACTTTTGTTTGCTTGCCTGCTGTAGTATGGCAATGAAATTGGATAACATGTGCCTACAATATCAATGACAGCGTAAAAATGTGTTCAGTTCCAACAAAAACCCCTGTTACAAACTACAATTTTTTTGAAGACACTTTAGGAAAGAAATGCATCTATTATGTTTCAGTTTTGTCTTGGGAGAAATATGACCTACATGACTAGAGAAAATTTATTCTCATTAATATCTAATACAAAAGATAACAGTAAAATAAAAAGCTATGGCTCAACGCTGTAAATAGGTGGATGCAGTAGTAAGTAGAAAATAATGGTTGGTTTTCCAGCAGAAAGGCTTGGCAGTCAGCCGTGTGGTGAAGACTGGGTTCTGTCCCCAAATACGCATTCATTTTGGCAAAATATTCGGAGGTTGTTTAGAGTTTGATCATTTAGTAATTATCAAAACAAGCAAAAAATCCTTCTTAAGTGCTTTAAATGTTCTGGTTTGAAATACTATCATTCACTAGACTTATCTCTTGTTCCACACATCATTTAGCAAGTGTTCTTTAATTAGACATAAAAAAGGATTTTCCATAAACTGAAAACAAGCATATAACTGCATGCATTCTTTTAGAAACTCTAGGTCACCGGTTTAAGTTGTCAGCTAATATTAATATAAATAGAGCTTACTACTTAAATTGCAAATTGTTATATTCTTGAAAATATGTTTTCTTTAAGCCCAAAGAAACCCAGGCTCTGTAGCATCCTATCTGATGGAAATGAAAATCATCAAGAAAATGGAAAAGAACAAATACTACATATGTGTTTGAATGCATGGGGTCCTAATTAGTTGAACAGGGTGAGTCTCTCAGCCTGCCATCAGCAATAGATTATACAACCCACTTGTCCTTTTTGTAGCCCAAGTGTATCTACTCCCCCTGTTTTTGTCCTTTTCTCATCTGTCCTGTGCTTCCCCAAAGGGCTCCAGTTTCAACACACAGGGGAAAGAAAGAAACCACCAGATAAAATGGTTTCATATTCCTATCTTTACTGGTAACACAGCCGAGGATGTTTACAAAAAGCATGGGCGGGATAAGCAGGTAAGCTGTTTTCTAAGTTTCTCTACTGACAGAGTAGCTCAGTTTTTTATGTATTTTGCCAGAATATCTTCAAAACACTAATCTTTAGAGCAGTAATTTTACCACTAATCCCAGTAGTGAAAAATCTGTAAGATTCTGAATTCGTTCAAGGACTCAATAAGGTGTAAACAATCTAGGAGGGTTCTTCGGATATGAGTTCTGTATGAACAGCAGGAGTAAATACTTAGGTACTGATAATTTTTTAAACATAACTATTCTTTGCATACAATATCTTTTCCGCCAAAGTCACTTGGACTTCATCTTTAGATGGGTTCTAGGAGCAAAACAACAAGAGCTTTGTATCAGCAACACAAAGAAAAGCACCATTGTTCAGCATGTATTTTCCTGCAGCATTTCAACTGGTAAGGAATTCCAGATATCTTTTCTATGAAAAAATATATTCTGCTTTTGCATTAATTTAGACTTTTCTATTAGAATTAATGAAATAGACTGGAGCTATGTGATTTTTCCTGTCTATATGGATACCAGTATTTGGAACTCAATATCCACTTTGCGCAACCACTAAAAGGAAAATTTGCAAAGATTAAAGGTGTCAAATGAAATACATTTAGTTAAATACAAGTTCTCTTCCAACTAATATGAGGTATTTTCAAAACAGAAGTCAGACTGAGATGATAACAGGATTACTGAAAGGTCAGAACTGAAATTCAATACTCTTCTTTAGATTCCTAATCTGTTTCCTCAAGTAAACAAAAGAGTTACCAAGCCAATTTCCACCGATTCCTCCTCCAGGTTTGGATCCTGGACATGTTTTAAAAACATTTGCACTTGGGTGATATGTGACACAAATATCACAAAAGAGGCCCTGGTAAGAATGAAGAAATGCCTGCCCTTCTTTTACTTAATTCTCCTTACGAAAATGTGTGTGCTTGTCACCACGGCAAAGGTTTTCCTTAAACTTTTGAAAAGTACAGATGAAGCCTCAACGATATGTAAATTGTAACGACAGCAGGCCTTATTAAAGACTTTTTTCTAAGAGGTAAAAGTGGAGTCAGAACTCCCCAAACTTTTATTAAATGATGTCAGAAAGCCCCTGACTGCCTAGCTCTGAGACAAATTTCACCTAATTACTGTACAAAAGAGATTTCTTTTTCTGTATATTTAAGAAAATCCATCTTAAGAAAGAGTCCTGAAAGACAGACAACAGTGTCTGAGGGGTTTTGACATATTACAAGAGAGAGAACCTTAAGACCAAGGGAAATCATTCCACCACTGTGACATATAAAAAGAAATGGAAGACCTTGGAATGAAAACCGACTAAAACTGCATATCTCCCAATGATCTTAGAACTAAGAAATATATTAATATATACCTAAAAATGACAAGCCTAGGGAGATAAAGAAAATTAAGTACCACCAGGCTTTATTTTGCCTAGTTATCAAAAGGCAATAAGAAGAAAGGTATTAAATCTGACTGCTCAAACTACCGTGGTATTACTCTGCTCTCCATTGCTGGCAAAATCCTAGCAAGAATACTCTTGAACAGATTAATACCCACTATAGCAGAAGGAATCCTACCTGAAAGTCAGTGTGGTTTCAGAGCCAACAGAAGCACCACAGACATGGTACTTGTTCTCAGACAACTGCAAGAGAAGTGTAGGGAACAGAACAAAGGTCTTTATGTAACCTTTGTTGACCTCACCAAGGCTTTTGATACTGTGAGCAGAAAAGGTCTGTGGCAGATTTTGGAACGTTTAGGTTGTCCCCCCAAGTTCCTTAAAATGATCATCTCACTTCATGAGGATCAGCACAGCCAAGTCAGGTATGGCAACACACTTTCTGAGCCCTTTTTAATTGAGAATGGTGTGAAACAAGGCTGCGTTCTCGCTCCTACCTTATTCACAATCTTTTTTAGCATGATGCTCCAAAGGGTCACGGCAGACCTCGATGATCAGGACGGTATCTACATTCGATACCGTACTGATGGAAGTCTATTCAATCTAAGGCGACTGAAGGCCCACACCAAGACCCTAAACCATCTTGTCCGGGAGTTGCTTTATGCTGATGACGCTGCCCTTGTCACCCACACAGAAGCAGCCCTGCAGCGTTTAACATCCTGCTTTGCAGATGCTGCTGAGCTCTTTGGGCTGGAAGTCAGTTTAAAGAAGACAGAAGTTCTCTATCACCCTGCACCTCAGGAAGTCCCCCATCATGCCCACATCACCATTGGCCAATCAGAGCTCGAATCAGTCCAGCAGTTTAATTACCTAGGCAGCCTCATCTCCTCGGATGGTAAGATTGACGGGGAGATAGACAACAGGTTGGCAAAGGCATACAGTGCTTTTGGAAAACTCCACAAAAGAGTATGGCGTAATAAACACTTGAAGAAAAGTACCAAGATCAGTGTTTACAGAGCCATAGTGCTGTCTACTCTCTTGTATGTTTCCGAATCATGGGTCGTCTACCGCCACCACCTGCGTCTCTTAGAATGCTTCCATCAACGCTGCCTCCGTACAATCTTAAACATCCACTGGTCAGATTACGTGATCAATACATCTGTACTAGAGCAAGCAGCAGTCACAAGTATAGAGGCCATGCTGATGAGAACACAGCTGCGATGGGTAGGGTACGTCTCCAGGATGAAGGACCACTGCCTCCCTAAGATCTTGCTTTATGGTGAACTTGCCACTGGCTGCCGCAAGAGAGGAGCCCCAAAGAAAAGATTCAAGGACTCCCTGAAACAACATCTCAGCCTTGGCCTTATTGATCACCATAACTGGTCTACTCTGGCCTCAAATCGGGAGGCCTGGAGACACACCATCTATAACGCTGCAGATGCCTTTGAGAACACACGCAGGATCACTCTCAAGGAGAAAAGGCAACGCAGAAAGAACCGTGTCTTGCAGAATACACCATCTAAGGAGTCTTTCTGTTGTGCCTTTTGCAATCGGACATGTCTGTCACGTATTGGCCTCATAAGTCACCAACGTGCCTGTAACAAATGTGGATAAAGCCTTCCCAAATCTTCGTTCGCGAAGCCCAGCCATGACCAAAAGGCAAACAAGGGACAAATACAAATTAGATGATGCTGACCTAAGCAGGTGTTGATTTCTACACCTGACGAGAAGATCTACATAGAGATAATTGCTCAGAAAAAGCCAATAATTTCTTAACAGTCTGTAGAAGAGAGTGCTCTTCAAAAACTCAACTAATAAATTCTGCAGTTGAGAAAACTTCCAGAGAAAATAGTGTGTTATTTGAAATAAGTCTTTATTTTAAGACACGTCACAAAAATAAAGGAAAAAAGTATGATACCAGAGTACTAAGATATATTTATCCAAAATTTTATGCCCATTTATTAAGAATGAAGAAAAGCTGAAGTAAATATCTTCTCTCCCTTTAACTAGATTTACAAGGGAAAAAGGAAAGAGAGAGGGGAGAGGAAGGGGAGGGGAGGGAAGAGGAGAGAATTTTTCCTAGAAGTGCTCCAGAAGCACCTCCAGATGATTAGCTGATGGACAGCTATATAAACTAACAAATGGTAAGTTCAGAATGATGACAAGTAATCCACATTTGTGAACAGAATCATCATTGCCACCATCACACTGCAAAGAAAAGAATCAAATAACCTACATCATCCTGAAAAAAAGCCTAGGTTTGGCTAATTTCTTCCAAGTGTGTTTAAAAGCATCTCATTTATGTCCAGACTTGACAATGTTTAAATAAATCTGCCTGTGAGGAAACATACAGTTGTAGTGTACATTCCAAAATCTGAATATATCCATTCTCAAATCCTAAAGACCTATTTGTGAAGCGCAAAACTGCCATCATGGGCCAGTAGTCCATTCATGAATGTTTAGCTCTGAAAACAGCTACTAAAAGATGTTGGACTGGATCATGACAGATAACATATTTCTGAGATTTTCTATATTTTTGTGACTCTACAATACTGTTCTATGCCATCTATTGGAAATTTTGAAGAGTCTTAATTGTTTCCACATCTGTTCAAACCGCATTGATTCAAAATTTCATAACTGTTAATAATAAGGGCAACAAAGAATTTTTGAGGAAAAAACTCAAAAAAAACATAACTTGAGAAAATATTTGTAATGCCCTTTTCCTATATTATATGGTGACATTTTCTGTGTACTGGAATGTATACATATATTCACTGTACCAGGTGTATATAATTGGCTGCTACAAAAGGTAGCCCAAATATTGAAATGTATCAGAGATTTATTGTCCTTCATAACTACTTAGAAGTAAAATTTTTTTGAGGAATACAATCATACCACCAGAGGGGAGGACAGTAGTTATTTTCTATAAAAATTATTTTGGCCAGAGAACAGTTGGAAAAGGTAACCTGGTAATAGTACATGTCTGCAAAACCAAACTATCACCTTTAAAACTAAAAGTTTGTTTAAGAAAGGTAACAGATAATAGGGAGAATTCAGATTATTCCTCAAGCACATTCATATGCTAGACCATGAAATATATACATGATGGTAAACCAGCAGGTGTCACAATGACATAGTTTCCTAGGTTATACAACGCAAAAAAAGCACATTCCAGTAATCGAAAACTTCATGTGAAGTAACCTCCTGTCCCACAGAGGCATTCACTAGGTGGGTCATGACAACTCTAATTCAAAAAGAAGGGTCACTGTGTAGTTAGTAATTTAAAAAGTTGTTTTGATAAACCTCCATAAGTGTTCACTGTAAATCCAAAATCACTGCCCAGCAAGTCCCCCAGAATAAACATCTCTTTATTGCTATACAAATACCTGATGCACTTCATGAAGATATTTCCAAGAGTTCACAACGAACCCACTTGGATTGAATTAGTACGATTGTAACCAGTCTGTTGTCACTTCCCCACCCCAGTTACCAAAACCTAATGTAAGTTACACCCAACAGCTATAAATCCTTCAAAATCTCACCAACATTCCTCCTTCCACACCTCTTATTGAACTGTGCCTTATTAATTTCCAAACGCTTGTTGTTCATCAACACAACCATTTCTTTTCTCTTTACCTTTCACTCTCCATACTTAACGACAAACAAAATGAAACCATCGCTTTAGGATGAGGACCAAGTACCTTGTAAAAGAGCTCCCTTTTATCTGAACAACCAATTCAACATACATAAGATTATAGGTTTGCATTTAAAAAAAATCAGAAAGTTATGCTATTAATCACTGTTACTCAGCAATTTCAACTAGACAAACCTCTTTTTCTGCAAGTCAAAGATGATCACCACTTACGGGTATCTGCATACTGCAGGTTGGAAGAAGGAATAAAATAATTTAGCTCAGTTCTGCAGCCAAGCAACAAAAGTCTGAATAAGGTGCAGTCTCCAAATATTTTGAAAGATGCCTTATTGTCATAACTGAAGGGATTTCCTGCAGCTTAACTAAGATCAATGAACGTGTTATAATATAAAAACAGTGTTTCTTTTCCAGAATATTCAAATGTGCTATTAAGACAATTTGACTCAATTCTAACAATGGGTGGTATATAAATCCCAGAGAGGCAGCAGAAGCATAATGACAAAGAACAATGACCCCATTCTGCTAAACTAAAAAGTCCCTCTACTCAAGTTCATAGTCTATGACAATGGTTAGTAACAGTTCATTTAGAAAGAAAACAGGAAAAGAGTTTGAAGAAATTACACTATATGAAAAGGAGAGAGAACACAAGATTACAGATGTACAGAATATACTTACTCCTGTATGTCCTCAGAGCAATCAGATGCTTACGAATTTTCTCAGCTGGAGGCTGAAAGAGGATCATAGTATGTAACAGCTCTTGATGATGTATTTCTTCTTTGGAATGTGTCTAATCATTTTTTGAACCCATTTACATTTTTAACATCTGAAATATATTATGTTAATTGGTTCGTAATTTAGGCATGGGGTTTGTGAAAAAGGGCATCCTGTTGTTTCAAATCTGTAGTCAAGTCATTTTGCAGGGTGTCCTTCAGTTCTTCTGTTATGAAAAAGGTAAATCTGTCAACTGTCTTCATCATGACAGTCAAAATTATAAAATTGGTACAGCTTAGGTCTTTTACAGAATGAAAAATCTGCCTGTATTTGGTAGTAGCATCATAAAATTCATAATAGTGTAAAGACAATAAGCAAGACTGGCCTTAAAAAGAGTTAACAATGCTATCAGAACTGGGGCTCCTTTTGTGGCAGAACTGAACTAAATGCACTAGCCAGTGCAAGAAATTCAGACCTTGGCAACCTCCCTCCACCACAACAACAAATCCATTACAAAAGAGCACAAGACCTACGAATAGTGAACGAGCATCCTCAAATGTCATATAATTAGTTCAGTAGATGTAAATGTCTTCATGGAATTGATAAAGAATGGAAACTGAACAATACTGTTCAGAAAATATTATTCTTTAACTAATTATTTGATTTTTTTTTGCTTTTCAGTTCTGATGCTTAAAGAAGACAAGTCCTTCAAATAAAATTTATACTTGTCATTGGCTCAACACCAACAGGCACTGGTTTTATAACCCATTATAATTTCCCGCCAAACCTCCTAACACCAGAGCTTGAAGTGTTCCACAGGGAAAAAAAGGTCCATTCCCTTCAGACCCAGAGAAAATTACAATATACAATCTCCTCCTGTTCTGTAATTGATAGTCACACATTTTTGCTCAAATTGTCTAAATGATTAAACTAATTAAACATAATTAAACTCAGTGTCCTATTATCCAAGTATATTTGCCATTGATAAAGTCCAGTAAAGTGATTCCTCCAACCCTCACATGCTGCTAGTCAAACAGTTCACTGCCCCCCTCAGCTGTGCTGAGGGAACTGTTAGCCTGTTTCCTATTGTATCCACAAAACTATCTCAATGTTAAAAAAATACTTCCTCTCTTGCTTGTTTTTTGAACTTGCAGAAATACGGATTAGAGACGTCTACACATCTGGTCATCTTTGCTATTCTGTGTATCCTGAGGAGGTGACATTACCTGTATAGAGCATCTGAACTTCAAATTAATCGCAGATTTCTGCAAGGACTTAATGATAGTTCCTGTTCACTTGTATTTGGCTGAGCTCTCCATCTGTTCCCAAACTCTAATGGCTGATTTTTCCATTATATTCCTAGCATCATTCCCCAAGTTGCATTAACTAATTCAGGCTAGGCCTAAAGTAATGGAGGAATTAGGGCTGTAGACTGGTCTTGAACATCACCAGTACCTGATTAACTTTTGCAACCTCATTATGGCTTGGATCTTGCCAATTTGCACTTTCCCAAAACAATACTGGGAATCAGGTGTCTGGGACTATTTCAGGTGGTAATTTGGATGTAACATCATATTCGGGAGGGAAGAAAAAGCAGCTTAGCCTTGCAAATGGGACATGCCATGCAACTAGGCCTGGCATGGCAAGAGGCAAGGATCTGTCAAAAAACATTTTTATCCGACACTTTATGAGATTCTTTTGTGTCTCTATACATCTGGTTTTAATTTTCAGGATATCTGAAATGTTATCGTCCTAGTATGCATCCATTTTTTCAGACAGCTTATGAAAATAAAAATCCCTCTCAGACTACTAAAGTCCTCTGTAGTGGAAATTATTCTCATGGTTTACTGCCCAGTTCTTAGCAACTTAGTAATCTATAGGAGGGCTTTTTCTCCAAACATGTATCTCTGAAGACCATTGAAAAAGGTTCATCTCAAAGTTTTCTGGGGGTTTTTGTTGTTGCTTTTTTTTATTGTCTGAAACTTGAGTAGACACTTTGAACCAAATAATTTCCACCTACATGTTTAATAACACCTTCTACATACTTGACTACTATTTGTGACATGAATCTTCCATCAGCAAAAGCCTATGGCAGCTACACAGAGGTAACAGCGTTCATTTATGTGTAATATATGTATCCCTCCTATAACATATTTAAACAGGTATTGTCACCTGAAGCAATAAATTAGTGAATGTATAGAAGTAAACCAATGAGAATGAAGTCATGAGTAGGTCTTCCTCTTGTTGAATGAAGTGGGAATGTAATTTAACATGCACTCATAGAACATGCAAAAAAAAAAGTTTACTACAGTCCAGTTGAAAGTTTACTGACAGGATTTATTTCACCATGCACAGTATGAAAAAGTAATTTTTGGACAAAGCTACCTCTTCAAAGCCCTTGATCTACCAATGACTACTAGGACAAATAAAGGGAGTATCTATGACTCACCATGAAAAGTACACTTTTTGAATCAGTTGCACTAAATCTGATCTGATAGACAAAGACAGGACAACTAGTCTAAAATTCAATCTAATCATAGCTACTTTAAAGGATAAAGTAACTGAATTACCATCATTATTAGCTAAATCATCACAGGATAACACACTGAAAATTTTTAGTCTTCCTTAAGCCCATACTGTGCCTGTACTTTATTGTTCTGTGTGTACGATCAGATTTCAAAGTCTTAAGACAACAGAGCAGTTTCAGAAGTAAAATTTCTGCTGAATATCTTCACTAATAGCCAATATGAGGTTAAGACAAATATTAATTGTTTCTACCCCCAGAAACATAAAATCATCCATTTACAAAATATGGCATTATCATTTATACCCAACTAGCCTTCTCCACAGTAAAGATAAATTTTCACTCATCCTCAGGGCTTCCTGTGCTTCCTGTGAGATAAAAGAGATGGCAGAATTTTTGCAGATATATTACATATGGATAAGGTATCAAGAACTTTACTGAATTGAGTTTTTACTACTTCCATACAGAATATCCATGAATAAATATGGCATTTATCCTTTCTTTGTGCAAATGTAGTGTAACAGAGTATTACACTGCATAACCACATACCTTCTTTTCCTCAATGATGCAAGTCTCATTTAATGGACAGAACAAACAAACCTGACACCTATAGTTATTTTACATTTTGTCATTTTATCCTTATTGGTCAATGTCTGATTACAGACCTTGTCTAGCCAACATTTCTCTAGTTAATACTTCCATAGTTGGATTAAAAAGCTACTGTCTCATAAAAGTTAATGACCATTCCCTTGTTATTTATTGCTTTCTCAGCTTACAGGCTATGGGAATGTTCCTACTCCATTTCAATGCAGGTAAAACAGGTTAGCTGACATTGACATAAATAATTATTATTAAAAAGTGTTAGCTACGTGGGTATACAGTCTTCACATATGTCATTGGAATGGATCTCCTCCACCAATTAGTGAGATTTTTTTTTTTCTTTTGCTTGCTTGGTTTTTACTCTAAAACAAAGATCCATGTACAGGAGAGAAACAATCTGAAAACAAAGAGCATCAAGGCCAGACAATATTAAGGAGTACTGTCTCACACAGGAGTAAAATGGTTTTGTTTTGCATAAAACACTAATGAACCCAACATTGTAACAGTATCACTCCTATACTGCTAATACTTTACAGAAGATATTGATAATCTGGAAAGGTTCAAAATGCAAACTGAAGAGAAACAATAGGAAAACGGGGAAACCTGTTCCTCAGTAAGATACTAAAAGAAGCTCCATATCCTAAATCCTAGAAGGATTGAGAAACAACAAAAAATCAAAGTCAGTTTGTTTTCTAATATACCCCAGAAGTACTGGTCAGAAAACGATTCTGTGAAGCAGGGCTTACAAATAAGCAGCAGTATTTTTGAGTAGACAGAAAAAAATATAAACACTCCTAGTTCAAGCCTAACATAGACACAACAAACATTAGTTTAAGTACATGTTGAGAATAATTGCTCTAGATATAATGTGATTAACATAATTAGTTCAAAAGGGAACTCAGACCAAGCCATGACGTCTACTTCCTAAGGCCAAACATCTCGTCACTAAAGGATTACCCTCTGTAAATCTCTGACCATCTAAACAATTCTAAATATGCAGGAGAGCTCCAGAAAAAGAAAAATCACCTCCTTCACCTAACTTACTCAAAAAAAAAAAAAAAAAGAAATCAGACAATAAATCTCATATCACTCTTGCTCTTTGGCATGTATTTGTTGCCTGCTTGGATGCCACAAACATAAGCACAGCAGGAATGCATCAGAATCAAACAGTATGTCTGCAACATCAATGAAATATTAAGACAGCCTAATTATAAATCAAGGAGGTCATTAACATGCTGCCAAATCAGTTCCTCTTGCCTGGGTTGGGGATACATCAGAATTGCAGCAAGTTGTGGAGTGATAGTCTCCAGATTCTGAATATGCCTCATCTACGGTGCTACAACTCCTACCCTGCACTAGCGAACAGGTATCTCTGCTTAGTCAGTGTGGAAATGCACAGTCCTCAAAAACCAACAAATCAAACCTAGGCTCCTTTTTTTTTTTCCTTTTTAATTCTGGTAGTAAGATATTTAGCATACATATACTGACACATGTCCTGCCTTCATATATCTTTTCATATACTCCATCCCTGCTTATGGAAATGCACGTTATTCATCCTTTCTTATATTTAACAACCTTAGGCAAAGTGTACATAATGTTCCTCTACACATCATCTTTCAAAAGCCAGAATGAATAACATAATTAAAAGAATAAATAATGGAATAAATATGATCTAATGTAGAACTTTGTACTTCAGTATTACTTAACTATGAATATTTAAGTACAGACTTGCTCCCTAAATAGAGTCACATATCAATATCTCTCCAAAACTCACTATTTTGCCTCTCAAGGACTGTAGCAAACTTTAAAGCCCACTATACTGATACCTTAAAACCTGGAACTGTAACACCAGAAAAGAAACCATTTTCTGTACAGAACTTTTATTTTTTTATATGTCAACGATGCAGCCTAGTACAATTTTTCTTTTAGTATTAGTCTGAAAGGACTAGTAAACAAATTCTCTCTTTACATATAGTCTCAAAGTCTTGGTATGACAAAGTCTCTTGCCACAGATCCTGTTCCTCCAGTTCCTTCTTCAGTTAAGAAAAACGGACTAAAAAAAGGGCTTCTGTGTCTAAAGACCACAGAATGGATCAGTCTTAAATAAACTAGCTCAGTTACCAAAACCTTCAACTCAGCACATACTATAAAGTAAGAAAAAGAAACCTGCACAGAGCTCTATCCTTTCTATACTCAATTAGCTCACTGAAAGCTACTCTAGGGAAGTTACAGAGTTTTCAAATGATTGGAAGGAGTATATTCAGAGATAACTGATTCCAGTCCTCTACCAAATGCACCATATCTGACTGTCATCTTTGCCCACTTCTAGGGCACATAGAAAGGAAGGGGGAAAAGGGTGAAAAGTGAATTTGCTGAGCTAAATAGAGAACAGAATCAGGACTTAATCTGAATTCCGAATCAACAAAGAGTTGCTTCACAAGAAACACCATAAGAATTAGATACACCATGAGAAAATCATGAATTTAAATGACTAATGAAAAAGTACACTTTATAAAGCAGGCAGGCTGTTTACAGTAATTGCATAAAACTATAAGTGAATTTATTGTGTAATGATAAATAAAAAAAGAAAAATTACTTTGAATGTTCACAAATATCCTTCAACTGAAACAACTGAATACACTCATTTAATCATTTGCATCATATCAACATCACAGCTATCAAATAGCACTTATTTAGCACTAACTGGAACCCTGGATACAGGAAAGCATAGCAGGAAAAAACAGTCCAGAAAAATGAATATATGTGAAATTACTTAAAAAGCTATTTTATGTTTCTGTTTAAACAACTCATGTAAGGACATATCAGAAAATGCTAAATATTTTTGTCACATTACATAATACATTCTCTTGAATGTACAGCAGGTTACAGCAGAGTATTACATTATGAAGTCCATAAAAGATAATATTAGTAGCAGAATGGCAATACCTTACGCTTACCCTAAGAAAATTAATCTTACTGTTTTTCAAAGCCTAACAGTATCTCCTTGAGGGCTTATACAACCCAAATAAAAATTACAGCAATATCATAATAATGTCATATTAAGCAAGGAATTTCTAATTTCTTCACTTTTTCCTTTTTTTTTTTTTTTTTTCAGATCAATTATGAAATTTCAGCTTCCTGGAAATGCAGTAAGTCCACTGCACATAATAGACAGTAACTTCTGAGCATAATCAGTGTTGTACCCTGTACTGAATGTACTATTTTCTATTGAATTCTTCTTTTAAATTGTGTTTATGAATTACCTAACAACAGCATTTGTATGGTAGCAAAGCACCTTAAGTTCCCACTATACATAGCCTTCCTGTTTTGGGCAAGTATTGCTGGAAGAAAATAATGTATAAAGTTGTTAATGTGTCCATATACAGCATTAATTAAGCACATGATCATGCAGTTTGATGAACATGAGGGCCCTGGGAAGCAATAACTATGTTAAGTGATAGGCAGATTTCATATTCTGTACAGTTTTCTTTTTCTTCCTATAAAAAAAGGTCTTTAAAAAGATTAGGAAAGACATCTATGAAATTCAGTATCAGCAGTGTAAAAGATGCGCATCTGACTTATAATCTATGTGCTTAGTCTCTTAATGTTGTGGCAGTGAAGCTTCAAATAATATAATTAAGATTGGAATTCATAAATATTTTTCTGAGAAATTTGTTGGGAGATGAGGATCTATCAAGCAGCAGAGCCTAAAGCTTCCAAAATATTATGGCTCTTGCTACAATCATCTGCTACTTTTGCTTGAATGGTATGGAAGGGGACAATGGAAGAAGTCTTTTGAGTTCTATGAGTATTATATCTAGGCATCTGGAAAAGAAAAGTTCTTCTGGAAGATTAATTCAGCCATTATCTGGATAGAAAAAAATTAAAACTCAAGTGTTTGTTTATTACAAATAGAGTCGTTTGGAAATGCTGTGTGCAACCACACAAGGCCTGGGTGTGTTTTGAGCATGTATTTTATCGGTAGATAATAGTTAGGGTTCAAAAAGTTGCAGTGAATACCCAAATATCAGGCAGCATTCCTTCCCGTTGGCACCCTTGAAGGTTTTCTCCAATATACCATGAAAAAGAAAAATAAAAAGAGGGTAAAGAAAAATGTATCTTATAATCCCAGGTAGATCACCGTCACTACCAAACTGTCATGAGCAACTTTCAATATAACATTTGCTGTGATAGATACAAGATTTTTCGTACACAAGTCATTATGTTTTGGGACATAGCTACACCTTAAACAGTATGGTATTTACTGATTTCCTTCCTTTTTAATATTTTAGGTTAAAAAAAAATCCATCTAAAGTAACTAATTCAGTGAATCTCTGTCACTGATAAATTTTGGTTCACTTAAGTCCAAATTGGACATTTCAGTTCATGCTCATGCTAATGAAATTCAGATAAACTACCCTGGCTGCAGGCCCACTGACTTCTGGCTGAAGAGTACACACAGCTGGATGTCTGTAAATCAGGCAGGACACAATTTCTGCATATAGGTTAATGACTGTTCTGCGTCACCAATGTGTAAGAGTACAGACACTAAGCCAGAGACCTCAAAAAAGCATTTTGTCTGCCTGGCAACTTTCTAATAAAAACAAAGCTTACTTTTTTGTCTGTATCACATTACATGATGTGAACATTCATAAAGTAGACTACATTAAAGCAAGAGGATAGAGGGAAAATTATACCCCTACTGATGTAAAGTTACTGAGGCTACTTAGTCATTTAAAGTCACCACACATCCATGCTGATACCAAAAGATTCAGTTCCATCCTCTCCTCCTAATTTCTCAATGCCACCATAACTCAGGTAGTAGAATTTGTACATACATAAACTGAATAAATCATCTAGTAAATTTCTTTTCTAAAAATGTTGCATTCTGAAAAATTAGGTTGATTCCTTATCAGAGAGATTTTATATGGCTATAGACTTTATCTTTCTAGAAGAAAACGACAGAGAAGGCTCATCAGTATCTGTTTCATTCTATAAACAAAATGCATTCAAATTATTCTTTTTGACTTGGCAAGTGTAGTTTTAAATCTGGTTCTGCTTATTTTTATCTAAAATCCAACACTAAGGAAGTCACATCTGCATAACTGCCTGTAATGTAACAAATATGGTCACTTTAAAGATCACTGTCAGCAAAAGGGAAGTAGCAGGAAGGCAGAAAGACTCATTTGATGATATCAGATATGAATCTGAATGATAATGATAGCATAACTATTGCTTGACAGTTTTAATACAAGTTTAGGGAGAATTAGCCATAATATAGAAGTTTTAAAGTCTAAGAAAAAAAACAGACAAATCACACTGTTGCAGCTATTCATGTTCAAACTTTGCTGAGACAATGGTCAGCAGTTATTTTGGTTCAAAAAGTTTCACTAGGATTTCCACAAAAATGTATCTTCAGTTCACACCTTTCTCCCCTCCTCCACAAAGTTGGAAACTTTGAGCAACAAAGGAACTAATAAATTCCACTTAGCAATATAAGAATATTGAAGCTGAAAATTATCCAAAGCATTAATTCGGTTTTAGCATTCAGATCCTTGACCCAGACTATAAACACACACAAATGATTTCTTATGGCAATTTCAAGTGTCTTAGAGAAAAATCATCATTTTTAAATGAACATAGTTCTTAAAAATAAATAATATGAATTTCTGGTAACACTAAAACATTTTTTTTAATCTGTTTACAAAAAGCATTGTCACAACTTATTCCCTTGATTCATAACACTGATTTTCTGATTGCTTTTGTGGATTATAACAATAAGCATCCTGCAGTGCTGCAGTTTGTAAACTACAAAGATAGAGTAAACTGGTGGTCTATTGCTATATACTTCTTCCACTAGGTAATCTCTTTAAATCAACAACAATTTACTGCCACCTTAATATCAGATATAGTCATCACCACCAGAAATCTGGCTCAATATGATACTGTCCCTTGCCCACATCTTAGCCCCTCTTTTTAAAATGAGAAGTATCACCAGAACTTAAACCTCAAGCACCTTAGAAGTCAGCCACAAAGTAATTCACATTCAAAGCAAAATCAGGGTTTCTTCTCTCACCTTGTAATTTCCTCTTTTGCATTTTACCCGGTGCATTTCAAATCATGGTTAGCATTGCATGAATTTTATGTTTGCACACAATCTCACAAAATTTAAGGTCATTACAAAATTTACAGACATTGTCAATACAAGCTGACTCATAAAACTGTCTTCTGGGTCTGTTTAGTGAGGTATTTTATCTAAAGCAACCCAACAGAAACACCTCTAGAATTCAACACACTGGTTTATAAGCTCTGTGTGAATATTCCTATCTAAAATTGACTTAATATATGTTGCAAGTAGCAACCTTTGAGATGGTATATCCAGTAATTTACTGAGGCTTACATCCTGCACATCCTGCATAATTTTAATTCAAAACTTATCAATTTTAGATCCAAGAAGTCCAAGTTATGTTCTCAAAACAGACATTGCAGATTGACAGAACAATATTTGCAACTTAAAATGGGTAAACTAAACTTCCAAAATGAATACCAAAATAATTCAAAATAGAAATACCAAAAGGCTGAAAATATTAAAAAAACCAGGGGTTTTTTTGCCTTTAAAAAAATTGTGGAATCTACATATAAAAATTATAACAGTCAAGTTTTACCAAAACTAGGTTTCCTTTCTAAATCTAAAAATAACTGAGTTGTTCAAAGCTAACTATTAATCGCAAATGAAAAGGACTTACCTTCTTGTCTGTTATTTTTCCTTTTTAGCCATTTTTCCACAGTTTCCGCACTTACACTTTCTGACACAAACTCATCCAGTACCTGGGGGTGAAGAGAAAGATACGCCTTCACTTTTTCATCTGTTAAACCTGAAAGAGAGAATATTAATTGATTACATTACCAGTATGAACTCCCTCATATGAAAAAAATACCTAGAGACAAGCAAGAATCAATATTCTTTTTTTTTAACACACTGATTGAACACATGACTATTTAAATTGTCTCCTCCTAGAAAGAGAAATATCCAGAAAGAAAAAAACGAGTTGTCATTTAGAAAATAGTGGAAGCAAAGCATATCCATACAAGATACCATGTAAAAAATGTGCCCTAGAGGGGTACAGGTAAAAAGTACCTGGCAGAAATAGCCACATAGGAATTTATGACTATGACTGTGACTATAAAAGTACTTATTTCCACGATATGTAAGATAATATATCGATAAAGAATGTGGTTAGAAGGAGATAGAAGAAAGTGAACTGGTATGTCTTGTAAAGCATCAAATGCAGTATTCTCAATGCGAATGGCAGCAAAATCAACACAATTTTCAAGTACTGGAATTACTTCAGTTAACTTTGAATGTATAAACTACTTTCACAGGTATGCTTCCATTATGTTAGCAATTTAGTTATCAAAATAAAAATAATTGCAGATAAAAGGCCTTTACAATATCTGTAACAAAAAGATAATTCCATCAAACATTTTGGAAAAAGAAGCAAAATTCAGAATTTCAGATCCCTGGTATAAATTTTAAAATTCATAAAATTATAATCTGATCATACACTTCACAATTTCCCCAAACAAAATGACCAGCCGCAAGGAGGTGAACCCAGTAGTGCTGAGGCTTTCCAAAAAGGGAGGCAGAAACGAAGAGTACCTGCCCAAGGGGCTTGGCTCCCATAGAGAGAGTAGGCATCCCAAGCACAAAAGCCTTAATGAGATCTGAGGGGAAGAGGAGTAACAACAACTGTAACAACTTTAAATATGCTGTCTTCTCTTGTGTTGGGTGTCTCTAAGTGTAATAGCAAATTCTCCACAGAAAGCAGCCAAGGTTCCACAAAAAAAGGTTGTTCAGGTTGTTCAGGTCAAACAACACTGACCTCTTTTGGAAAGCATTCATGCTATAAAATAAGATAGATTTTCCTGTTTTATGCTTTGTGTAGTATCAGAATGTGATGAAAACAGCTGTAGTACAATTTCAGTGCCAGTCAATGATGGTAATCTTTAAGATATCTTACAAACGTTTACAATGAAAGTCTTTAGGAAGCAATACCAGTAAACAAACTACTATGCCACTCCCCCTACACCAACTGCCAGCCCCCACCAGCTCATATCTGATTTAAACTATCCCTTCTATTAATCTACAGAGGTGGCAGTTCCTGTTGGATATCATAGCCTCAAATAACAACACTGACATTTGCAGGCAAGAGTCACCAGATCTGGATCACTTGAATAAGCTAATTGAGCATCCTGATTTTCATTAATGGAGAAGAAAAGGTTCTTCCTAAATCAGTAAGACCTGTAGGTGATCAGCAAGTTAAGCAAAAACAAGTAAAACCCCATCATGATTGTTTGGCCTTATGTGATAGCTTGTAAATTTAGGTCATAATGCATCTATAAAGAAGTATATATGCTAAATGAATAAGTAGATTTTTGAGCCAATACAGGTATCACCTTACATTCTGAAAAATCAGACTCATTAATATAATTTTGTAATTCGCTCAACTAAGAAAAATGTAATACCTTGAAAAAGTAAGTCTTTCTAATTTCATAGTAATAAAATTTAAAAAAGAAATGTATTTTAAGAATTGTTCATAATGACTACAATGTTTTAAAAATTTAGCAGATTTAACCACCAAAAAGTCATTAAAACTTATCTGCCTTTAAAGCTCCAAATGAAAAATAATCAATACAGGGTTGTCACAAAATGCCTGCTACTTCCAAATTGTCTTTAGACTGCAAACAAACACTTTTTGCTTCTAATAAGAAACTAGGAGTTGAAAAGATTGTAAAATTAGCAACTGAAATTCTACAAGACTTGATTTGTGTTTTCAATGAAAATAAACTTAACTTTCTTTCTTGATTCAAACCTTTATAAGTTTTTGCTTTTGTAATATACACATCAAAATTCAATAAAATGTAAATTTGAGATAAGACTTCAGTCTACATGTCTCAAGTTTAATTTCCAGATATCATGCAATTTCAGCAACCTAAAGGTAAAAACTCTGCCTTAACCTTATATGGAAAAGTGATTCACGAAGATGATATAAGAAATCCTACAACAGTCTTTAAATTGCCCATCTTTATTTCACCAAAGGCATCTGTGCAGATGTGCTTTTTCAATGCCAGATTTGCAGATGGGAGCAAGCAGAACAGGATTTACAACTATATTTGCAGAGTTTAAAAAGAGTAACTTAAACCTATTTTCTACATAGATTAAAGGTGACTTATCAGTCAGCTCCCAACTGTTAGCCTGCTGCGTTGAAAAACACCCACTACAACCATACACACAAACTCCACAACCAAAACTAGCAGGAACACATTGTAACTTCACAAAATGTAACATTAATAGAAAGTAGTCTTTCAGAAGAAATTTAAATGTTTTGTGTTATAAGTACACTAAGGCTTTTATGTACACTTAGCGTTGTAAAGATGCTTGAATGTTATATTGTTTTACAGCTGTGCAGAAACAATTATTTTATGGTGGATATAATGCCTTCTACATTATAAGATGTACATTAGAATACGATTATTACGTAACATCACGTATAGGTTCAATGATCGACACACTTGCTCTCTTGAGCATTCACGTGCTCCTGAATAATTATGGTACCTATATTTTATTTTTCCTAAATATTATCAAACTTTCTACTGAAGTGTTGCAATCCTTTAATTCTTAGCAATGAAAAAAAACCTCTTTGAAAATTCAGAGGCAATGATTAATAACATTTAAATAAAGAGGACCATAACACACCAAACTCAGGAACCAAAAGTTTATCATACCATTCAGGTGTCATTTACAGAATTACAAACAAAAATAACACAAGCCAGTGCTGGTTATTCTGTTACTGTATTGGTCTTAAGCATTTGAGGCAGCAAACTTTTCTACAAGCATTCATATTAGAAATATTTCTCCATTCCTCCTTCTTCCCTCACTACTACTTTCCATCATCTCCAGTAATGCCAGGACTTCTCCCATTCTTGTTCATCAGTTCTTGTATAGAGCATCAAGTGTATATATCAATGGTGTCTAACAAAGGAAAAGACAGAAGGGCACATGTTCATAACTGCATTGGTCTATACGCTAAAATCACATTTCAGGGCTGATATCTTTCTGACACAGCTTGCTATTTGTCAAGTTTTATGCACGTGTTAACTATTTGTTCTTAATTTGTCATTAAATAATGAAAATGAAGATAAAACTATCATGCAAAAGTATACACATGTATCAGATAAGCTCTTCTTTTTCATTTCCCTCTGAACAAAGAGAGGGCAAAGAAACAGCTCCAGCTGCCTGACACTTGTGCCAGCTCAGCAGCTCCTCATTTTGTGACCAGCACACCCATTTAGGTTTTGTAAATCTCAATTTGAAATATATTCTCTTTGGCCATACCATCTGCTTTTAAAAGTTTATTCATGTGCATTGAAAACTTTAATCAAGGTGGGTTTGATTTCATTTTTCCGTTTCTGGGCTACTCCTGTTTGAACAGTAAATGGAAATACAACCTTTCAATAAATGCTGGGTTTTATGCAAGTGGTTCACCTTATCGTGGTTTTTTGTGTATCTCATTTATTACAGGGTAGGATGATGTAAAGCTGGCAAAGCTCAGTGCAAAGCAGAGAGCAGAAGATGACCTGTCCTCCCAACACCACCCAAGAGGCAATTCCTTCATCAGAAAAAGGCCTGGGACAATCATCCTGGGATGTTAGGAGTGAGAAGGGTAAACAACATGACAGAAAAACAATTGTGTTTACTTGTAGTATTTCTATAAACTGATGTATTGATGCGCTCTAACAAAAAACCATAGCCCTGTTTTTCCACTTTGCATACGCCTGAGGCTCGAGCAGTTCATGTTATTTGGCATAGCTGATGCTAGTCTATCAAAATTTTGGTTTTGTGGTTTGTGGTTTGGGTTTGTTTTTTGTAGTGGTGGAATTTGAGGGTTTTTTGGTTGTTTTTTTTAAATAACTCTTTGGCTTTCAATGGACTATGTGTAAGAGTGTTTGGGTGTTGGTTTTGGGCTTTTTTTCCTACCCAAACTATGAGAAATTGTTTCTTTTTCACCGAAATTAATAGCAGAAATACAGAGAGTTGAAGACAGAATTATGGGTGGATTTCTTCCCTTTTTTATTTAATTAAACTAACAATAGAAAATAAAAATATTGCTACTAAATATCACAGTTCAGTCATTTCACCTTAAACTGGAAAGCCAAAACACTTATGATAGTCCGGTTCAAAAAATAACTATTTTTTCAGTGGTCCTATGACTAATACTTTAAAAACACACTTCATTTTGCTAGGGGTAAAGAATAAAGAAATCTTTACCTGGAATAATTTAGCAAGTTTAGTAGAACTGTTTAAAGAGGAATACTTATTCGTGTAGATTATGAACTACCACAGGAAACTGTATATACTCTATTTATTTCAACAGTGTACCATTGGGACTTTGAAAGTGTAACTAAAAATTCGACTGATTTTTTTGGACTTCTACAAAAAGCCAAACAAAACCAAAAGAATCAGCACCACCACCTTCTAAAATAGCTCTATTTGTGGGTCTCATACAAAGAGAGTGTGAGTATTGCAGGCTGCTTGATTTAGTGATTGTGTGGCCTGCTCAAGTCTAGCTTCCCCTTTTGATCTACCAGTAAAGCTTTCATTTCAACAATTGCAATATTTCATTAGTGATAACATCAAGTAGAACCCTAAAAGAGATCAACCGCTTTCACAGAGCAATCTCCCACTGTCCAGTGTAAGTAGACCAACAGCTTCATTAGTCAAAAAGAAAATCTGGAGCACTAAAAAAAGTACTAAATAAGAGAAAATTACAGAACATTCATTGCAGCTGAGAGTACTATGCAGGTAGATCATTTTACAGGTACTGACACAAACATTTTTCAAGAAGCCTCAAATGCATGAAGACAGTTTCCAAATAAAATGTATATTTGAATGACCAGTAAAGAATAAAGCATACCAAGAGACAAAGTTTACAGAATAGGAAAATTCTTATAATAAATGTGATCAGTATTCACCCTGTTGATTAACACAATCCTCATAATGTCTATGTTAGGTTTTAGGAGAGATAGAAACTGTAAACACAGATGCAGTCTTAGATGTTGCTGTCCTCTTAAGATGTCAGAAAAATGCTCTTTGGAAAATAATTGAATATTAACACTTTAAAACAAAAGCTTTAAACACTATTACTTCTATCTTAAGGGAGAGAATGATTTTTTGAGCAGATGTGACAAATTCAGCAACTTAAAAATCACTTTACAGGTTTAAATTGTTAGAGTCCTACAAAAAAGCACGGTAGGCTTGTCTATATCAGTAAACTGAATATGTCTAGGGCTGTTCACTGACCTGAAACCAAGTGGCTTATAACTCCTTCATCCTTACTATTAGGCTTTCTTGATGTCCAACAATGAAGCTGAGTGAAAACAGAAAGGTTGATTGCCTGCTTGGAATCATCCCTGGCCTGACCCTACTCCAGAGCAACATTCGGGACCTGCCTGGGACATCATTAGCTGGCTTGGGCAAGGCACTGCCAAGAGCCATTCCAGACAAAAAAAACAATTCCAGTACCTAAGAATGCTCCTGTGCACTCTTTACTAGCTCAGATATAGCATAGCTCGGTTCAAAAATAAATGAAGAAACAAAACTTCCTTCAAACATCAATTTTTAGTAATTATTCCTTGCCTTTAAGCCAGTCTCCAACAGAATTCCTTTAAAAAAAAAAAAGTAATAAAGCTAAAAATCACTTGACAGTTATATTTTTCCTTCCAGTTTTTTATGCTGCCTAAAACATTTTAAATATTTCTTAGATATTAGATAACCTATGTAGTACTGAATCGATTAATGGCTCCGCTCTCTGACTCTTAATCCATGTCACACTGTACGCTCCTCTGAGAATAGCTTCACTGAGCTCAGTATAAAGCAGAACTGACTGTGAATGAGCTGAAAGAATTGAAGCCTAGAGCTATGTTTAAAAATCTGCTCCATTTAGCAGCATGAGTCACACACATCATTAGCAATTCTTGCAATTTTTTCATTAGTGCTGTGATATTTGGTCTTTTTTCCAAAACCTCATGATTGGGCAAGAATTAGTTTTCACCTAAAGTTTCTGGTTCCCAGGCTGGGGGGCACATAGGGAGTCAGGGACAAATGGTTAAAAATTGATGAGCCAGCCTAATACTTGTGAGAGTCAGCGTTCTATCCTAGAACAACTACGCTCTGAAAGACTGCAGTCATTGCTTTCCCTAAAACCCTTGCAACAGTCTTTGGTGCATATAACATACCTTTCACCCAGTTAGACAGGATTCAATGTTTTGAAAACACATTGTGAGTGTATACATCGATCATTATAAGAAATCAGGTGAATTTCATGTATCAAGAAAGCTTTTACTAATAAACATGAAAGGAAATAATCATAAATGTTGAAATTTTTGCATCTGCAAACATTAAAAAAAAGAAAATTTAAAAAGTAATTCAAATAAAAAATACCATACACAAATTGGCTTGTTTGGTTAAAAAAGTAATTCTTCTGTGAAGTTAGAGGGGTACAGAGTCACAGCAAATATGGGCAAAGTCATAATTTCTCCAAGTAACAATATACTGTGCCACACAGAAAATCTGCAAGCCAAAAAAAAAAAAAAAAAAAAATCATAGTGATAAAGATAAAGCATCATCTGAAACAGAAAACAACCTTACCCCAAATATAAGAGAAAATAAAGTCTAATTTGAAAACACTTTTCCTCATCTGAAATATCAAAATTATGAAGAGAGACACGTAACACCTCCTCAAAATCAGCACTTGAAAATAAGTATCATACTCGTAAAAAAAACCAAAGACTTAAAAATATCTGAAAGTAATCCTGAAGCACTTTGCATGTGTCCTTTATTTAAAGCAGTCTTGGCCCATCTTTTTCTTACAAAGAGATCACCTCTCTGTATTTTTCTACAGAACTTTATAAGCGATATTTGTAGTTATTCTCAAAAGCATTCAAGGCATGTGTGTACATTGCTTCATTTGGATTAAGCATTAATCCCATTAAATCAATCCCTTCTTTGTTCAAAGCATCAGGATTCAAAACCACAGGCACAGTCAGTTTTGAAATATCCTTTTCAAGTCAGACTTTTTATCTTAATCCATTTAAGTATACAGGAATGTAATGTGACCAAGTGCCCAAACTCTCTGAAACCTGACATTACTGGTCTGGCAAAAAGTATAATCACTAACATGAAGCAATCAGAGTGGACGAATCTCCCTTGATTTCTCTTTTCTTGAAAAATCAATTCACAATCTTATCTGTGAGCAGCTTCATTCACCTTTTTTGCCCCTCCTCCTCCAAATCCTGCCTGCATTGCTAGAGGAAAAACAATACACAGCTCCAGCATATCAGCAGAGAAAAACAATAACACAGTACCAGAAAACACTACACTACCCAAATTTTTGGGTATTTAAAAAGGGCATATCTTTGTTTCCCATAAAATAAATTTTACCATTAAACATTTAAAATCTTTATTAAAAGATGAATGTTTAATTATGCCAGCCTCTAATTACTGTATAAACCCCCAGGCTCTGTATACATGTAGATGAGAGCAGCAGCAATGCAACATCTCACCCATGATGCCAGCAGCTAAAGTTTTAGAGAGACAAAATAAAGACTAGCTCAGCTAAACAGAACTGGAATGTGCTCATACAGAAATAATACCAACAACTACTGCATCCTGTTTCCCATAATTCAGATCCCATATTCCTGATGAAAAAGCCACAGATGTGCCTTTGCACTTGAGCATGCCAGATGATGAGCAAGGCATGGACATAAGCGCCTTTAGTTTCCACCAACTTCCATGGTGTTTTTCCTGATATTATCAGCACCTTGCAAGCTTGAACCCTAGACATCTGCAGATACTCAACTGTTCATGTCTCCCAAAATCTAGTACTCAAGATCTGCACAGTACTAGCAGCTCTGAGCGCTCCTTCAGTATTAAGTTAAAAAGCAAAATGTCATATAAAACTGTTGATGAAATCAGTTTTCATTAGCTAGAGCTAAAAGACCTATAATCTTTCCACAGGAATTATATGTACGCCTAATGGGGTGAATGCATTCTCAATTTGAATAATTATTTTTCATAGGGTTTCAAAACGCACTTCAAATTGCCTGAATGGCATAATCCTGCAATGTATACTGTTATGCTATAATATCATCCACTAGTTCATGTATGAGGCTTTCTAAAACTCTGACTTAGTTTCCTGGTTTGAGAGTAGCTTCTCTCCAGTTCTCATTAGCACATTGCAGTAACTCTGAGGGGTCTGTAACAAGCTTTATTCTCCTTCCAGGTGCATGATGGGACCAAATTTGGAAATTTAATTAACACTCTGCAAACAGCTAACAAATGGACTACAGACATGCTTTAGGACTTGCAAATTGTAATCAAATAATTTCAAATACTTCCTTGAGGAGAAAGCTATGTATCATCAAGGTTACTGATAAAAATAATTATCAACCTATTTCTAATTAACACATTACACTGAAGTAAGCTAAAATGTATTTGTAGATGTATAAGGGACATATCAGTATAATTATTTGCTTTTTTTTCTTCTCTTGTGCAACACACAGAGCCAGGTTACCTTGTCTTCTGCCCAAAATATACCTGAACAGTAACACGTATCTTGAAGGTGAAAAGTACTAAAATACAGTTCATTCATAACTCACTATGAAAAATGTCAAGTCACTCAGAACTCATAATCTCTGAAAAGAGCATATACACCTGCAAATTAAAGTACTTAAAATCTAATGATTAAGCAAGGTAAGAATACCTTAACTCTTCCCTTGAGAACAGGTGTTGGGACCAAGTTCTTGATTTATGTCTTCTCCGGTAATACCTTCCGGCTGATGTAATGTCTTCTCCCACCTGACACCTGATCCTGGAGTAGCTCCCTTTTTTTGTAAATTCTTCTGGCTTAAGAATAGTCCCATTGTCTTTATTACCGATGTTTTACAGCTCATTTATTTCTTAAAATGAACTCCTGTGAATGAAGTTCTGTAAACACTTTATAATATACTTACCAATATAAATTTACAGTGCTGTTCACTAAACTGTTACTTAACTTATTCCATAAACAAGATCCATTATGATGAAACCTCCTCTGAGATATACTACATGCCTGTGCCAACTCTCACTCTGTCATTTCACTAAATAGGAAACAGAGAGTGTTCTTCCTTCTGAAAGGAGCATCCCACTTTATCTTAACACTTAGATTAGCAGACATTTTAAGAAAGTTTCCCAGAGCACATGCTCTTCTTAAATAACAACTACACAGTCAAATAACGTACTACTTAGCAACAAGTCTGGACACCTGAGTGTTCTCTACTTTGGAGGTGCTAGGGCCATATCTGCAGCACCACACAGCAGGATTTGTCATTCTTCTTTTAATCCCCTCCAAACTTATAGTATTAGGATGTCTAAAAAGAAACACAGTAAACATCCCTTTACAAAATGAGAAAATACAAAATCCATAGAAGTCAGTCACTTAGAAGTCCTAATAGGAAGAAATCTAACCACATCCAGAAAGGTTTGATCCGGTTCACGGGAAGCAAGCTCTTCAAAAAATAAACAGTGCTAGTCAAGCATTTTTCTAGACATGGTGGCTAAAATAAAACATATAGAAAAATACATGTCAGTTTAACTGTCTATAACTGTACTATCATAGTCTGTAACTGTACTATTGTAGAATCATAGAATATGCTGAGTTGGAAGGAGTCCATCATGATCATCAAGTCCAGCTCCTGGTCCTGCACAGTACACCCCAAGAGTCACACCATGTGCCTGAGAACATTGTCTAAATGCTTCTTGAACTCTGTCAGGCTTGGTGCTGTGACCACTTCCCTGGGAAGCCTGTTTCAGTGCCCAACCACCCTCTGGATGAAGGACCTTTTCCTGATATTCAACCTAAACCTTCCCTGACACAACTTCAGGCCATTCCCTCAGGTCATCAGAGAGAAGAGATCAGTGCCTGACCCTCCACTTCCCTCATGAGGGTGTTGAAGAACACTCCTCTTCTCCAGACTGAACAGACCAAATGACCTCAGCCACTTCTCAAAGGGCTTCCCCTGCAGACTCTTCATCATCCTCACTGCCCTCCTTTGGTCACTCTCTAGGAGCTGAATATCTTTTTTATATTGTGGTGCCCAAAATTGCACACAATACTCAAAGTGGGGCCGCACCACTGCAGAGTAAACTGGGACAACCACCACTTTTGAACAGCTGGTTATGCTGTGCCTGACGCACCCCAGGACAGTCTTGGCCCTCCTGGCTGCCAGGGCACTGCTGACTCATTTTCAACTTGCCATCGACCAGGATCCTCAGGTCCCTTTCCACAATGCTGCTCTCCAGCCTCTCATTCCCTGGTCTATACACACAACCAGGACTGCCCTATCCCAGATGCAGTGTCTATCACTTGCCCTTGTTAAACTTCATACAGTTGCCCATTTCTAATTTGTTGAAGTCTCCCTGCAGGGCCTCTCTGCCCTTAAGGGGTCAACAGCTCATTCCAATTTAGTTTCAGCAGAAAACTTAGTATTCCTTTTAGTCCTGTGTCCAGGTCATTAATGAAGACATTGAAGAGAACTGGGCTGGGCTGAGGCTGAGGATGGAGCCCTGCAGAACCCTACCAGTGACAGGACACCAGTTTAATGTTACCCCATTCACTATATGTGCTTGACCTGTGAGCCAGTTGCTCACTCACTGCATGATGTGTTTATCCAGCTGTGTGCTGGACATTTTGTCCAGAAGGATCCTGTGACAGTACCAAAAGCTTTACTGAAATCCAAAAAGATTACTATGCACAAGCCTGACAAGTTGTTGAATGGAAGACGTCAGAAAGTATGGAAGGAACAGGCTGCAAGGTGCTATTCTTATTTGATCTAAAGACTAGCCATGGTATTTACAGGTTCACTTGTTTTAAGACAGATAGAAAGTGCTGTCAAGATCCTGACCTATTGATTAACAAAAAGGTTGTTGTCTGCTAGATGTACATTATGCCTAACAAATTGAAGGTTGACCTGGTGCACACCTTTTTTTGAAAAAGACATCCAATTTTAAATAAAACACTGAGCTGTAGACGAGTTTGTTACATTTTCCATTTAGTCTTTTTCAGTTACTGGTGGGTACAAAATGGGTGTACCTATTAAATAAATAAAAATTAAAATTCTATTCTAATTTCAGTATCAATTTTTCTTATTTTAGCTTCCGGTAATTCAGTTTTTTCTTTCCTATTTTAACAATTACTTTAAAAGAGTTTTCAGCATTATAGATCATCTCTTTGTAAAGGTACCACTGGTCTGAATGAATAACATCTATCCTCTCTACAAAGTGGACCAGGCTCATTTTTCTATATTATAACGCTGTACTCTTACAGCATTTCACAAGTCCAGAGATTTAATTCCAACTATGCATATGCAACCATTCAACTATTCCTACAGTAGTTCCAGAAGACTCTCTAACCTAATTCAAGCATTTTGACAAAAATTTCAATACTTACAACTAGAAAAGAAGTATTAAAAAATAAAAGCTTCTAAAAGTCTTAAAAAAAATCAGTTTTTGTGACAGACACTCTGGCTTTATCACTTGAATGATAGAGAGTACAACATAGCCTACTCTCAAACCCCAAAAGTGTTACAGCAGATGTTTTAGCAATAAAGTTGAAATACAAAAAGTTGGTGACACATTATTGATCTTGGAAACTGCTTTTAGCCCTACCTTTTTTATTACTATAAAATATAGATACAAAATGCCTCTTTATACAAAATTGAACTTTGAAAGACATTTAAAATAAAAACCCATATTTAATTCTTTTATGGGGAATAGAAAGTCTACCTTCAGACTACTTAAGCACTGAAAGTAAAGTATTGACTCCATCAAACTGTCAGAAGAAAGTTAGAAACTTCAATTTATTTAAAATACTAAAAAGGAAGAAAATTATTTTCCTTTTTTCTGTCAGCTCTTTTTTTCAACTATATAAATGAACAGAAGGAAAGAGGATTTTTCCGAGATGCTATCTCTGCTCAATTTTATGGTGATGGATGTATTGATATCTCTATGTCAGTAAAATACAGCCTAGGAAAAGCAGTATAATTTGGGATATTTAAATGAATATGCCACTGAAGTAAAGGAGTACTGAAGTGATAATTAAATACTGTGTTACATACACTTGTACGTTACAGACAAGAACACATTGTGCAACCCTTATTTGCACTGGTGAACACTTATAGGAGTAGTCCTATTGACGTCAGTGAGACTACTTATGTGGGTAAGAGCTCACTAACATGTGAAGAGTTGTGCAACAAAGCCTCAAACATATTTCATTCCACACATTGTTTCAAGCTTTGTTCCTCAACCACAATTTTTTCCCTAATAGTGTTAATAATATTATTTCATTAACGTTACCACTCAGAAAAATATGTGAGAACATACAACTTGTTCACTGGTATTTGACATAGCCCAGTGCTTCAGCAAAACTCTGAATCAGAGGCACACAAGCACTGCAGATTCACTGAGGATGGCAGACATCTCTAGAGATCGTCACCAAACCCACCTTCTGCTCAAGCAGGGTCACCTAGAGTAGGTTGCTCAGAGTCCTGGCCCATCAGCTTTGAGAACCTCTAAGGGTTAGAGAATCTGCCAAGAAGAACCTGCTTCCATCTATTTTACTATCCCCTCTATAAGGTACTTATACACAAGTACCACCCAAGTCTCTTTTCTCCAGTTTGAACAGTCCAGTCCCAATCATCTTTATGGCCCTTCACTGGACTCACTCCACTATGCCCATATGTCTCTTGTACTGGCGAAGCACAAAGCTGGGCCCAGCACTCAAGATGTGTTTCAGTAGGGCTGGGGAGATGGGCAGGATCACCCACTGACCTGCTGGTAATGCTCTTCTTAATGTAGCCCAGGATGCCGCTGGCCCTTGTGTGAGGGCACACTGCTTGTGCAGGTTCAATAGAATTACAGGACCCAATGCCATAAGGATTTCTACTTCCTAGTAGGTGAAATAAATTAAAATACTTTTTACTGACTTGAATGTTGGCACCACAGAATAAAAACCAACATATGGCATTGGCTGTTTTTCCAAAAGCTTTCACTGCTGTGGCAATCCTCTACACATGCGATCTCATCTGGCAAAACATCTTATATTGATACTATTTTAGATGGGAATTCAAATAATATATTTGTTACTATTTTAAGATTTTCTTGTTGGCAACCACAGTAAAACAAAGACAAAACACAATGTTTCAGTCATGCCCCTAGTTTTTATTATAAAGCTTAAGTAAATGCTAAGGATCCAAGGCTAGTTTCAAAAATTGAAAATGAGCAGCTGCATCTTTTCCCTGTCCTCCTCCCCTTCATCATCTCCCCACCCTCTTTTGTTTGTTTTGGAGACAGTGTAGCTCATAAACACATGTTCACCTTCAAAAAGCATAGTTAGAAGAAAATGGGGGAAGGAGGGGAGAAGAATTGGAAAGAACAGAAGTGAAAGGGAAAACAGGAGATGAAAACAGAGAGGATGTGTTTGTATAGGACTCAGGAAACACCTTATAAAAAATCTTGAATTCACAGGATGCATGTTTTACATTGTGTCTTTGCTATAATGATTTACACAAACTTTTCACAGGCAAGGATGATAAAGTACTCAATAAGAAAAAAAAAAAATATGGGTAGAATCGCTTGCAATAATCACTTTGTAATAACCTGGTTTCATCTAAAGCCTACTTGAACTTGGCCATTGACTACACTCAGAAAACATTCTAGAACTATAAAGATGTCCATATAAGATGGACACACTAAAACAGGAAATTGGGGCATATTTCCACAGGGCTGGTCATAAATTTTCACTTTAGTGTATTACAGTCCTGGGGGCTGAGATTCTGATTTCTGTCCAGCTCACTGGCCAACCAAATAGTGCTCATGAGATCATAATAGGTCCCTTACCATATCTCAGAATGACAAAACAAAAATTCTAAAACAATACCGTAACAATCACATTAACAGCACAAAAACAGACTGATCCACTTCCAAAACTAGCCAGTTAAAAGATATATCATAACATCCCAAATAGGAGAAGTAAAAGAAAGGACTTCAAAAATTTCAAATCAGACAAAATAAAGAGATTTAACAAATGGGTAGCTTTCAATGTTTTTAAAGTTCTTCATATTCATATTCACTCTGGGAAAGCCTCCAAGACTGCAAACTCTGTAGGCTGCAGAATATAAATTTTAATACTATTCAATTTAACTGACAGTGGCATGAAAGATCTGGAGAAAACCCAGGTGACTCCATGTTGTACTGCAAGAAAAATGGCAGCAGGAGGTCTCTCAGGGATATGGTATCAATGACAAAAAGCAGTCATAAATAACAGCACATTACTGTTTCACCTTTAGTACCATTGTCACATTATTTTTCAGAGTAATGGCTTAGTAATTTTGTGAACAGCAGTGTTGGTGCTGTTCACATTACTACACGAGCTAATGAACATACCTGACAGCCAAACTCATCCAAGTGCCTGGTATGTCTTTCCAGCACACAAGCAATCCTGCAAAGCTTATGTTTAAATGACTGTGACACATACTCTAACTTCATTGTAAGATATCCAAGCATTCTGAGGTCAACAGACACTAAATATTTTCATAAGTTGAGTGCACTTACCATGACAGCAGATGGGGAAATTTTAATCCGTATAGATTTTTAACTGGGTGGGGGTGTGCGTGGAGGGGTGTGTGTGTGTGTGCAGAGATTAGTAAAAGGAACAAAGAGGCAAGTAAAGGGCTAATGAAAAATGCATTGACTCAAATTATTTAGGCACAGTCATCTTCCTGTGTGATAGACAGGCTCAAGAAATACCGGATATATTATCAGCAGGAAAAGGTCACAGGGTTCCATACATGAACACTTAGGTAAATGGGTAGAATAAAGCTAGGAGAAAGCACATAGAAAATGCCGAAGCAAACCTGAGAGGCACAAGGATGAACACAGGTCAGAGAGTATAAAGACTAAGGAGGTAAAGGAATGAAGCTTCTATGTGAGTAGGCACCACACAGAACTGGAATGAGTAACCAAACACAAAAAATTAACCAGAAAAACAAACAAAACACCCAAACCAAACAAACAAAAACACCAAACAAACAAATAAAAACCCAACCCAAAACACAAATTAACAGCTTTTGCCAAAATCAAGTTATCCCATCTACTTATGTGAACCTTTATTTAGTAGCAAAGAATGAACAGTATGAGGGTAGGAATAAGCAGCCTGGGTTGAGGGAAGGCAGGATCAGCAACATTGATAATCTCCTCTAGTCTACAATGATTGTGAATTACAGCCTAAAATGTGGTAGAATGAATGCATGCCATCTGAGAGGCCACGTAGCTACAATTTAACCTGCAAGTACATAATGTACAGAAAATATCAGCTAACATGCTTTTTGGATACCATAAACAAGTACTTATTAAAAATATCCAAATCTAACCAATTAGTTTCTTATAAATAGTTAGAAAGTAGAATTTACCAAGAAACATAAATATTCCAACATCCTGAAATTTGCTTTTATTTGTAATCAGTATTAAAAAGACAACTTTACAGGAGAATAAAAATTGGGGACATTTTTGTTTGTTTTTAATTTTATTACTTAGTACTTTATTTTCTTTAGAATTGTGAAAAATTTAAATGGAATTATTAACTCATAACTCATCTTTCTATTAGAACTAATTTGTTTGTACTTTTATTTCAACAAAGCTGAATTTTCCAGAAAGTGCAAGTGAGTGGTGAAAGCCCACATCTCTATGCCACTCAGAATTCCTCTATTATGCAATATGCAGACATATGCTTCTTTCTTTAACTTCTCCTTACTAGAAACACTTACTAATCTATTTACTTGGTAAACCATTAAGGAAAATATATTACAAGTAACATGAGCTTCCTTAGATTCAGGTAAAGTAAAAATAAGGTGAAATCAAGCAGTGTTTTTCAGCCTAAGACGGTTACCTAATCAAACTGAAATGACACCAAAGAGACACAGACATAGTGGAGTTAAAACTGCCTTTCAAGAACAGTTTTGTGCATAAGCATCCCTCATTGAGCACTTCTTAATTGAGCACTTCTTAATTAGGAACTTTTAAAACTATAGTCAATATATTAGTAAAACCATAATCTACAAATAAAAATATTAAAACTCAATCCATATTTCTCTGTCCACTGAAAGATTTGCTAAGAGAGTCATGTGGATTAACATTTGCAGCTTTTCTTCAGAAAAAGAACAGTATAACATCAAAAAAACCACTCTGCCCATAAGAAGCACTTTTTCTGAAGACTATTTCCCAAATATAAGTCCATGTGACACATGAAAGAATGAGTGGTTTTACTAGTGTAAAAAATAATTATCTTGAATAAAGAATTCAAAGAACAATATAATCTTTCATAACGTCCAACACCTGTTAGGTAACATTAATTCTTATTTGCATTAATTTTGCAATTAAGCATAGAAGTGGAAAAGCACAGGGCAATTTTTTTCTAACAGTTCTTTAAAAAAATCAGCAAATTTTATTTGTTGGAGCTCTCCAGTTAATGTCAAATCCATTTTGAAGTGTTTTGACAAAAAATATCAACCTTTTGTCAACCATAAAACAGGTTGAGGATACTTCCTGAACTTAAAATTACCACAAAAGGCAAATGAAATATCTGGAGTTTGGTGGAGTTGGGGAAGGGGGAGGGCGATTTAATTTGTCTTTGATGGATGTTTATGCTAGATGATAATGTGAACTTGAAATATGTTCTTTGGAAATCTAATGTATTCCTCAGCATTTTCTTTATCTCAAAGAAATTATGTTCTAAATGCTCATTATATACATATATATATATGTATATAGTACAAGCTTTGTAGAGTGATCAAAAAAAAAAAAAAAAAAGATCAGGAGGAATTCAAGTAATCCCAGTAAGAAAAGTTTTAACTAAGCAAAAGCTGTAAACTAAGGCATCAGAGTGATATTCTGCTTTCCCCTGACACAGTATGGCATGTCTTTGAATTTAAAAGACAATTTAAAAGACTAATGGTCATTATTACATTATTTCAAGTTATCATACATACCACATAGTAACTTAATGGGCTTCTGGTTTGTGGTCATCTTCATTAAAAAAAAAAAAAAAAAGATGAAAATCCTTAGTTAGAGATCAACTTTTAAGAGATTCATTGTGATTTATGTAAATGGGACAAGCATTTCTTGTGTTATTCAAATAGGGAAAAAAATTTTCTCCTTTAGTATTCAGAAAAAAAAAATCTTTGAGCTTTGCTTTTCATCATGCTCAGGGCATGCATCTACTACATATTCTGATCTATTTTGATTTCCTCTAAATCAAAGAAAAAGAACAGGAAAAAAACTCAGGGAACGCTCTTACTCGCTTTTGTGATCAGAGAGTTGCAAAGGAGTGCCTAAACATCTACAAGTCTGAAACTATGGGTGTGATCAGTATATTGCTAACATAGGCCAACAGGAACCACCAAACATAATTTTTATACAACTGCCCAGTAGCTGAAACATCTGCAGAGAAGGCAAAATGTGTAGTTTGTCACCCTCCATAGCCAAAGCTATTTGAATCAACAACCCTCAAATACCTGCAGACTGCCTTAACCAGCACACAGTGAGGAGCTCTACCTGGAGGCCGGCAAAGGAGGAAGGTAACTTTCTGAAGCAGGTCACAGTTGTTCCAGAAACTGCAAAGTGACAAAGCCAGAAGCAGAGTAATCAACTGTGTTCCAGGACACAGCACTCAGCTGGCAGCAGGGGTACACCCTGGTCTGAGTTAGTTCACATAAAACTACTTCTGGTTCACACACAGTGACATTTTACTCTACAATACACATAAAAGATAACAATATAGGGGGGTTTTGCTTTGGTTTAAGTATGTCTTCTAGAACAACTCACATCTGTGTGCACACACACTTTTTTATTGTGTTTTGATTTTAACATGTATAAGCAAGTACTACTAAATTGTTGTATCAGTTAAGGACTTAAGGCTTTCTATTTCCCTAAAAGAAATGTAATGTCCATGCTGGAAAGATGTTCTGTAGTTACAATCAGAAACATTGCAAATCCAGGCATAAAACATTACTTTGTTATTGCGACCTAGTGCTTCCTTTCACCACCCTCCCCACACACCCACTAAAAAAGAGAAATCCACTGTAGGAGGCCACTAGTGCAAAAAGTCCCTGTACAAAGATCTAGTGTGCAATCATTCCACACACATTAGAACTATTCCCTTAGTGGAGCTTTAATTAAATTGATAGAAATCTACCATAACTTCCCCCTATTACTAAGGATACATAATTATGCTTGCCAAACTAATATAGCATTTAATTATTTTATAGATTTATGTGCTTATTCTATAAAAATGCATAAAGCTTATTTCATTTGCACTATTAAGCAAAAATACTAGCTGAAACATTACACCTATGGTTATAATGTAGTACATTCACAAAACACGTACCTGTATGGTCATTTAAAGATAACCATAGGAATGGAAATATTGTGGCTGGTGTGATGATTAAATTATGGCAAGTGAAAGATCAACTGGAAATATGTTCATTCATATTAGCATAACAGAAGCTTTTACTGTTGATCACAGCAAGAAGTTAGTAGCTGTAAAGAGTCCCCATTTCAGAGAACTGTTTTGAGAGAAGGTATGCACACGCAGAGCTTGCTTTGGGGAGCATTGGGAAGCAGCTGAACAGCTGACTTCAACACTAAAATCTGGCTCTGACTATTTTGCACATGTAGAAACCTCAACCAGAATAATGTCACTCTTGTTGGATCATGACAAGTGAAATTCTTCTTTCTACACAATTAGAACAGAGAAAGATCAGCACCAAAATGTATCCACTGCTCTTAGGCCCACTAGAGCACTGATTTCACCTTGCTTTTATATGTCTCAGTTTCTTTAAAGTAGTATCATGAGAAAAATGTACCACTTAATTAAAATAAAAAGTACAGACGTACCACATGCACTCAAAAAAAAATGCAGCCAACATCACGGTACCTTGCTGAAAGTTGTTTCTAGTTCAGAACAATGATACTAAAATTAAGAGAAGTGTAATGAATGGATTATTAGAAGCAGCATCTTCAAAACATCCTCAGCTTTTATTTGCAAAAAATACATTCTCTGTGAAGCCAGAAAAAAAGGTGATGCAGAGGTTTGCATGCTCTTTAACATCACTCTTTTAAAAAACACAAATCTTGCCATAAGCAACAATTAGTTCTTAAAATTTTGTCCTCCCACATTCTTATAATTGAACTTTATTAAGTTGTAAATAACATTGACTAAACTTGTATTTTTAGGGCTCACAGTCGCTACCTTGCTACTTGAAAACAAAGCAGAGACCTCTCTTAATAAATAAATAAATAAATAAATAAATAAATAAATACAGCTTTTCTGTGTTTGCCTAACAAGTTTCTTTCTATTTAAATATTGTCTCCATGTACTATAAACATAATTTAATTAAACCCACAGATATTCAAGGTTATCAAATTTATGATCATTTAAAAGACAAAGAGAAGTTAAATGATTCCTGCACTTCGTTTTCCTGTAAGTTTAGAGGAGACCAAATTACTACTTCTTTATATGAAATAAACTCACAGAGCTTTAAAAGCTTATAATATTCCTGACACTTCAAGATTAATTCAGGCCAGTACTTTAGTCTTAATGTTATAGCTATAATCTCTTATAAAATAAGAAATATTTCACCATTGATGTCTCTTACTAAAAACTTTGTATATTATTTACAGCTCCTAGGAAAACATCTAACAGTATTTATACTCGTGCACAATGCCTTTGCAATACATATCCTGCACAATCATTTTCAAATGTTATTTGTGTCAGGTCCTTCTAATTATCTGAATTACTGTCTGTCTTCCACATTCCCAAACAGTTTGTACAGCTAAAATATTGACTGCCCATAAGCACTTATCTCCATTCATTTAATGATATGCTGCTACTGACAACAGAAGGTATGTCCATCAGCATGGACACCAAATCTCAATAATACATAGAGTTGCATGAAAATAAGTATCTCACACAAGAGGAATATAGGTTTTTAAATGATTTGTGCGAGCTTTACTTTTATGATCCTAGCATTTTAAGATCCTCATCTAATTAATCTTATCTTCAGAAGTGGGAAGCTTTCCCATTAAGTTTCACTGAACTCAATAGGAGTTAACTGTAATGTTGCCATGTCCTGAATGCGCAGTCCATTTTTTAAATTCTATTTATCCAAAAAACAGTGTAATTAAAATATTCAGATCCTAGTAAATTTTCAGATCACCTATAAACTCTGAGAACAGCAACAAGTTTTCATACTTTCCAGTTCACCCTAAAAAGTACACATATATCTAGCAAAATCAATGCAGTTTGAAATACTGCAATGATTCTATTAATGATTCTAAAACTGTATTGTATTAAATAGAGATACAGAACAAATCTAAATTATTTCTAAATTCGAGAATTCATTTATAAATCCTATTCAACTGTATACCTGCAGAAGGTATACACTCTCAATGAAAGATCCTCTCTGATGAATTAAGGGAATATTAAATCAAATAACTTACACTAGAGGGAAATCTCACTGCTTCTGGAAAATTGGACTTGTTCTCACACATGTCATACCCACAAGAAAAAGTATCACAACACTTTTAGCAAACATAGGCAGCACGGCAATAACAGATTTAATTTTTAAGGGACAACAAGCCAAATTTACAGAGATTATACATTCATAAAATGATGACAGACGTTATAATAAACTTTTTTCATGAGGTATAGTCCTGTAGAAGCCTAAGCAGTATTTATTTCTATGACAGTCATTCAACATGCTTCAGCTCTTTTGTAAATCCTACTGTATATTGGAAAGAAAGAATTCACATATTTGGATAATTCAAACCAAGTCAAAATAAATTGATGTAATAACATTGTTGCTTTCAAGTAATACAAGGAAAACTGCCAGTTTAAATTAATTTAAATCAAGAGTGTCCAAAACTTTTCTGTTTGATGTGCAGGCCATGCCAAACAGTTAGATGCTCTAGGCAACAACTGTCCCATCAGCGCTTCCCTCTAATCCACGCACTGTGTTCCTTCAGTCCATGAAGTTTGAGCTTGCCTGTCTGTAATTGTAATCTCACACCATATTTTGAACTGAAATCTTCTGTTACCTCTTCTTTTTTTTTTTTTTTTTAAGGTATTTTCTTCAGTACTTAGGGTAAGGTAAAAGTAAAGTCTCTGGGAAAAAAGAAACAACAAAACAGCCAGGATGGAACTGCACATTCAGCTGCTGCAACTTAACCTAACCTCTCTGTGGAGCACTAACCATCCAAAACCACCAACCACCTTGCTGAATTGCTGAATACTATTTTGAACAGTTGCATTATAAACATTGGTGGCCTATCTACTGTTTTCACCAAGACCAAAACATACCTGTTCTTTCCAAAGCTTGTTTTACATTTACAGACATCACTTTTGGTTAGAACTGAAGCAATAATGCACCACAAATGTGCACTACAGTCTCCTAAATCAGAATCCTGATTCCCACCTAAATTATTACCTGCTCAGACTTTTGCAGTTCCCCACATGCTGTATTAAATGCACACAAAGCTTGAACATTGTGGCTATATTCTGCTGCTGTGCTAGTCAGTAAGCTCTTATTACCTCTCTTCTTCCCCTCCACCACACTCCTCTGCCACCTCCTGCACAGACTTCCTACAGCCACTGACAAGGTAACAGTTTTAAAATTACATGCTGATTTCCAGACTTGTCATGGTTAAATTCTCTCATTTTCTGAAATTTAAATATTCACCTAATCTCTTTGCCTGCTCACTTTGATTCTTTGTCTTGGCTTTTTCTCTGTCTTCATCTTGCATTTTTCTACAGCTAGGGACAAGGATATTGATCTTTGGTCTATACACATATCAAGAATATTTTGTCCCTTCTGTAAACAATACATTTCTACCTGAGGTAACATTTAAGCAAATACTGCCCAAATTCTTGCCCTCTCCTAGATTATATGTGCCTTCTAATGGATTTTGGAAGACCCTTTATGAAGAGCAGAAAGTAAAAGCAAACCAAACTGCTTAATTACATTAATTTAACAACAGCATAGTGTTCTCATACCAAATTTTGTTTTGGAAGAAGTAAAAAAGCTTTGGAAGATGTTTAAACTATTGTTCTCTGTGAAAGTAAAAGCAGGAGGAGATTTCTAAAATCTCATAAATCTTGTATTTTCCTAATTGCTGTCAAGATTCAGGGGAGAGTCTAAAGGGCTAAATGCAAGTCACTCACTTGTCTGTTGTCTTTTTTTTTTCTTTTTTAAATTAGTCAAAATTTAAATCCAAAATTGACAAATTCACTATTACAAAGCTTCTGGATTTAAATCCTTACATTTATACATTCAAAGCTACATGATAGAGGTTATTAAAAAGAAAAAAAGGGTCCAATCACACAGTAAACTGCACAGAAAAAGAAAATGTGAGAGAATCTCTAAATTTCTCTCTCTGATCTGAAACAAGATCACATAAACACTCTGAAGTGTATCCTTTCTTAGGTATCATTTGAAAGCTGTTCCCAAGAGTCTATGGTAACAATCATTCCCAGCTTATATTGGTTTACTGTCAAAGTATTTCTTACTATTTAGTCAGTGTTTACTGGAGATTTCTCTTGTCATACTATAACCTCCTATGGAACACAACTGTATTGTTTCATGTACCAAGTTCTTTCAAACTAATGACTATATTCTACATTGCCCTCTTCAATATATTTTCTTTGTTCTAAAAGGATCAAAATTTATTATATTTTGTCAATTTCCTACAAGTCTGTTGCTTTCCTTTGAATTCCAACTTGTTCATACCCCAGAGATTTGTCTTTCAACATACACATTATTTTGGCTACAGCCTCATCAATGGTGAAGAGGGGGGAATCGTGTTTTTTTCACATTTAATTTGTGATATTTCTGTTATTAAGACTCTTTCCATACTTTGACTTACTCATTTTGCTATCCATTACTATCTTCATATCTGATTCTGCATTACTTACGCCTACCTATTTCTGATTTTACATTTGCACATCTTGTATTCAGCACTATTTGTCATGCTTTGCTTGGATCAATACAGATAACTACTCCAGTTTATCAGGATTTTTGATTTAAGTACCTTCTGCACAACTTCTCTCTTGCTTGGTGACATCACTGATTTTTGTACACGTACCCTCATGGTTTCCACCCACTTTCAGGAAAGACACGAAATATATGTAGCCCAAGCAAAGATATGCATGTGCTGTTAGGCTCAAAAGAAAATGACCAATAATTATTCTTTGAGTAACACTGTTCACTTTGCAAATAATCCCAGTATAACTTCAGTGAGAGTTCCCTGTTTTAACTCTGATAACATACGAAACAGCATTAAAGTTGAGATAAAGTTCTATAGGTCACCATAGAGGCTCCCAAACAAGGAAGCAGAAAAGCCTGAAATAGTACAGAAGAACGAACTAGGAAAGCAAAAAAGGGCACCGTTTATCATCAGAGACCACTGCCACATACAAGTCACAGTAATGATGCATGGCTATTATTGGTATCCCTTCTGATTCACCAAGGGATGAGAACTTGGGAGAGGTTCTCAGAGGCACAGAGGAAGCACGCAAGGGCACAAAGCAAAAATGTAAGTCCCATTCCCAAGCAGAGTTGCTGCACTGCCTCATAGGAAGCAGTTCTTCTCTACCCAGGAAGGCAATACAGCATACCCAGGCAGTTGTGCGAGCACACAGCACTGAGTCTGGGAGCAAGAAGCAGCAGCAGGCAACTAAAACCCTGTACTGGCTGGGAGGGAGAGGGCAGTGCCCACAGAACTAAAGCCTTGACCAAAGAAATCAGCAAGAATTTAATCAAATCCTACTGCTCAGACTGTAACTAACTTCCAGAAATGTTCCTACTCAGTACTGTTAATATAGCTGTATAAAGTGTTCAGTCATAGTTTACCTTTTTATAGTCATTAGATCAGCCTTAAGTGCCCACTTCATTTATAACTTTCCTCTGGCTCTAATGGCTACTTTTTGTAAGGAACATCCTGGGGTTTGTTTCACACAAGCTGTAACTCATTTTACATCTCACAGTTTCTGATTATTTTTTTTAATGGTACATTTTTTAGTTACTCGCATTACATAACCTTCAACCTCCTTCTTTCATGTTGTGTCCTATGTCCTGCACACAGATTTTAAAACATCTAGAATGTTACAAATATATTACTAAACCACTCTTCACAAAACCCTGTCTTTTTAAATAAAAACTGAGTAAATGTAAAAGGGCTTGATCAGGGATATTCAGCATCTTTTTTAAAGTTATTTTTACTCAGAAGAAAATTATTTCATGATTTTTAAATAATATAAGCAATAGAAAAATTGTTGTTGCAGAAGCAAAAAAAAGAGTAGAGCCTAGTGCTTTTCTTAAAGACAATGAGATCATGCTGACTATCATGAAATCCGTTTCAGCCTCCAAATTGCTAAAGGACAAAAATTATACTATTACATTAAAACACAATTATCTTTTCATACTATTATTAAAATGATGCTGATAAAATGAGAATTTAACCTATTTTGTATTTTATAAACATTAACATTTAACAGATATAAACTATTTAGAGCCACATTACACAGGAAGTTAATACTATGTAAGATAGTTTCCACTGAGGACTTGTGAAATGTTTTTGGACTTCAAAATAATAATTGTAATTCTTTCTAAAATTATCTGGGGATAATTATTCTTGAATCCCTAGGGTGAAATATCATCCTGCTGAAGTCAGATGATGAAATTTTGCCTCTATTAATTACAGTATCTATCTGTACTTCCTCTTGCATAGTTTAAGCAGAAGATTTGACAGACAAAGGCTTTTTCTGAATATGACAATTGTGAAACTACACAGGTATGTGTACAATATCTGGATCTCTCTTGTTATAATATTCCTGTTGGTTTGTGGAGTAGAGAACTACAGGAATACCTCTTCTTTCTTTTCCATAAACAGGATTCACAAGACATTTTGTAGACTTTTTATCTTGAGAAGCAAGTATACAACAGATTGAGAAGGGGAAGAGAGCTAAGAGAAACCCTTCCATACAATCAGATTGTATATTAATAAAATTCACCGCATCATTTATTTCTAAGAATTCCCTGAAATGTCAGAGTTGCACTTAATTTAAACCACATTCTGTTCATTCTGACTTCTTATGCAGCCAAAAAGAATATTATGGATCCCTTCATGCCCAATTTCACTTTAGGATGATTTTGGTATCTCGTAAAACAACTACATACTTGAGAAACAACATGGTTTTTCACATCAAATAACATTATACCTGATATTTTCATCTTTAATAAAAGACTGCATATACTCTTATTAATATGAAGTCCCACTTTTTCTAACACGCCTATGCATCCAGTCTTTACAGAAATGAAGCGTGTTTGTGGTTTAGATTTAAATGAATCATAGAATCAGAGAATGGTTTGTGTTGGAAGGGACGTTAAAGATCATCCGGTTCAAACCCCCCTGCCACGGGCAGGAGACTACATCCACTAGAACAGGTTGCTCAAAGCCTCATCTAACCTGGCCTTGAACACTTGACGCTGTGCATTCAATCCAACTCACAGCCACTCAGGAACAAATCCTGCAAGCACTTCCTGATTAGAAATTCAGCTGAATTTTGCAAGGATTGCCTATATAGCCAGCAGACTGCCAGCCACATGAGAAGTTATATTTTCAGATACACAAAACAGTACTTCAAGCAACACTGAGAGTTAGCATCATTCTGAAATTGTGAAAAGGCATTTTGCAGTAGACTTTCACATTTGGGATTTTAAACACATACAGACAGATACACGCACTTCAATATTTGATCTGCAATAAATGGAAGAAATTAGGCAAATGGATGACAAGTAAGATATATGGCTTTATATATAAAGTAGCCTAAAATGGGTCCAAATATTTTAATAACAAATGTAAGATGGCACATATAACACATACAGTCATGTTCTCTATCATCACTAAAAATGACACATTAAAGTTAGCATCAATCTTGTGCTTCATAACACACAGACACACCTCCTTTAGTTCAGGTAGAACTAAAAGTATAGCCTCAGAAGCTGTATGAGGTATTCCTTCAGACCATGTAGCTTCCCAAAAACCTTTGGATAAGGGTTTCAATCATTAGCTCAGGATAACCATGTTAGTGCCATCCTGCCACTGCTTCACTACAGCAGCAACACTTCAAGGCTAGTAGCCTTACAGGGGCTTCAACAACAGTAGCCACTGCAGTGGCTACTCCAGTCTCTGAGACGTGATTAATTGGGTTATTTTGGCATGTCTGTTTTGGATTCGGCTTGACAGCAGCATTAAATAAAATTGTGAGTGTATATTCCTATAAATACATCTGTAAGAATACTGAAGTGTGGAAAACTCTGGACATACACATAGAAATTCCAAATAGCAACACAAATTTTGAAACATTTATATAATTAATATATCATTTTCAAACAACAGGCTTATATAAATATACAAAAATAAGCATGTTACTATGAAATGTGTTCAATTTCCTATCTTAAAAGTACTACAACATTTAAAGCTTTGAAGTCATGTAAGCTAATGACTGCATATTATTTCTAAAGGGTTTAACATTCTGTAATATTCAGCAAAAAACTATTCTGTTAAGAAACGTGTTAACGAGAAAATATAACACTTCTAAAGCAGAAGCACATCTTTCAAAATTTGAAGCACTAAAACTACAATTTAATACAGAAACGCAAACAATAAGAACCATAAGGATGAACAGAAACAATAAAAGGTCAAGGACTTCAAAAAGTACTGTTCTGTGTTTATTATGGATCATTTTGACAGCTAACTCAGTCGCAAATTTGTAGTTTTTTGTTGTTATTGCTCTGCTCCATAATCAGATACTATGTTCTTGAAAAGCATGCTTCATATAGCTTTAAACAGCATTGTAACATGGGCTTGGCTATCATGCTTTATAAACACTACATGTTGTATTGTGTGTCTGATGCTGCAAGTACAGTCAAATATACATCACGCATGATGAATTAAACACATTTTTTTGAGCGGACATTTATTCTTGCCAAACAATTCAGGAATAATACTAAATAGTTTAAACAGACAGAACTCTGGCCTGAATTCAAGAAAAGCAGCAAGATGTTAAAAAAAAAATCTCAACAGAGCTGCCTTTTTCAGACAAAGAGCTTTTTTTTCCCCTCTTGGCACAAAGGTTCGGGATTGGAGCCAAGGTGCTACTTATCAGCTGTTTGACATCAGGGGAGGACTGTGTGCGTCAGTGGACCCAGTGGGGACCCCTGGCTTATGGCATGCACCATGTGGTTCTTATCTTATCAGTTTGCAGGGTCTGGCACTTCAACCTCTGCAGTGTGAAAAGAAAAGAGAAAAAAAAGGGGAAGGAAGGAAGGAAGGAAGGAAGAAAGGTGTGTATAACTGGGAGGGAGGAGGTCAAACGGGACTGGTGAGCCAGGCTGGACTGCAGAACAGAGCCCTGATTATACTTTGGCCTGCTGGGCTCTGTATGGTTGCAGAAAATCCTAACAGAAATTTCTCCCACTTTCCCTATATGCTCATAAAGAGAGGAATTACTTCTCATCCAGGTTCAGAGAAGGCAGAACAATGCACGTATTGGAGAGACAATGCTCCCTTTCACACACAGCTGATAGAGAGGCTGCCAGAGAAATGAGGAATAGGATATGCTCATGAAAAAGCTTATCAAGGTAAGCACGTCCTCCAGGAAACCTATGAACCAGTGCAGTTTCTTATTGCAAACAAGATTTAAACAGCCTGGATTATTTCTTCAAATGCACAGCTTCAGCAAGATTTATTATTGCAAATTATTCTCGGGGACAAATGAGCCTTATGATACAGTACAACTCCAAGCTTAAAACTTGATTGCACAAATGAACCTTTGTATTTAGTATTTAGAATAACATTCACCCAGGATGCAATCATCAAGTAAAGCATCTGCTTTCCAAGGTTCATTCCAACTGAAAAATTAATATAATTACTCAGAAAAATATTATTCATCTCTACCCTACCCTTCCTACACAATGTGTATGAATCAGACAGCAAAAGTCACCTCCTTCAGATTAGTTTCCTTAAATTAAGCACCATTCTACCTCTAAAGGTGCATCACAAGATATAAACAGCAGGAGAAAATAAGAAGCTGTTTAAGTATCTGCGGAAAGTAGTGGGTTTGCACCCCTGATCAATCTTTATAATTATTCCCAGGTAGTTCCCTACAAAAACTTTTCATGTTATGCAGTGAACCAGACTAATATCAGTACAGCACAAAACAGAATGCACAGAAACCTCGTTTGTTAAGGATTCAACAGAGCTCTGAGAACGCCTCCTTGCTGAGGTCCAGGACTAGGCAGCTGTGATCAAGTTCTGTTCACTCTAATGAAGCTTCTAGCTTTGTTACTTCAAAACACTGTTTTCATAAAGTGTATCATCAAAAAATGTAATGTTTTGTTGCATACAACCATCATGTGCTTCAAATTTCATTTCTTGTGAAAGTGTCAACTTTCTGAACCACAATAGTACTGTGTAATCTGTGAAACAATCAAGAGGCAATTCCAGTACTAGTAGACTTTCTTCTCCAAATCTAACCTATTTTTTAGGTAAGAAACAATGATGTATTCTTACATAAAACACAACATAAAAAATTATGATCAAGGATCCTAACATTTAAAAAACTTTCAAGAGAGTGAAATACTGGTTTGCTATGAAAAATCTATGATATTGCCACAATATCATATTGTTTCTGATTCATATTTTTCTTTCCTTATTTATTACTTTATTTTGGTTAAATAGATTGTTGCTTTATCAGATTTAGGAAACAGAGAAAAACAGAATCAGAAGCCTGAAGAGAAATATCACCTGTAGACACTAACCTGCAGCCTAACCTTCACGGATAGATTTCTGCACGTGGACGAAGCCATTTCACTCATTTCAAAGGCCTGTGCATAGCAACTGGGATACCAAATCACTGGCTTGCAGAGTATGCTGTTTCCCCTTGAGTTAAATGACAAATATAAAAGTTATTTGTAGTGATCAAGGATCACTCCATGTGGGATCATGTGTTTCCATATGTCCTGTGACTTTCAGAAGGTATATTTCTTGCAGCACATGATTTTTCACTCTTTCTACTTCAATTAGAAAATACAATTGACAAATGAATTGTAAGTGTAGCTACAGATCTATGACACACAAACTTAAACGCTGGATATGATGCTTCATTAGCCAAGAAAAACAGACACACACATGAAAAAATACTGCGCATCGTCTTTGAAGACCCTGTCTGTCATATTAAATGGCAGCTCAAGTATAAAAAAAGGATCTATCTTGTATCTCCATTTTGCAACTCCCCTTCTACTTCCTCTATTCTTTTTGGAGTAAGACAAGTGTCAAAATCTCAGTGCATATATAAAAAACTAAGTAATTTTATACAAGTCGGTTTAAGTGCTGAATTTAAGTCATATAACCAGCGCCTTGTCAGCTGTGTTTACTTAATTTACAATTAAGTAAATTTTTTGCATAATCAAATCAGATTACAGGCTCTACACAGTGAACAGATATACTGTGTATTATGCCAATGCGTCTTTCTTCAAACAAGAAAGCTGATTTGCTCTTATAACAACAAAAGATCAAAGTTACGTCCAAGTAAGTCAATGACCAATGCCATGTTTGGCTAACACTTCCCCTCTGTTCTCTAATTCTGGGGAACTAACATGGACCTTGAAGAACAAACCACAATGAAAATATTATTGTGCCTACCAAAGATTTGATGTTCCAACTGGCACATTCTCATGCACCAAGCTTCTATTGTTTGTGTTATGATAATTTAAAGAGAAAAAGGACCTCAATTTCATTTTCAGCTTCAGATTTCAATTTGCTGTCAGACACAAAGAAGGTGGTTTATAAATTGTGCTCTTTTGAGGTTTATTTTAGGCCTGTATTCAGATTTTTAGGGGATTTTTTGCTTTTATAGAGAGAATAAAGAGAAAAGAAAATAAGGCAGAAGAAGAAAGAAGAAAAAATAGGGTTTCATTGTTGGGTTTTTTTCTAGAAAATTATAGATAATTAGAATTCAAGTTATTTACAGAGAAGAGATTACTGTTCTTGCTGTTCATAGTCAATCAAGTAGTCCCTCCAACTTCCATCCCAGAATACAAAACAAGAACAGGTATAATATTTTTTCCAGAGAGTTCACTTTGGGACTGGAACTCTGGATCCAGACTGAATCCACCATGGAGGCAATGCAGCTCTCTGGAGGAAGGTACTTCAGACATGTCTTACTGTGGCTGGATTCCTTTTCAAGTGAAGAAATGTAGTTCTGCCAATCATAACCCAATCCTAGCAGAAGAAATTCTGATGACACGTTGGCCTAAGCACTGAAAATAATACAAAAATGTGGTTTAGAGTGCAGCTTGCTAGAATCACACAGATGAGAGTACTGGAGAGGCCCAGCACAACCAGCAAGCTCATCTAAACAAGGTCAGTTTTTCAAATTAACTACTTGAAGCTGCAATCCTTGAAAGATTACTAAACTTCACAAGGAGGTGGTAGTTCTGGATTAAAAGCATTGATTTTTAAATTAAATAATTTCAAAATACTTGATGAAAAGTAGCATCCAAACTGACAGATTAAGGATGTTTACTTTTTTTAAGGAAGAAATTTTTTTAAATTTTTCATTGTAATATAGAACTGTAAAATATGTTACATTATTTTTTCTGAAATTTGAAACAGATAAAGAATAAACAATAATTATTTTATATTCTCCTTTACTGAAAGAAACAAAAAAGTATAGATGAGTAGTAAGGTGATTTCATTCTTCCATTTAAGGGATAAACTACATAAGGACAGGGGGGACGTGGAGCACATGTTATTTACTCAACCGCTCAACTGTGTTTTATGCACCAAAGTCAAATTTCAAGCTGAAAAAGAGGAACAATTCTTTGGTAACCTGAGAATCAAAAAAATTAACTTTAATTTCCTAATTCTTGTGTTTGACTGTGGAACACTTCTTCCCTCTGTATCTCTTATTTTTTTAATCTGTAAAATGAGTAGAAGTCTTGTCATTCAAGCTTTACCTCTTCTCTTAGGGTAATATTGCAATACTTACATGCTATTTCTACTAATGTTTTTAGTATAATGAAGTTAATAGGATCTCTTCACATGCTTAAAGACAGTCACATTTGTGGTCAGCAAAAGGAAGGACATTTGTTTGTACCCTGCACAGGTTGAAAATCCCATTTAGCAGTGTGGCCTTGATCTTGACAATGTCCACTAAAAATAATCTAATAAAAAACAAAACCAAAAACAACAAGCAAAAAACCTCAAATACCACAAAAATAAAAAATCCACCGCCTTGTCCTTGATCATTCTTTTATAAGAGCTTTTAAGCCTTTACTTTCCATGACCATTTTCTCCAGTTTTCAAACTGCTATGCAAATAGTAAATTAAATTTGAAATTAAGACTTCCAACCCCCACATGAGATGGATGAAGCGATCCCCAGACTCTCCTGTCTTAATAGAGAAACCACATCAGACATTAAGGCAACACCGCTGTTTTTGACATTCTGATGTAATTCAGTGCAACAGCTTTATGTATGGAAATATGAAAGCATTTGGAAAACAAAACTGCACACAGTATGTAAGTCAGAAGTAAAAGAATTAAGAGATTTAAAATGGCCAAACCAAAGGATTAACATATCCCAGCTAATGAAATGCCACAAGAGAGTTAACAACCTCATAAAGTATAAATTCTTATCTTATCCAAAGATAAGACATGTCCACAGCTAGAAAAATGATTCAGCACATACTGAAGGAAGAAATTGTTTCCTTAACCATATGTAATTTCTTTAAATACTCTTTAGCACGAGATCCTTCAGAAGACCATAGCATGAAAGGTATGCACTTGGGCAAACATGATATCAAAAATCTATAGAATGTGCTCAAAATGTATAAAGAGATCGAAGTATAAACATATGCTCTCTTTAAAACTAATGTAGATTTGAGTTTTTCCCTAAGTCTTCATTTTTACACATAGAGATCTTGGATAGCTTTTGCAAGACAAACAGTAGTAGAGTTTAAAGAAAAGAATGAAAAAATTACTCACGTATAGGAGGAATTTTGCATCTATTATGACCAAATTGTACTTGCATTCCGCCATGGACAATACTACAGAAATAGCAGAAAAGAGTCCACTTTGCTATTACATTAACAAATCTGACAGTATGAAGGTCCACAAGAAAAACAAACAGACAAAAAACCATCTTTAAATAAAGCAACACAAAAAATAAAGTCTTTCATACGGCCTCCATAATATCTATATAATCTTATGTTTTGATCTTCATTGAACGATAAAACTGTACCACAAGACATTAGTATGGAAAATTCCGCACATTATAAGGTACATTTGGATTATGCGAATCATCTATCCAATCTATCCATTACTATTTAGGAAAAATCTTAATTCCTCCACCGAATTCATAAAAGCTACCTGTATGGGTTATTTTCAAGAAAACATCATAGACACATTCACAATTTTGACTATTGTTTTGAGTTCTAACTAAAATGAAATTACAGATTATTTTAACAGCCATCTCTATTTTCTCAAGACAAATACAGTTTAAAATGTAAAAGTCCAAACTAAACATCTTGCTTCAAGACAAAAGACTCAAGCAGCACTCATACCAAAATCATTAGCTGTTCAGCCTTCCCATAACCCTTTTTTCCCCACCTTAACAAAATCTCTTCTAAAACAAACAATGCTGCCTTTACTTCACCATTGTCAAGTAACAGAAACAGTTCTAGACCTACACACTGTATTATCTGATTGTATATTGCATGTCCAAATTAAACTTTTCTGGAAATTTAGACCTTGTGCACCATAGAATGTTTTGCGGGGGGGGGGGGGGGGAATCAACTCTTGCTAGCAACCAAAGTGCTCCAGTAGAACATTCCCAGCCCACTTCCTTTGCTTAGCCAGTCTTCACAACACCAGCTCAGCTCAGCTGAAGATATTTGGCCTTGTTTGTGGGCACTCGTTCATGCCACATGCTGCCAGCCAACATTCCCCTTAAGGGAAAACTCCCAGGACAACCAAAGCTGACGCAGCACTGCAGAAGATGCTTATTTGCTCTCAGGGAACCGTAGCCATTTGCAGTTAAACTCCACAGAGCTCTATTTCAACTTGTTACTTTTTCATCTCATTTTTCTTAGATATGTAAAACACAGTGACAGAGAAAACCATAAACTCTCAAAGAAAAGCCTCTAGATATAAACATTCCCTATGCAGACAGAAAAACAAACTGTTCAGCATTAGTAAAGGAACTCCATTAATTGCCCTCTATTAATTCCATCAATTAGTCTCATTCTGCAGGAATATTTGCTCTACCTGATTCTTAAGAGTTCTCATTGATTTTCTTTTGCCACTTTATTTACAAGCTTTTGCCCAGAAGCTCCAGTATATCTATAGCACATCACTCAGTACCTTATTGAATGGCCACAGTGGTCATCATCATCATCATCATGGCTAGGCCCACACTGGTAATACCATCATAATTCAAAATGACACTGGGCTGCTCTCTTCAGGGGCAAGGCGCAATGTTAAAATTCACTCATTTACCTTTTTTTGAAAGACATACAGAGATTGCACTGCTCATAATGCTCTCCGGATTGAGAGTTTAAGATCTATCCAGAACACTAGAACATTCATTTCTGCAAGGCAGCTCCTTGCCTGCTCATGACTGGAGAAAGGGTCTTACTGACACAGGTACATGAACATTCCCAGTTCTAGTACACTAGAAAAAGGCTTTGGTTTTTTCAGAAACCTGTAAGCAGATTTGCCAGCAGACTCCAATTTTTGAGTGGGGGAACACATGAGATTATGCTTACAGAATAAATTTTTTCCCAAAAAATGTTTTCTCTGCTGAAGCCTAGAACTCAAAACATGCAAATGTGTCCAATTTTAAGTAACAGGGATTTCAGTAGGCATATTCACATCCCTAAGAAATTTTAAGTGACTCCCACACACAAATGTCTACAGCAGCACTGAAATAGCGAAAAGGGGTCAAAATTGTTGTACAAAGATGACTCTTCATCTCCAAGTTTTAAAATAAGAAATCTTGTAAGCTTTTTAAAGTATTTTTAAATAAGACATTTAAGAACTTCACCTAGTGAAACCTAGCCACAGAAGTGCAATATTGTAGTTCTGTAGTAGTACCAGGGATTTTTTGGTTTTAAAGCAGCCTCGCTCTTAAAGGAAACAGTCGGAATTCCCCCCAGCTTTGTTTCTTATAAGGTTGCCTCTTCCTCCTGAACCAGGTAGGGGCAGATAATCCAAAATTAGGCCAAGGGACAGCTGCAAGGATTTTTCTCTGAAAGGTATGCCTCTCCTCACACTGCAGCACTGCCGTCTGCTTCTCCAGATGGACAGGAAGGCCCTGTCTGCGTGAGGCTTTGAAAGGTGTCAGCCTTCCAGCCGCAATAAAACTAACCCTTAGCCTTTCAGACCTGAAAGTTCTGGTGGTTTGCCTTTGGTTTGAGGGTTGTTTTTTTAAGCTGAATGACAATTAGGTAGAAGTAATCAATCCATTTGTTATGAATGTTTCAAGTAGTAACCCCAGGTTCAAGTGTCTGTGGTTTATCCAAAAGGATTTCAAGGCAAGCCACAAGTGTTTGTAGCTGGGAGCAAACATTTGAAGAGTGTCCAGATGATCCTTTCAAATGTGTTGACAACCTTGAGAAAGTAGTATGTAACTACTTAAATTACAGGTCTTGCAAGGGCAAATGCACATGGAGCCACTAGGGGAGACAGATGCCAGTAACTGCTTTGACCTCTCTCTAAGAGGCTGGCCCACAGTCTTAAAAGTGGCAAGATCCAAGGAGCCCCCAAATGTTCATGTAAATTTTTAATGGATGCTTCAAGGTGGTCACATTCTTGACTTCACAAGCCAGCTCATTCAACCATTAAGCCACAGCCCTTTATACAGTAGAAAGTACACTAGGTTGATACAGAGACACTACAAGAAAAAAAGATAGTCTTGTATCTTAGTAAAGAACTTTTTAATGTAAAAGCTATCAATATTTCCATGTGAACAACACAACAGACAAGCAGTTGAGTTGAATTCAGGCCAAGTACAGGGCTCAGCAATTCCCTAAAAAAGAGTTGAAAGTACATGTACAAAATGAGAATAGGATTCAGCTTCTCACAGGATTTTACACAGGCGACAAGCTTTAATTTTTAGGTTATTCCTTTTTGAAGATAAGACAAAGAATAAAAAGAATACTGAGAGTCTGAAAATTATAGGACCTATATTTGATTCGTGTTAACATGTCTTTAAAAGAAAGCAAAGCAATTCCATAAACTGATAAATGGTCTGTAGAGAGATGGATTTTTGACTCTTCAAATACTGAAACCCTAGCTAACTGCATGCTTAGTACCATATTGTCCTTTAGAGGTTATGCCCACTGCTTAAAACTAGAGTCCATATTTTCTCTTTCCTTTCTGTACATATTTTTTCATTCCACTCATTTTCTCCCTTCCTCCTTGACATGGATCTATTATTACCTATTAGAAGGGGCAAACAGAGCTGGCATATTTGGGAAACGTGAAAAACTGACAACAGAAGAATCTGGTAATGGGTAGCAAAGCAAGTATACAACTTGTATAGAGTTGCTCCAGTAGATTCTAGCTATGGCTTGGCATGGATTTCAGTGTCTGGAACACTGAGGAACTAAAAGAGATATCCAGTATTTCTCCTATGTACATGCATTTCTATACATATAATGAGGTGTCAAATGAAACATACCACAGATAACTGTTTATAAATACAGCTCAAACATGTATTTTCTGTCTAAATAAAGTGCATTTTCTGCCTAACTCTAAAAACTCACTGCTTGATATTTATCTTAGCTCATCATCCTCATTATGACATGATTGAAGAAGTCATAAGAAAGCCATCCCTGAATCCTTTACAGGTACATCAATACAACACAGAACACAGCAAATACAAGAACTTTTAGGGGCAAGTAGATTTAACTGATGTAGTAGGAGCAGAGGCCAGGTTCTCAAAAGCAGCAAACAGCTAACTTTTAATTTTAGCCAATCTCTATGCTCCTCACCTTCTCAAGCCCAAAATGTTAACACAAGACATGTACTGCAAACACCATCCTTTATTCAAAACAGCTCAGTTTGAGTTTACGTAGTATCAGAAATAACTTTCAATTTCAAGTCTAGGCTGATTCCAGCCTCAAGCAAGGAATGAAAAGCTGCTTGTTAAACATATCTAGGTTTATTAAGTATTAAGCATATGTGCTTAACTACACTGAGACACTTTTAGACTCCTTTTAATCAACCTTCTCCTACACAAATGTTCCCACTTGCATACAAAAAATTATCACCTACAGCATACATTGGGACAAATATTATGCCTAAATAAAACTGTGTTTGGATTTATGCATTTTAATAATTTAGAGGAAACTTTTGCAACATTAAAAATGTGCATAAAGTTATACTTTTACCTAGTCTGCATTTGACACCAATTTTACTTCAATTTGCATTCTTAAGGTCTCATATTAATCAGTCCCATGAAACATTGCTGATAATGCTTACACAAAAAGGATAAAAATAATTTAGAGAAATTAAAATGACCATTAGCATAAAGCAGTAAAAAAAATATTTTTATCTATTACTATTTTGTGGATGTGCATTTGTGGATGCTTTAATAGGATAATTAAACAGCTTTAACAAATATGAAGTTGCTATGTCAAGGAGTCTACACTGACAGCAGTGTTGTTCAAGTGTCTGAAAAATTTAGTGTGGCAACATAACCACAGAAGCCACATTATTAGGGCCACATTTTCTTTTTTTTTTTTTTTTTTTTGTATAATAAATAATTATGATCTTTAACTCACATGTTCTTCACTTAGTCATAGCACATTTTTACCTTTACTCCAATGTTTACTCCCCAAATCCCAAAACTATACATTTGAAAACCTAAATATATTTTCTGCTCTGATACATAGATTTATATTCTTATGATTAAATCCACAGTCCAATACAGGAACACGACTAGTCCATATTGCTTGGAAAAAATTGCCAATAGATCATAAGAAATTGAGCATGAATGCTCTTTAAATAATTATTCAAAACATAAAACAAGAGCTCAATTGAAGTTACTGTTTGTTAATGGAAAAAGAAAAACTGTATTACAAATAAATGCATTGAAGCCAACATTAAAGTAACTTTTGCCATCACATATTGTCAATATTCACAGTCAGGTCTCTCTGCTGTAATTGGTAGACTCAATAGAACCTAGATCCCCATCCTTTAGGTTGGAGTGATGTCAGCAGCTGTTAAAGGAAAGAAGTAACCCTTCAGGCTTTGCTCATGTGAGGAAAAAGCCTTTCAATTAGCATTTAAAATTAAAAGCTGCAACATTATTTAATCAAAATAATGTGGCTATTTGGCTCCAATCTTGCTATAGTTTGTAAAAAATCCTCTCCTTGAAGTAGTCAGAGGTCTTAGTTGATCTGCATCTTTCTGTTTGCATAAGGATAAGGTAAAAGCATTTAAAACACAGTGAGATACAAACCTCACAGTCGAGAGGAAGATCCAGTATTTTCAAAGTCTTTTGGGAGAGCTGAAATTATTTTCAACTTATTAAGCTGAAATTAGATCCCAAACTGACAATTTGTAAGATTATTTGTGTCAGAAAAAGCCTTTTTAATTGCAATTTTCACTGTTTAAAACAAGTTTATCAAAACATTTGGAGCCAGTGAAGACCGGACTTACAGATAAATAGTTCAATTTGTCTCAAAAATGGTAAAATAAAGTATACTTGCCATTAGGGGTGTGGGGAAAGGGGGTGGACACCCAAAAAGTCAAACCACCAAAACAACTACCAATACTGTCAAACTTAACAGTACCTCAAGCATTCCAACAAATGATTAACAAAATTAATTTTAGTTTCCAGACAGACCTCCACTACTGAAAATCTCATATGCATTTAGTCAAGTTGGTTTAAAAAAAAAAATCAGAATATTTACATCTACATAATTTTTTCTGTCAGTCTTTAAGTAAGTAATCAAAAAATGTAACAGAACTGTAGACTATGCTAGCATAATTTTATCCTTTTCCAATTCCTTATCTTCAGATGTGAAACACAAAACCACACATTTATAAAACACAAGGTTATTGAAACATAAAAGCAGTAGACCCTCTCTAGCAACTTCAAAGTGAATCCTGCACATATATTAGTTTTCAAAGTTTGTATAGTGGTCAAATCTGAAACACTTCAACAGGCATATCTTTAGTAAGTTCAAGCTTCAACATTCCACTCAAAGTTTTGCTTATATTAAAAAAAACTAAAAATTAAAAGGTCACTGTCATCATTCCCTGTTTCTTCTCTCTCTCCAAAAACTGTATTAATGCATATTCCCAAAACAGCCATTTTCAACCACAAGAAAAGTCTGGGAATTGCTTACCTAAAGAGCACTAAGTTTTACAGGGAAATGAGCATTTAAACCAGAAACTTTGAGTGGAAACCATGATGAAGCCTTAATTATAATATTTTTGTTAATAAAAATAGATTTGCTCTAGAGAAAAAATTCCATTTCCCCTTCTGACATCATTTTCCCCAGGAGATCTTGAGGAAGTTCTAAAGGCCAAACCACTCACTAGGAACCAGCAATTCTAAATGTCCCATTCCGGTACTCATCAGAGACTTCTGACTGACTGTAGGGAGGGCCAGTTTGTTTTCCATTTAGGTTCACTTTGTGTTATGAAAGTGATTTAAAAAAAAAAAGAAACAAAATTGGAATTCCAAAGAGAGACATCCTAGCCTGGAGAAATGCAACATTTGTGTCTATATTTTACAATGTGGGGTTTAAATGTCTCCATTTTCCACCTGTAAAATGGCCTTCATGTTAAAAGACTATATAAGCTAATAAGCTTGACCAGAAAAACATGTAAAAAAAAAAAAAAAGAGAGTTATGATCTTTACTGCTATTCACTTATTTTTAGATATTTTTTATTGGAGCTCTTTCACATGGAGGAGTGGCTGTTGAATACCATTATTAATGTATGGTGAATAATTCCATTAGTTAATCAACCAAGCAAGAATATAAAACCAAAGCAAGTTTTTCAGTCAAATTGATCAAACAAGTTATAAGTTGTTACTGTGCCAGGATGCAAAAATCCGTATCATACTGAGAAGGTTCAAGTCAGCTGAATTATTTTATTGCCATGAATTTGCTGCTTCTCACCATTTTTTTTTTAATCATTAGCCTTTTAAGCCTAGGATATTTTGATAAGTAATCAATGATCAACTGTAACTGGCTTACAGCACAGATTATTTCTGTCAAAAAAAGCTGCATGCTTGATCCAGACTCCCTTGATGCTAAATAAAAACTTTAAAAATACATATTATTACTGTATTTATCTCCTCATTTAGTTATTAAAAACTAACTAGACACAAACATTTAATAAATATAGATAGTAATAATAAAAGACAGGAATCAGTACTGCCCAAATTCCTCAAATGTTACCTCATTTCAGAATACTTAACATAAAAATGTTATTAAAAATACGGCAAGTGTTTTCCCTCTTCACTACTTACATGGCTTACAGAATTCATAACATTGGTATAATTGTTATTTTGAGCAGCTGTAATTGTTTGGCTACTAGCTTGACTTCTTTTTTTTTTTTAAACACATGAATACCAAAGCCTGTTACTAATCTGCTAGTTTGTACACTTGATGACTAAAAAGAAGCAGCATTTTTCAAATATGACACTTCTGTTATAAACTCTGAGATTAATGTTTAACTGCGAACTGATAATCAACAGGATTTATATTTTACTTAAATTTCTCTTGCCTAACCAATACTCCTTCAACAACAGAAACTCTTCTATTCTATTTCTATTTTCTTGCTACACATTACTACAAACAACAAAACAGCAACATATTCAGCAGGTTCATATGAAAGCAGCTATACCGATCTTAGTTTCAGTATGTAAACAACATTCCCAGTTCTTTCCCTACCTTTTGCTCAAAAGTTGTTAGTAAATCGAAAGTGTCACTCAGTCACAATTTACAACTGATTTTGCAATGAGCTGCCTATGAATGACCCAAGTATGGATTCAGAGTTAATTTTGTCACTCCGGGATTTCAGGGCCTGCCTATGGCGGGGCTCTTAGTGGACAGTTTTAGGCAGCATTTTTTCTGTAGTCATGTGTAATTAGTTTCATGATGCAATGCTGGGAGAGTGAATTATGGCATCAGTCCCTCAATGAAGTTTTCATAGAAATATCACTGAACAGAGGCTGAAGACATGAAGGAAAATAAAAAGCCTTACTACACAATCACACAGGTGTTACTGTGAAATTATCAGCACCCAGAGAAAGCGTCATGGGATCTCTAGAGCTCATTTCATGATAGTTCTGGAGCACATTGACAAACCAAGCTGGGAATCCTGAGAAACAGTAGACAAGTTCCAGCTACAGAGAAGAAGTTGAGGCTCTGACTAGTAGATTAGTTCTCTTCTTGAATTAGCATTGAATGAAGTACACTGATTTAATTTGCACAGATGCACACATCATTTAAGCTTTAAAGTAGTTATCTGTGAAAAGTAGTTAAGATTCTATCCCAAATACCAGAAAACATGGAATTGCAAAGAACCAACACAACAGGGAAAAGAAAATAAAGAGGTATTTTTGTTTGTACATCTAATACAGTAACTCTGGATAACAAAAGAAGGCCAATTAAAAATATTTATAGTTACTCCTCTCCAGCTGTAGACTCAACAGCACTAAACATAGTCCAAGTAAAAACATAAGATCACAAAAACCATATATTAATACTCTTGTTAGTAAGGCTGAGCAAAACATTGTTTAACATTGTTTCTACGTAACAGCAATACTATTTTTTGTTATAAACTAGAGAATGTATAATACTAAAATTTAAAGAACTTCTACAGATGCATCTGTTAGGAAAGAAAACACTGCCTCTAACCTTGCATCAGATTAGATATGCAGTAGTGCCCCTGGCAGTGGCAAACTGTCACTGAGCATGTAATTTGATGTGTAATCTTAGTGGCAACGTCTAGAAGCATTTATTCAGTTATCGCAGTATAACCAGAAAACCTGAAAACATATATGAAGTGCATCTATCTTCTACATCCTCCATCTATCCTCTACTTCTTATTTTAAAGTGGTGCAGGCTATGCACATCTTGGTTCTGTTTGTCAAAGCACAATAGATCATCTTTTCCACTCGTAGCTCCAAGACACCCACTACACTTTCAGGAACATTGCAATAACTGTTGTTGTAGCAGTAGTAGTAGAGTCATTACACTGCTCACAGCAGGCAGGTCACTTGTGATAGCTCAACAGAAAGGAAAATATGACCATGGCTGAAAAAAATAACATGAAACAGATAAATAGAGTATTACTCAAAAGCAGAAGACCCTAAGATTAGACATGTTCTCCTGCTCAGCTTTGCACCTCAGTGGTCAGCACAGCTCTTAGAAGTGGGTAAAGCACAAACATAGGGCATAGTCTCAAAGTTGTATGCAGTCCTGTGAGCACCTCAGTAATGGATGGAATTATATCTATACTACAGGTAGTAATTGAATTCTATATTTTTTTAAGGTTATACTAAAAACCCACCATATTTTCTGTCTCAGAAATGTTACCTCAATATGCTATTTTTCTAAAAGTAAGCTTTCTGTTCTGCTTTTGCCTCTGTACATGCAGAAGGTGAGCAAATGAAAATACTGCAAAACCTCAGGCATAATATCCAAAGTATTGACTTTTTTTTTTTATCTGGCCTGCAAAATACCATCTTGTCTGCATACTTTCCCATATCCATCATTTGCTTTCTCATATATTTGATACTGCTGCTAGAAGTTCATGAAAGACAGTACTATGAACCACCGTGAAAACCACTATGAAACACCAGCAGCATTCATTTTTATATCAGAATAATATCTGCAATCAATAAATTGGTGAAAAAGAATGTTACAATCACAATCCCTTCGATTATCAAACATTTTGGATTAGATCAGTTTTAAAATAATAAGTTAAGAGGCTTATTTTCACAGCTGGGTTTGCCTTATATTTAATCCTGTACCTTGGGAGTGCAGTAAAACCCCCCCAGGAGGCATCCCTATAAAGCATATAATGTTACTCTGAGAGTAAGACTTTCAAAAGGAACAAAACTCCCTGGATTGGACAAACCTACGGAGGAAAAAGTTGCTTTATCACTCCAATACAAAAAGTACCAATTAATGCTACTGTGCTACTCCTGAGCAACACACACTGAATAGTGACTTGTATTCAGAGGATTTACATTACTGCCAATTTTTTCTGCTTTTAGCCAAGAAGCAAAACTAGAATAAGGTATTTAAAATTTCTTAGTCCACATTTAAAGCTGTTGCCATTGTCAAGCCGATAATGTTAATTTGTTGTATTATTACTAACCTGCCAGACCCCAGCTGTTGTCTTAGTCAAAACCTGAGTTTTCCAATAACTAGGAACTGCAGCTGCTCAGAATGGGTCACCAGGGATTTGAACCACCACAAACATTACTCATCTGGTCCTGCCCTGATCAGACTTCTTTGGCCAAAAGGCAGGGTCAGGCCTGCCTGAGATTTGAGGCATACAAATTTAAAGCTTTTTTTTCCCCCCAATCTTCAGAAAAATAGTATTTCTCATTCAACCTTTAAAAAGTTATCCATTATTCTCATTGAATGTGGATCCAGTGTGGCAAAGCCTACTTTTTTGTGGATACTCCGTACTAATTTACTCTTGAAAAAAAGACCATGATTTATAACTTAAGACATCCATTAAGTTACTGCTCCAAGCTATCACTGAGAAACACAATTTCTACACGATGTATCTGCCAGCTGCTGCATGTAACAGGTGTAACCATAAACATTAGAAAATGATGCATTTCAATGGGCAAACAGCCAAAGTGCTGCCTGATTTAAACATCCCAAACTAGAATTACTTTTGTTTAACAAATGCTGTCACATGAAGTACTCTCAACAGAGCCCCAAAACTTATGAAAAATGACTATTTAATGTTTAACATTTTGCTGATATTTATTATTGGGTTTACTCTCATATATTAGTTTCAGATGGGATTCCTTGCCAAAAAGAACACTAACTTTCCATTCCTCCAGCTCTTATTAACTGTTTCTGTTTGGATTACAGACATCACACATTCTGATTTCTTCCTTTCCTTTCAACAAGTTTCTCTCCAAGACCACAATCAATCTGTCTTGCTCCCTGAGCTCTGCATCGTCTTCTTCTTGTCCTTTCTCCTCCATATTTTATTTCCTGTTATTCTGGCTTTCCAGAATACCACTACCTCTCCTTGCAGTACCGTTTCTGCGTGGTACAGCATAGTAAACTCTCCTGCAAAGTAGAAGCACTTGCTAATGAGCAACTGGAGAAGTTGATGCAGCTTGTTAAAACTCACTGAACACAGAAGTGTTTTAACCACAGAGACAGTATAAATAGGTACTTTCTCCACAGCTCTCAAAATAGACATACACATATTGTACCTAGTACGGACTAGAGACTACCCAAAAAGTGGAGCCCATTTCCCGCACAAAATGAGGAAAAGTTCCCACAGACAAAGCATACCAAGCACAGGTTACCAGAGTACAAGCAAAGTCACACTAATGCACCGAGCCCTCAGTTTGCATCCTAGCAATTTCAGTATTCAGCAGCACACTAGCCTTTAATATTACACAAAGCTCTCTATTATGCTCTCTTATAGGTACAAGAGAAAGCAAGCCATGCCAGTGGCCAAAGCAGAGCCAACCACTTCAGTTGAAGATCTTTTCTCATCAGCATTACTAGGCTTTCCATGTTCAAAAGCTGCATGACTACAAGCCGATAGTGTCCTTTGTACTTCCAAGGTTTTCAAGTTTGACAGAAGAAATAACAAATTATTCATTAATCTCCACACAAAAGTAGACAACTGTCAGTGATGGAAGTGACAGGTCAGTTGAGTGAGTAGGCAAGCCTGATCTTGTCTAGAGGTAGGAGGAAGAAAAGGGTGCAAGGACAGAAATCTCTTTTGAAGTGAAAAAGTTTGAAGGCTTCCCCATTTGCTAACTTCATCTGTTCCTCCTTTATTTTTGAAGTGGAAAAACACGAAGAAGCAAACCTTGAACAGTAAATTTTGAAACAGACCTTTCACTGACCTTGTAGAAACTGAAAGAGAAAAATTTATAAATTCCAAAGCCATTGAATTTCCTCCTGCAAACAACAAGAACTGAACACTCTTCAGGCAAAAAAACCCCTGTCAGTCACAAATGAGTCATGCTTATTAAGAAAGTTTTCTCACTTAGAGTCCTACAATCTCTACAAGCAATGCTAAAATTTTTAATCCTAGAAAAGTGGATGTTTCATCCCGTTCAGCTGACCAGCTCTACCTTCCTCCCTTCAAAGGACCTAACACCTTGCTTTCCCCATGGAACTAGCTAATCTCTCTAGGAGAAGACAAGGCCACAAATGGAGTTACTCAGCAACATTTCTTTTCTCCTTATATGGAGGATCAACCTTTCCATCCAGAAAGATCTGTCTAGCTCTACGGTTTTTTATTTTCCTGTTCAGTAGCTTTCTGCCCATTGCACCTTACTTGGCCCTGTTTTGTGTCTGTATCTTCTGGGGGTTGCAAATATCTGCCAAAACCTGTCACTGGTTGCAGTGCTTACAGTTTGGGATGTGTTCACCAGCTTTGCTGCTGAGGGCTACCCACCACTGACACTCATCTTTTGGCTTCCTCACAGCTACCAAACTCTGGAACTTTTTTAAAAAGCTACACTTTTTTTAAAATATTTTAAATGAGTCAAGTGAAAATATTTATTTTAAATTCATAGAGGACCTAGAGAAGCTTCTGGAAAGAAAACGCAAACAGTCAGGATGCATTTATTTCAGCTTCAAGGCTTTTGTACCCTCATCAGTGGCACATGTTAATTTTTAAATCAACAAACCAGCCAACCAAACTGCTGAAAGAATTTCGAATACAGTTATCCCCACCCACTTGGGCAACAAATGCATATAAAGCAAAAAGCAGCCCTGGATGTTAATATGTCAAAGCTTCCCCCTCTCAGCACTCAATTTGCCTTCAAAAGGCCATTCCTGCCTATTTCATGTTGCTCCCAAGCCCTGGCTCCCAAGCATATTTTCCCTCACCCATTTCTCTTTCCTTTTTGCTTTCTTTTCTTGTTATCTTGCCCATGTGTCACCTTCCGGTCCCTGATGACACACAGCTTTATACTCCTCTAATTGATCAGGGGTTGTAGACACAAGTGCTGCACACTCTGTCAGGGCTGGTGCCACATTTGGCTAGCTCAGCCAGCAGTAAGGACAAGGGATGGGGTGGAACAGCAGGGTGGAGCAGCAAGCACTCTGTCTCTTGCCTGCTGATGGGTAATGCCAGCACACCGCTAACAGAATTCCAGTCCATTTGCTCACATGCTATACAAGTCCTCAGAGAGTCATGTGCTGGGCACTCCTCTCACTACACTGGGTCACACAGCAGGGGAGGATAAGTGTATTTTTTACTAGTTATACTGCATCGCATTTACATCCATGCCACATCACAGGAATAGTCAGCCAGTCTGTTGACCTGCAGTTTGGCACAGTACCTTCTCAGGCAGGAAGGCAGTGACTACATGCTGCCTGCAACTTGAGATCAGGTATACACTCCCATACTGTGGCATTTTTAAAGGCAAGAAGAACGAATGAACTTTGCATTCACCCCCTTAGACTTATGCAAGTCTGGAAACGCCCTGTACAAGTCAAAGCCACTGCAGGTGTCTAGAGGAGAAAACATCCAGGCTCCACAGTGTTCAGACCTTCAACTCTGACTGGCCATATAAGCAGCCTCTCTGCTTTTTTGCCATAAAAAGTTCTGGGCTTATGAGCCAATTTCAACTATAACCAATACAGGACAAGAGTTATCCAAGAATGACTACATTCCTGAAAGTTTTATGACCATTGGCAACTGGCTAAACTGGCACGGCCATGGTTAAAAAAGCTTCATATTTTCTCCTGCCTGTCCAGGGTTTAATCAATCAGCACACTGGTAGCCGGTCATCCTACACCATCAGTCACATCACATCTTCTCCACATGGCTGCTGGGGGCCACGGGAGAAAAAGTATTTGGGGACACAGGCCAAAAGCATTACAGTGGGAAAGAGGTACCTCTAGAGATACTAAGTTCAGAACATTTAATTCAGCTCTACATGAAACAACTCTAGTTTTGCATGATTTCCAAAAGGAATGAGTAAATTTGATAACAAATATATATATGTAAATGTGCACATGTATGCAGGAAAATATTAACTTCTGCCCATTTCCAACTAAAAATATTCATCTATTTCAGGGGTTTAACATGTCTGAGATCACTAAAGAATACTTGTATTACTGATCAACCTGGTAGAAAACAGGGTATATATCTGTGCCTCCATTGAGAAAAAGGGCTGCAATATTGGCTAAATCCTTACAACATATAAGGGTGTCTATTGAGGGGGACCAGCCACCAGACAAAACCAGAGTGGGGAAAAAAGCTTTATTAGTCCCACTGCTCAGTCTCATGGGGTTACTTAATCACTTCCTCTCTCAATAAGGAGCTGACCAACCCTAACCTTGCCCAGCAGGAGGTTAGCTCAATAGAAAATGTGATCTGGCACACATCAGCATTTCTGGAGCACCCCTTCCTCTTCTCTCAACTATTCATTCCTCTCCCTACAAAGTCCTCCCTGTTGTTCCTAGTCACATCAACACATTTTCTCCTTGGGGAAATGTTTTGCCTTGCCTTCCTTGAGCTAGCAAGCAGAAGATCTCAGAAAAAACAGGCAGCACTGACTCTTTTAGCAGCCGTGTTGGCGCATGCTAGCTTGAAGTATTTCTCGACTGCCCTAAAACATCAAAGTACAAGGTCTCCATGATTCGACTGCTGTCTAGTGTTTTTTCTTTTCTTACTGATATTTGTCTTCACAGAGCTTAATGAACACAAGCAAACATCACATATAATTATTAGTATTATAGTTACTCCTAAATCATTAGGCAATTTATCAAAGGACAAATAAAATCTACAGTTAATAAATTTTCCAAAATGGATAACTGGATAACAGTGTGTGTCTTTATAGTTAAGACTGTCCAACACTATGCTTTAAAATCATCACTTCATAAATCACAAATTTTAAATAAAAGTTTTCTGTGATGGATTTTAATTCAGTGGAACTTACATTGAACATGAAACCAGAAAAGAATTCTTTCAGAAAACAGTAGTAAAAAATTTACAGATTTGCCCCCAGTCAGTAAATTTTATCCATTTGCACATTTGTTTAATTAGTTCTAGTGTCTAGTGGGGTTAAAAATAGGAAGAGCGATCACAACAGAAGTGAGAGCAATACACAGCCATGCATAAAGACATCACCAAATATGGTTTACCAGTAACTAATGGATTTTCAAAATTGATTATGCTCAGAACTTCAGTACTTACTTGTCCCAGAACCTTCCTTTATGTTCTGCCTGCATTAAATATGTTAGTCTCAGGAAAAACATCCAGTTCCACAGAAATCACAGTAAAATTGATAGCTCTGCATTTTATAAGCATGTTATTTAGCCTCAAAGGGTGGTAGAACATGTTCTTTTTGAAATCCTCATTTTATATGGTCTACTCACCTTCCCCTCACTTTCTCTTGGGTTGAAGTTTCATTTCACAACCTTTGTTAACAAACAATGCTACATGCTGTTTATTTAAGAGGCCCCATTTTACAAGTTGTGTAGCTGACTATTTGTTAAAATGGGAATATAATTAAATTTTGCTAATTCATCTTTTTTTGGTGCTTTTTACTTTTTTTAGGGAAATTTAAGTAAAAAACACACTATTTTATGTCATCATTCCTCACTTGTGAAATGCCAGAATTCAGAAGTTAGAATAAACTATGACTCAGCTCATTATTCAAACCTTTCCTGTGCCTATGTGGTATCATATCATCACCAGTAACATGAATGCATACTACATTATCCTAAAGGCTGTCTTAGCATACCCACAAAGTACACATTTAATGTGGAAAAAACCCCAACACTCCTCCCTTTCTAATCTCTATGAAAGTGTGATATCAACACCTACCACACAACATTTAAACAGTGCAAGAGATGTAGAATTATTGCTTCCTCCTTTTTTTTTAAAAAAAAAAAGAAAAATTGAGATTTTCACATAAATGCAGACCAGTAAGGTGTCATAAGCAGTTCCATGTATTCCACTGTCTTTTTAAATTTTTCTTTTTAGGTGTATTGTTGATGTTATATAGATCACTGTAAAAAACAGCAGTCCTCCTTATTTCTGAAAAGTTTGTAACTGATGCTTCCAAATTTCTACTGGAAAAAACACCATCATAGCGTGCTATCCAAGGTGGAACTTTCAGATCCTGTCAGAAGGCCAGGCACCTGAGCTTTACACCCTTTCAGAATTAGAAAGCAAAAAGTATATAAATCATCAAAATACATAAAGCATCAAGGCAATTTAAATATCACAATACCATAATGATTTATGCATATATTTATTCCAGAATCATTTCTGCAAACTCCTTACAACAGTCAATCTGCTTTGAAATCAGAATGTGCAAAGCAGACAAGACATGAAGTCAGACTGAAATAAGTATCTATCATTTTCAGGTAACCTAACCTCCCTCCTGCCCCCTTTTCAACACCCCAGCCCCTTAATTTTTATTGTTTTATGCAGGCAGCGGCTTAGATAACAACCTAACATTTCAGTGACTATTCCTTTTATAATAGCTCACAGAGAAAGAACAACATTTATTTTGTGTTTACATTTACTTTCATGAAAATGGTCAAGTGCAGCCTAACAGCTCTATCTTCTGCAGTTGACAGGAAGAACTGTGTTGCCTCAGGAATGGCTTAAGAATAATAAATAAAACATGAGCTCTAGAGAAATGGACATTAAACAAGATCAAACACACATATTCTACATGTTGGTGGGTATAAAATAAAACACTGACAAACCTGGATGAGAAAATTAAAGAACACATGCCCAGTCAGACTCCTACATCAGCACCAGTTGTTTCAACAGTTTACATTCTACTCAGGCTCTATCATAACTTTTCAGAAAAAAGAAAAGGCAACTCACAATAACTGTAGTAATGATTAAAACAGGGAACACCACTCAGATTCTTACAGTGTTGGTTTTTTTTTAAAACACAAAATTCACACTTTGGAGGTAGAATTCAACATATGTCTATAGTGCACAAATTTTAAGTGTGACTATAAAGATAAGAGAAACAGGCAAATTGATAGTTCAATTCATCTCAAGAGGGCATGTAAAGTCAGTCACAGACTCTATGGTTTATGTTTGTTATGTGGACATGTATGTTCACTTACAGTCTTGCATAACATTTGTTGCTTCACACAAGCACACTCAGGAACCCCACTCTTCTCTTTTTCCAGTGAAGAGCCCAGAACCTTGTGCAACAGACCATGTCTATGACAATACCATATCTATATTTTTATATGCTCTCAGTGTACGCAAACAGCAAAGACAGAACTCTAATTAAAAAGTACCAACACAGTACCACTATAAGTAACATTGCATAAAAGAGCAATTAATAACATCACTGTATCCATGGTTAAAATATTGCTGCCAGTGTACTCCATATGAGTTACACTGCACTACTAAAATTAAAAAATTCTTATCTAGTTGTCTTATTCTGTTGGAGTCAAAGGCAGCTTTGGATAACTTAGCTAAGACTGGTATAGGTACAGCTTTTATCACACAAGAGTTTGTGCCGTTTACTTTCTAAAGCAACTTTACATCAGAATCTCTAGATACCAAAACCAACTAATAAACCACTAATGTTGCCACAAGAGCATTGACAATGCTTGGCTTCAAAGAACAAACGAAAACAAAAACCAACAACAAAAAAACCAAAACACACACAATGGCTTCCTAACATTATGAGCACCAAACACAATAAAAATGTGCCAGTGTATACAATACTTCCTGAATTACTCCAAGAAAAAGTGAGATAACACCAAACTTTAGTATGTTTCTGTCAGTGCAGTGCTTGCAGTAGATATGGTTATAGTGTTAGTAATGAAATACATAAAATTGCAGACAGAATAGTGATTTGTTATCAGTCAATAAAACATTTGCAAATAACTGTGACCATGGTTACATAAAACATCAGCTTTAGGAGAACATGCTGCACCTGCTGAAGGTAAAACTAGTGATTTACTAAGAATGGGAAAAGAAAAACAGTATTTAGGAGTAGAATCAATTACAACACACACTTTATTGGGTTTTTTTGTCTTATTTGGCATTCCAGAAAATGTAATGAAAAGGCTTCTCATCAAAACACAAATTATTAAGCGCCAGCAAGACAGAAAGCACCATCTTATGAACATCTGCCCATGCCATGCAGAAGGATGTAAGAATGGTCCCAGTCCATCAGACCTGGCAGTAGACATCAAAGGATTCATGACGGCTCCTGAGAGTCAGGGAAAGCTTCACTACAAACTTCATCGAGAATAAGGTTCAGCTCATGCTTATCATAGTACTGGTTCTGTGCTTCACTGCTGAAACACACGCTTTCTTGGCAGCAAATACAAATTCTTATTAGACTTACAATGTTACACTGATCAATAGCATAACATATCAGATTGGTCTTAACACAAACAGGAATCTAATTAAACCAGTATCAGCATGGCCCCCAGCAGGGGAGGCATTGTTCAGTTTCCTTTACTTTTGCAAATATGGATGTTCCTATGACCTGTCAGCGACAATGTGCGCTGCTGAATGGCAAGTCAAGCTTGAAGCTCAAAACTGGCCCTTTGCTCTTCTGCTTGGGAACGCGAAAGCAATAGCTCTTGGTATGTGATCCAGCTACACAACACCTCAAGCACCGTACTCACTCTCTTCCAGCAGCTGATTTAAGAATCAGGCAAACTTTGGGTGATTCTCATTTAGCTTCCCTAGCCAGAAACAACACTAAAAACAAAGATGAGAGAATGCAAAGCAAACCACAAAGGACAGTCTGAACATAACAGAAGAAATGAATTCAAAATTAAAATATACCACTGGAAATAGAGAACAAGCCAACTGGAATTATATATATATGAGAAGTACAGAATTAGAATCACACAGTTCATAAACTTTGTTCTTCAGATCTTTCTGATTAAGGCTATATCAACTAGATTAGGTAGTCTGAAAAGGGGGCATAAGTTTGTCCATTACCACTATGAGGCTAGGAAAATATGCACTTGGCTAGATACAGGAGAACAAGGGAGAAAGAAGCTTATATTCAAAAAATTTGTCAAAAAACCCTCATATTACATGGATTAAATTAGAATTCTTCTATTGGATTCAGTATTGACAAAAATACAAAAAGAACATGCAACAAAGGATTAGTCTACAAAATCAGTTATAAACAAGAACAGCATTATTCAAATATGGGGAAGAACATAACATTCCTCTATTGTCATTTGTGATTTGTAAGTATATTGTTTGGCTTGGTTTTCTTTACTTCCTACTTCAGAGTCATGGCATTTTATAACTACACTTACTCACACTTTCCATAACTAAACCCAACATAGTGCATAATGCTCTTCTCGGCAAAATAAAAATTCTGATTTTCTTTGCAAGTAGGTTCAGTTCAGCAGGATCAAATTTATAACATTAATAAATCAACAAAACCCAAGATAGCATCTCAAAACAGTGTAATATACAAGCCTTAGTTATGTTTTACAAACACATTAATCATGAACTGATTGAATAGGCCCACCGTAAACCAATTCTTCATCTGCATCCATCCGAGTTCCTTTCAATGGGTGACAAAATATTCTTAATCAATATTCTACAGTATTTCCACAATGTTTTGCCAAAGCTGTTTAACAGACTCTGGTCTTCAAAGTAATTTTTCAGACACTTAGATGGATGCAAAACATCAGCCAATGCATGACATACACCTTGGGTCCCCCTTCTGCTACCACCACAACCACTGTGAAAGATTCCTCTGGCACTGAAGAATTTTCAAAGCAGAATGACCCGCACATCAGATCTGTGCCTATGTTAGCATAGCCTGCCCAAGGTTGAAATCCACTGATTTACAGACCAAAGTATGCGATTACGAGGACCCAGCATTTATACTTTTAATGTTTAGGTGAATTTTATTTCAAACTATCTGATCTGGACCAAATCTCCTTCTTAAGCTAGAATGCTGCAGCACACATCCCAGTTTTGTTTAGTCTGGAAATAATCCCGTTAAAGGATGGACTCACATTTTCTGATGTGAACCAAGAACTAATGAGAACAACTAGGACAGTCAACTCAAAATCACATTTCTGACCTGAACATACTATGTTAAATTTTTATGTCAGCCAAGGAAGAACAATCCAGCAGATGGAAGCTTCAGCAATGGACAATCTTGCACCCTGGCACCATAAACCAGGTAAAACTACGCTTCTAATAGGAGAAAATTGTCAGTGGTTCTTCATAACCTGACCAAATAAATCTTCCCCAAATCCCTGCCCTTCTTTTCGCTTGATCATAACACTTTCTTAGACCTAGGCTGAAACTGCTTTCTTAGTGACCCAATCCTTACCCTTTATAATTCAGCCCACAGCCTGAAATGCTCTTCCTCAGCACCCTCTCAATGACTTTTTTCCTCTTCTCCTTAAACTAGCTGTTCACTCTCATTGCCTGAATGAGAGTAAACATTCAGGGTAATCTCTCATGCAGGCAATCTGCACAACCATCTAACTCTCATTCTTTCAAACCAAAATTGAGGCTCCAGCAGACCTGCACAGAGAGCCATGAAGTACAGCAATTATTCCGCAAACCAAATGCAATTTCTGAAGAAACACATAATGCATACATATAAAAATAAGTGAAATATAAAATAAAATTAACTTACACCTTATTTTTATTCATGTATGTTTTATATTTATTCTCCTTGAAAAAATAAACTATTACTTTAATCCTCACCTTCAATAGAGTTCCTTAAAGAATGAGTAAAGAAAATTATATAATTTTGTCTGGCTCAGTCCATTTCTCTTAGCTGAACCTAACCTTACCCCAGCTTTTCACCTAGTGAAAAAACAGTCCAATGTTTGCTATGGATCCAGATCTGAATTTTGTTTTCGATAGGCAATTAGGTATTTCTGAAAGTAGGCAGTAGTAATAAGAAACTATTTTGCAGCCCTAACTGTTTTTTGCTTTCAGCAAAAACTGTAATAGTAAAAACAGGAAAAGGCTTAAACTAGCTCAATTCAATAAGAAATACAAGAAAGTGCAATAATAGTTTTCACAGCTGAAGATCTGTGCAAGGGTTCTAAGTCAGCTCTATAAGAGGAAAGCACTGTAAGATGATCAGGAAACTAAAGCACTCACTGCTAAGTTTAAAAGGCAAAAATAAACAAACCTTTTTTCCCCCCCCAATTAAAAAAAAAAATCACAAAATACAAATCAAAAATCAGAATAAGCATATAAAATCCTTAAAGAAGCAAAGCACTTTCCCTAGAGCATGAAAAAATTTAAGGTGAAAAATTTAGGCCAGAAATGGTGAGACTGAGATCAATCTCCTGTTGATTGAAGAGCATTAAGCTTACAGAGTCCCACGTATTTACAGACAGATCATGCTAATTGCAAAATCTGATGTCCTTCCCTCTAATGCAGTCAATCCAGACACTTTTTTTTGATAACACTTAAAATATCCTAGTTTTAAAGACAGGATGATTGCTGCTATCTTCCCCTATATCCACTCCTCTCCCTCCTCTCTTGAAACCTTAATACTCTCAGCAGCCAAAGATGTTTTTATATCCTTTTTTTACCCAACCTCTAAGACAACAAAAAATGTTTAAGGTCATTTTTCTACTTTTGGGAAGAAACTTACCTACTGTCGAAAAGAGAATTATTCCATTTCAAGCATCTGTCAAATCTAAGAAATCTACTGTACAGTATTTTACTTCTATGTAAGAAATTCAGCTGAAACTTTCAGTAATGCCCAAGGTAAATTAGCTGCTCTTTTCCCACTACCCTTTAAGAAAAAAAATTGTACCTACTTTCTCGTATATACCTTCTCCTTACAATTACAACAGGTAGGAGTAGGAGAAAAAAAAAAAAGTTGCTCTGAGTTATAATTTGCAACAATGCAATCTTCAAGACTGTCAACACAACTCCAAGAGAATCTCCAGATCAATGCAACAGTTTTAGGGAGTATTTCCACTATCCCTCAATTTGCAGGATTGCCCCTAGGTTAAAAGTAAACCTATGTCCTAACCAGGGTACCTGTGGGCATGACAACACAAGCACTGGGACAAGTCTTAAATGAAGTCCCTTACAAGAAATCTAGGATGCTACAGTCCATATTCTTTAGAAATCAATGTCACTTTTACTACACCTGGAACAAAGATATTACACATAAAATATTGTAACCAGTTGAAATTGTATTAATAGATACAACAGAATCCTACAACCTTGAGTTTGATTTATTCCTCCCCGCCTGCTTCCTGACCTCAAGTCTGTCACCTGAGGAAACACAGAGATAATCACTGCTTACACACACAGAGTATGTATTTAATAATAAAAACAGAGGGAACCCCATATAAACCCCAAACTTTTTGATTACTAGAAAACAACACCACAATTATGCAGTCAGCTCAAGAATTGTCCAGCTATTCTTGGATCTCCTAAGTGATAATGATCAGTTTGATTCTCCAAATCATCAAGGAATACTCTTAAAGGTCTTCATACAATGATAAACAAGTGTACAACTGAGTCACAGATGGTGAAAGACCCAAATAATCTTTCTTGTATTTAACTTGACCTTAAATGTCTTCCTAGCCTTTAATCCAAAACTAAATAAAAGGCAGTGAAAGTCTACAGGTTGTCTACACCAACATGAGCATTGGTCCTTCTCAAAGTAAAGGCTGCCAAATAACTGGAGTAAGCTTAACAGGCTTAACATCTATAGCTGCCATTCTCTAACACACTTTCAGGACATAAAACAGCACAGGCTCAGGTTTTAAATGCATTGAAACAAACAACTATCCATTATTCTAAACTACATCTCTGCTTATAAAACCTTTGTTTCCCAAAATCTTGTAACATTCTATTCTTTCCTGAAAGATGACTGTTTTCACTCAGCCCGGCAGAAGATTTGTCCTTATATGGACAACCCTGAAGACATCAAATGGCTCTTTTCCCAGTCTATTATCAAGCCAGGAAATTAGACTGCCTGAGGTACTCTGCCTTACTTACTCGGTTCAGAGCCGAGAGGAAACATTCTTGAGTTCGTTAATCAACCATTTTCACACGAAGGTGAACGGATGCTTTTCCTTTACAGCTTTAGCAGCAATCGCCACCAACGATTATATGGAAGATTAAAGTCCTCGCACAGCCATGGGAGACAACAGAGTGCTAACGATGACAGTGAAAGCTACAGAGCAGACAGCTGTGTCCCCTAGGGCTTGGTGGAGAGGAGAAAAACAGTAAAATTAAAATTTCAAATAAAAATAAATATCACACATAAATAAATTCTGCAACACTAGAAGAGTGGAAACAGGAAAAAAGCAAAATCCTTGTCTGTGTTTTTAGTAAAGCCTCAGCTATTTCCTTGCCATTCATGATATTTAAATCCAGTTCTACATAAACCTACAGTCTGAAGAACGCTACGGATATGAAACACTTTGCTCTCTGATACTCAGGTGCCTGTAAAGCTCTTTTGCCTTTCCACACACAACTTGCTGTTGAACTCATATCTTTAGTAAGGAAAAGAAAAAAAATATACGTGTGAGGAATACCCTGAATAGCTCTGAAAAATAGGTTTAAGGTCCAAAGAGGTTAAGACTTTCTAAATGGCCAAGAAACTGTATCCTCTTTTCACACACTGGAAAACCTGCAAAGAAACCCCCTCTCACAGAGTCAGCTCAGCTGCCTAGAAACTTAGTGGCAGGCCAGTCTTTGCCTTTTTAAGCTACAACAAAGGAAACGATTGAGGAAGCATTAAACCCTAAGTGCACCATAAAAGGCATCTACCAGAAAACTAGCTGCTATTCACAATAAAGAACGTGCCTTATTTAAACAATAACAAACCACCACAGTCCCTATATCCTCTTAACATAGAGAGAAAAAGAATGTATTGCAAGAAATATGAACAAAAGTTGGTATTTCAGCTCCTCAGAAGCAGGCAGAATTTCTTTCATAAACTTAGTAGGTGGGACCATATCTTCTCAATGGAAAAATATGAACTGATGTGTCATAATCTATTTATGCTTTGTTGGTATTTTTTAAATCTTCAGCCAGAAAATTCCTTATTGCCCCTTCCATTTCTTGGTGTCCCAATTGTTTTTTCAGCTATGTTTATTTTCTGATTGGCAAGGAAACTATGAAATTCTATCTTGGTTTTTTATATGCTTTCTTGCTCTCTTTCCGTTTTCCTCCTATTAAGTCATCCTGTGCACGTTAATCTTTCAAAGTACACTTTGCAATGGAACCAAGAAGCCCTTTATGCTGCCAGCATTAGTCAAGGCAATAAATAGCTGAAAAATGGCTACTAAAAGCAGTCACAGAATTGTAACTGTTAGATATCCATCTCTAATATTTCTCAAAAAGATCATGAGTACCTATAAAACTACCAATCTCATTCATTAGACAGCTGCCTTCTCTTCGTAAAGCTGTCAGCATGGGGGCAACTGTTTCATCTTTCTGAGTAAAGTCTCTTCTGAAATGAAGTTGTGATGGGACAATAAACTAACAAAACAAACAAAACCTACTCTCTTACTGAAGATACTGCATCTACTAAAAGGCTGTGGTAAGAATCAATTAAGAAAGCATATGACAACTTTTGGAAGGAGGAAAGGTCACAGAAAGCTCTCTCACCCTTTCAGCAGGTAGTCCTAATAGGGGAGTCACCAGGAATGCCACCTCTATATTTTAGGAGCATACGAACAGATTAGTTTACATTTATAAAAATACTGTTACCAGCACTTGGTAGTACTCTACTTCCTTCCCTAGCTTCCACTAGCGGTCCACCTTCTACATGTATGATACACAGGAATTTTCCTTACGTATTGTACCTTTGTCAAGAAAAATATATTCATCATAAACCTAAATCTAAATCATAAATCTAAATCTAAACTATGGTTTAGATAATCTAATAAAAATCTAAATCCAAACCCTTCGTCAGAGGAAAGAAGCAGGTGACTAAGTGAAACCGCAACAGTTCTAGCAGTTTACAGTTTAACAACAGCATTTAAAAGCATTATTTCCCTTCCTCCTTTGGTCCATTAAATCAGTCAGATGAAGGGTTATGTCATTCATCCAGCACAGTAGTCCACTTCAAAATGCCACAGCGCTGAAAAACAGTGCTGTCTACATGCAATTATGTGAATACCAAAAGAAAAGTTGTAGAATGGTAAACCAACTTACAATCACAGTGTAGACTTCAATCTCTCAACCAATACCAACAGCACTTTTTCCTCATCAGAGCCTCAGAAACAGCAACTACCATTTATTTTCATAAAGCCTGTTGCTTTTCAAAGATGTCACAAGCCCATCAGTTGAGTCAAAGAAAGGGATGTCTGAAAATTCAAGCCAAAGATAGCAAGTGCCTGTGTATGAACTACTGTCATGGGCTGAGTTTAAAGGGTAAAGGGACTTAAATATGCTGCAAAGTAGATATCCATTTCCTGAAATGCAGCAACTTCTTGCTTTCCTTTTCCAATTGAGAAAAGCTCAGTTACGTACAATGAACTAAAACATACTCAGATGCCAAATATTCTTGTTCAGGCAATGCTCTTCAAAACCTGGAATTAAGTTAATGGAATTAATTATTCTTATATCCAAATCATTATCCCAGCAGCTTTTTAGCGTGTATGTTAGGGAGCTTTGCATCCACAAGTGTCCCCCCAAAAAAATTACATTGACAGACTTTTAGTTCTGAACATTGCACAGCTGGCTAGAAGACAAGCAGGGAGTTGCCTGTCTGCAGCATCCGATCAGAACCATCTCTACGCTTTAACATTCCAACCGCTACAGGACCAACATTGTCGTTAACAACTCACTTTTAATACTTGCCACAAACACTGTAGAAATGAAAAGTCTGTTTCAAGTCCAAAATGCAACTTACAATTCAGAAATGCACCTTTAGTGTATTTCACAGCTGGTGCCACTTTCTACAATAGCTATTTAATATTCTGTTTTATTAAAAAGTTCCACAAAAATATCACAACCCTTTCATAAGCAAAATATGAGTCACCATCTCCACATCCCCAAGCTTCAGGCCACCAGAGAAAAAGATCTTATTTTTTATCACAGAGGAGTTAGTAAAGGAAATCTGGCTTTCATTTTCTGTCAGACATACACATAAGGAGAAATCAGCAGCAGAGCTGTGTGGAAGTTTCATTAGAAAACCCATCATGGTTTGCAACTCCCTCCTTTCCCTTGATTTCCATTTTTTTAATAAACACAAAATGCAGGTCATGCCCTTGAACTTCTGTCAATGTATGATTTTACACAAAGGCCATGTGAAAAACTCAGGAATTAATATGAATTAAATGACCAGAGAAACCAAATAGGATGATAGCTGTTTCAAATGTTAGTAGGAACTGAGTACGCCAATGTGTGAAAAAAGAAAAAACTTCGACCAGTTTAGCATACCTTATTCACTAATTCAGACCACCTAGATAGTATTCTTCCAAGTTCATTTTCCTGAAATCTGAAGCTAAACCAGTCTTCGTTTAATTCGCAAAGTTTAAAGACACATCACTCCTCTTAAAAGAATAAAGGTCTATATGGCAAAAAATAAATAAATATCTATGTACAGTTTTCAATTGTAGATCCAGCTCCTGTCTAGAGAGTTTTATTGGGATTTGAGTTGCAAATTCATCTTTGGCCTGGGAAAACTACAGCCACAAAATGACCATAAACAGAATAAGTATCTTCCAGCTGTTACAAAAACATGCTTTGCTTTACTTTACAAAATAATTTTATCCTTCTGTTTTTAAACTATTTGCAGAAGTTTTCTTCAGCAAGATTTATGCAGAGTTAAGCATATAAAAAAGCGATCATTGAATCTTCTGTGCTTTGGCATACAGAAAGAACAACTGTCCGTCTAGCTGCTGTTCTCTTCCTGTCAAAGCAGACGCGAGGTTCAGCCCATGGCTTTCAAACTTCCTTGAGATCATGAGCTAGGAAACAGCACAAAGGATTACCCGTAACACAATTACATAATATAATTACTGTTATTTTTAATAATACAGAGCCATCAAAGTACCATTATGACCAAGACAGAGGGGAACCTTTGCGAGTAGTCTTTTTTGCTTCCATATCTGCACACATAAGTAACTGGCAGAGTGCCTAAAAAGTTCTACAGAACTTACCACAACAATATCATGCAGGTCTGGTTGAAGTCTAAAAACAACTTGGTGATCAAATTGTTTGTAGACAGGAAGGACTTTTTGGCTTCATATTTTTTTTATTGGCTGTATACTTTCCCACCCCCTATGCCACCAATGCCTTAAATACAGAAAAAAAATCAACTAAAGTTACTAAACATCAAACCTCTCGTCTACTCCCCTGCTATGATCCCCACTGAGTCCAAGGCTATACAAGAATAACTAAGGGAAGGCTCTTTCCTTGGAGCGTTTCTGAAGATTTTTCTGGTCAAAAATTTGTTACACATCATTAGTCACTCTACAAATTATCACTACAGCAAATTTTTGCGTGCCATATGCTAACAACTGTGACCAGATAATAACATCTGGGCACCCCAAGCATTCAAACCAACCACTTGTATAACATGGAACTCATGTTTTTTCCATACTTTGCCATAACTTACTTTTTCTGAAGTCACCACAGGTCAAAAAATTAGCAACAGAGTCACTGTGTTCCATTGGTCAAAATATAATATTCAGTTGTAGACACTGAAAATTCCTCAAGTGATGAATTTTAATGTGTTTCTACTTCAGATTAAATGAGGTATTAGACAAAATGGTTAAAATAACATATAGGAAAGTAAACCAATTTGGCTTAAACATATGGTTGCAGTCTACAGGATCAAAGTGTTTCAACTTAATCTATTTTAGTTTCCAAGACAGACTGAGAGGAAACAATGTATCTTCATCAGAAAATATATTCCTGACAGGACTAATACACATTAGATAAATCCTGACAGGAGTACTATGCATTAGATAAATATTTAGACTATCTGAAGAATTTATCTATCAAGTCCACCCAGCTTTATGCACCTAGGCCCTCTTGTTGTATCGATTGTGTTGATCCCCTGTTTTAGCATAGTCTGCAGAGAAAGAGACTAGAAGTTTTGTTGAAATCTGATTTAGTTGCACCATATTTTAAAATATTTTGTAAAAATACTCTTCATGAATAAAAACTTCCAATACTTCTTTGAGGGACTGATGTCAGGAAATCATATTCATAAAGCACAAACAATCCATTACAACAGAACGATCAAATGATAAAGATAATGATCAAGGAGTAAATATCATGGCAACAGAAATCAATGACAAATCTCACATTAAACAAAGAGGACCTGCGATTTTGTTCTGTTTCCAGGAAACACAAATGCATTACATCAGTTGAGATGCACTTCCCATCATGATGACTTGATTGCAGAGTCCCTTGGTAAATTACACTTGAGAAGGAAAAAGCTACTGAAAACATCACTGACCTCTCCTGCAGAAGCTATGTATCTCTGCCTTGTGCATAACACATTAAAAATTTCAGGAATCCAGAGAAATTAGAGCCATCATTAACAGAACCTTAATGCTACCAAGAGAACTAATAAAGATTCAAGAATAACAAAAACCCAACAGATCTTTAGAAGGTCAAAAGAAACAAGACATGCAATTGCCTTACTGGCTTTTCAGCTACAAAATTTGCCCCTACGAATAGATTTTGACCCTATGATTAATTGTAATCAAATTTGACCATACCATACATGCATCAGATGTGAATTCACAAAAACCAGCATCTAGGAAGACCACACAGGCCTGAACAACAAGCTGCAAAAAAAGAACAGAAGCTCTGCCCATCTTATGCAATAGCAGACATTCTAGGCAGCAAGCAATGGGTGGAGGAAGCAAGGAGAAAAGAAAAAGCACCAGGAACATCCAGACTTCAGATCTAATGCCCACTGAATTGATTGAGGTTTAGGGGTTATTGGTCTTTGTCTTACTTTATTTGAATTGAGCAGGCACAGAGTTGAGCTGATTCACAGTGTTTCAGCAGAAAAACCATGTAAGCAAAGTAGCTAAAATATGAAAACATACAAAGTAGGAGAACAGCACTTTGGGTGGTACCCAAATTATGCACTGCTCCAAAAAAAAGCATTATGTCAGTAAGATGACAGTATTTGTATTACAGCATTTTACCAAAATAACTCAAAAATACATAGATTTGGGGGTTTTTTTCAGAACAGGATCATTACCAAAGTGTGTGATAGAAATAAACTGCTAAAAACTAACTAAATAAATCCAAAGTCTGAATTCAAAAGTTTCACTAAACTGCACATCAGCTGATCAGTTGGTAAAACTGAAGGACTAAACCTTCACATGCAGATTTTGACTGCCAAACAATATAAAAGACACCAATAAATAAAGGACCACATAAAATGTCCAGCAGTACAAGACAGGAAGTGACCATTATCCGTGCTTCTCCATGTTATTGAAAAAGTGCATGCTGGATAGCAACATGGTAACATATCAATAACCATCATCTAGACTTTACAGTCATTGTATGATTTTAAATGTGCTTATCTGTTTCGCCTTATTTTCACCCTTTACTCCTCCCAAACTCCAATAACTATCCTGAAGTTCAAGAGCTCTGAAACAGTTTCACAAAGATCTCCCAGCTGATGCAAAGATGGCGGTTTGAGTTATGAAAACATCTACAAAAAACATTACATTACTAACTGCAGTTCTCTCAGTACAGCTCAATACTTCACTCTTTAAGCAACACCACTGACTGTAGCACTATTAGTTGTGGTCAGACCATACTAATAAATATATAGGAGGATGAATGTATGTTCTGAAACTAAAAGCAAATTCATAGCAAAAGGTGAAGTAAAACTGCTGCAAATTCTAATGCTGGAGATCAATAAATGAGGCAGAAAATGGTAAGTGGCCAGAAAACTATGAATTGCAAATACAGTCTAGAAGCATCTGAAGGACATCCTCTAGTTTGTCTTCTCTTTCCTTTCTTTTTCTCCCCTAGTCTTATTGATGCTGGTGAGGTAAACTTATCATCTTCATTGTTCTTACCATTTCTCAACAAATATAATGTTATTTGCTAAAACAGTAATTCTTCCTTCAATTAAAATGCATCTTAGAAAAGCAGCAGCAGCAGCAGAAGTAGGTCTAATAAAACTAATGCTTACTTTACACTTCATGCTTTTAATGCAAGAACATTTAAAGTGGTCTCAATTTTGGCCTTGAAGAGAACAATGCACTATTATGTTTTTCAACCAAAGCTTCCAGATCCCCAGTGCCTGGGATCTGTTTACAGAAAAAGACACACACAAAAACAAATAAAGTCACAGGAAGCTACAGCAACATTCTTCTTGGATCATTAAAGCAATGTTATCTCGCAGAAAGATCCCCAGATTAGAAGCCAAGTGGTGAATTCTCATTGTGGCTTTGCCATTTTTCTACTTTGTAGCCACTCATCTACTTTGATAGGGTTTCCCCAACTGCTTGGAAAGACAGTGTGCTGTTTAAGTTTTGATAATCTCCTGGTTTAGAAAACTTCCAGGTTTGTTTTGAGAATTAGTTTGTGTTCACTCAGTGCTTGGGGCAGGGGATGGGTAGAGATGATGAATATAATTATTTCAGGTTATCTCCAATCACTGACATAGAGAAAACTAGTGAATATTCTTGTACTTCTTCCTAATCCCTTTCCTTTTGCATTCTTCAGTTATATGCAAGTGACAAGAGACTATTACTGTCCCTAGCACAGAAAAGGATAAAAGCTATTAAAGAGAGTCCAAAGGAGGACTATGAATATCATGAAGGGCCTTGAGGGGAAGGCATATGAGGAGCAACTGAGGTCACTTGGTCTGTTCAGCCTGGAGAAGAGGAGACTGAGGGGAGACCTCATTGCAGTCTACAACTTCCTCGTGAGAGGGAGAGGAGGGGCAGGCACTGTTCTCTTCTCTGTAGTAACCAGAGATGGGACCCAGGGCAATGGTACGAAGCTGAGTCAGGGGAAGTTTAATTTAGATAATAGGAAAAAGTTTTTCACCCAGAGAGTGGTTGGGCACTGGAACAGGCTCCCCAGGGCAATGGTCACAGCACCAAGCCTGGCAGAATTCACAAAGGATTTGGACAATGCTCTCAGGCACATGGTGTGACTCTTAGGGATGTTTCTGCGCAGGTCCAGGAGTTGGACTTGATCATCTTGTGGGTGCCTTCTAATTCAGGCTATTCTGTGATTCTATGAAAAAAAAATGTATTTCATACTCATAAAACTTTTATGCAACTACCACCAGTAGAAAAGCCCAAAAGACAGCTATCAGTTCCATCTTTGTGAAAGGTCTTCACTATAGAATTAGAAGGATTTGGGGTTTGCTACAAAGAAAAGAAGATAACAAGTAATACTTCCTGTCTACGTCATGCACATTGTGGGCTGGGTGAAATACTGGGCAAGAGAAGTAAAAGTCTTGTGGGGAAAAAAAACCAAACACCAAAACAAAAAACCCTGAGCGTACAAGTAGAGACCCTCATAAAGCTGACTTCCAAGATAGCAAAATTTATATTACATAAATCATGCTATATCCCCATCTTCCATGTTAAATAACATGTTTTAAACATGCACTCTCAACTCACAAATGTGCCTGCAAAAGGGAGGAGTACTCATGTATAGAAAGAGCAGCCTTAAGGAGGAAGAATTAGACCATTTATTTAAACAGGAGGGTTAGTTTATGTGAACTTCAAGTGACCATGAAACTATGGCGTAAGTGTACCAAGCACAGCCAAGTTGATCTAAGAGGAGCTGCTGATGAAAGGGGGGATTTATCCTCTCATCAGCTCCCAGCAATAGGCTGACGTGTCAACAGGCTTCCCATCAGCACTGGTGAACCTTTGACTACACAAAATCAACTTCCTGAACTTATTCAGGAAGTTAACTAACAGAAAACTTACTCTACTCAACAGGAACCTACCATATCTCAGCTTCCTAAAACAGCTTGCTTTGGAGTCAGATACTTTCCAGCATTGACAGGGGATGAAGAAGCAGGTTTAAGTTTATGTCCTCATTGCTCTTAACAGCCTCTTGTAATCTGCTTCTAGAGATCACCAGCACATGAGTAGGACCCAAGGTCATCTTTGTGTTTCTTCATCCATCACAGCAGCCTACAGCTCAGTAAGCTAGCAGACATTCACCTTTGCATGTATCGCAAGTTAGGAAGCCAATGTGCTTGAGCCTTTTTTCTGCTACCGCTGCTGAGTTGGTAGTGACTTCCAGCAGAGAAGCATAGGTTAGGTACCTCAGCTGGCACTAGTAGAATTGCCAAAGCTCATCTCTGATGGCTAAAACCTATCAAAATTATATTCGTATACGCCAATATAAAAGTATTTTAAGAGACTTTAAAACCAGTTTGTCCACTGAGTTTTAAGTTCCAAAATGAAGTTCAGAGCAGGACATTTCTATATTTAAACAAAACTTAAGCCTTACCAATTTATGTTGTAGCAAGAAAATTTAAAAATTCCAATATTGCTCAATATAACTGTGTAACTGTTCTCATGTTCTCTTTTCAATTTTGATATATATAGCAGATTTCAACTTCCTTACAATTCCTCCCTTCAGCTCCATAAACAGCAAAATTGTGAAACAAGAAAAACAAAAGCCTCCTTTTTACAAGCACTTAAGAAAAAAGTCCTTCTCGGCACAGCAGAACAGCTAGTTGCTTTGATTCAAACACAAGTTGTTATAATGAGATGTTGCAAAGCGCTAAGAGAGTAGTTCAACATTTTTTTAAAAAGGTACAGACAGCTGAATGAACAAAAACAAACAAAAAATTAGCCTTGCAGTCAAATCAGAGGGTAACACCTGCAACATCATCTTGTAAACAAGCACCAAGGCTTGTCATGAAAAGCAAGAGGTCACATCAGCAAACTAACCAACCACAGTGATGGTTGCTATAGTCACAACGTATCCACGGATAGATCCATCCAAGGAAACTCATGTTAAGAGACAGAGAAAAGGCATGTGTAGCCAAATTACACTTTAATAAACTGTTAGAAAAAAAGCAGGAACAAGGTGGATAAGTTATTAAACTACAACTAAGCATTAAAAAAAGAAAAAAGAAAAAAGAAAAAACACATAGGGTAGAACAGTAAACTTTCAGTGACCTTAAAAAATAGTAAAAGACACTGTCAGCTGGCATAAACAAGAGATTGTCAAATAGCAGTTGGCTGATCCATGAATATTAAGCTATAAAAAGTTAAGAAATAAATTAAAACGTTATCTGTAATTACCTTCATCAAGTTTATAACATTCACCAGGCACCACTTATGTTGTTGTTAAAGAGGAAAAAGTTATAGTTAAGTAGAAACAAAACATTTGTGACATTAAAAAGTAACACAAAAATGGTCATCTTATATCTTACACTTCAGTGAAATCTTATACTTCACTGAAGAGATTTCCCACAAATTTAATGATTTGCTGGGAGATATTTACATATCACGCCTTTCATCTACCCCAAAGGAAACTTCTCATAGTTTATAAATAGCTTTCACTATAAGGATGAACATTTTCTTCTGCTGTAATTGCATTCTTTTGAGTAAAAAAATGTTATCTTCTCTTACCATTACAATCTTCTCCCTTTTCTGTTTCTGATTTTTACCCCTTCAGTACTACTGTCATGGATGGATATGTCTCCATCATTTTTCATTAACTTAAGATATGTGATATCATCACACACACTTCATTCATCCTTGTCAACTGACAAACTTTATGTCTTCTTGTTCCCCTGTGAACATTCATTTACACATTTTAGCCACAACTTTCAAAAATTCTTTTAAAGCAGCAAGTTGAGGAGACAAAGACCTTAGATATAAATAATTGCACTGGGTCGGGCAGCAAGCCATGTCCTCCAACAATGGTCCCTTATTCACTGGATGCATCTTTCATTCAGGATTTTGTAGAGCTTGTGGTTCATTCTCTAGGAGAACTTGGTCTGTAGAAAAAAAGTCTGCAGAAACAAGGTCTGCCTACTGCCACAAACAGTTTAGACTGTTTGGTTCCTCTGCTGGTCCATATGGCTATGTCCTTATACAAGTAATTAAAACAGCCCAGGGCCTGGTCTCTAGCCACAAAGTACAGAGGCATGACACAGCTTGTGTCCGCAAAGCTAAACTCTCCTCCTTTCTCCGGGTCAGAAGAGGAAAGTACAGCACTGCCCTTTGGGAACAGTCCCCCTTTGCTTACTCCCAACACACATGCAGACAGTTAGGCATCAGCCTAAACTACACCAAGGAGCACTCTCAAAATTAAGTAGAATGGACAGGTCTAAAGCTCAAGCCCACGTTCTCTCTGTGCTTAGCTCAAAAAGTATAAGCATTGCTTATCACTCCAAAAAAAATCCAAAAAAGATTTGAAACAACCATGCAAACTACAAGCAAATTCATACCCACAAAAAAGTCTATTAAAGTTCCTACAACACACAAAATGATCCAGTTCTTTCTACCACCACAAGAGCTAAGCCAAAAGTTGTATGAGGAATGCACTGTTCTATAGACGTTGGAAACTGCAGGTCATCCGCACTCTCTGATGTCTTCAAAGAACTTCTCAAAAGGCATCTCTTATCCCAAGACCTTCTTGCGTTCAGAATCATGAGCTGAAGGCTAAAGAACTACATTTAAGACTCAAGATGCATGAAAGAGCAGCTTTCCGAGGGTAATTGTCTCAGGAGTCTTTACTGGTGAAAACTGAAGACACAGGAACAGTGAGACACATCCACACAAAAGCAATTTGCTTTCACGAATGAGGCACAGGAGCCTAACACAATGAAACCTGAGCATACTAGCTAAGGCAGGGCCTGTTTTGAGAACAGATGATTTCAGTTTCCTGTTACATCAAACAGTAACTTTCATCAGTCTTACGTGTGCTTAAAAAAAAGCAAGCAAAAAATTTCTACTGACATCACACTTAGGGTTGGGCAGACAGTGGCAGATTAGGAAATACAATGACTCACCACAAATACAGAACACACAGTGAGCATTTTCAAACTACCATGCAAAATTTCATCTTACCTAAAAAAACCAGACAATATCGCTGAAGTGAGCTAGACCAGAAGAAGAGCAACAGCACCATAGTGCCTTCACTCAACAAAAGCAGCCAGGTAAAATAAAAACACTGTAAAAAGAACAGGCTAAGACACCAACCCACTGCTGGAAGAAACGAAATCAAAACAATTCAGCAATCAGGAAGAAAACATCAGCTAAAATAAGCTGATGGGTGGACAAGGAGGAAATTATATTAAGTTGAAATTACAGATACAACTGAAAGAGAGAAAGCCACACAAAGAAAGGATAACTGACTGAGCTGTGTTCCAAAAAAGAATTCACTCTAGAAAAGTTGTCAAGGTATCTGTATATGCATGAAAGACATCAAAAATGTAGACACAAAAAACCCAGTGTAAGTGAAAGAGTGAGTTGTCATAAACTTAACTGCTATGTGTTAGGGAAAAAAAGAGCATTAGTAAAATACTGAGACTTTTTTTTTTTTTCTTTAGACTAAGTCAAAGACCATTAGAAGAGAGGGTAATAGCTTTATCCAGTTTGGAAGCAAATAAAATAAGGTACTATGGAAGAAATATAATGGGGATATAAAAACTAGGCAGTGAGGAAAACTACAAAATAATAAAAAGGATGCACATTTAACTCCCATAATTCAGGCTAAGCATTTTATTCTCTGAAGCAGCAGAACACCCTAATGTTGCAGAAATCCTACTAAAATATATATGACAAAGAAAGGGGCATCTTTACTTCCAAAATTTCCCCACAGGGTGAAGCAAAGCAAGCAGTACTATTAAGGTGAGCATAGCAATGCTTGTCAGCAGCTGCAAAAACCTGCTATTCTGGGTACATATGGGTCAGAAGGATTAGAGATGTGAGGTTCCTGTACAAACTTATTAGAATTTCAGATGCAAAAGTTTACTTTTCTTTAGGAAGTATTTGTGGCTTGACATTAGGGGATTTCTTTCTGATGCAAGTGGAAGGGTAAGAGGAAGAACGAATGTTGAAATCATTAACAGCTGAATAAACTTTGTTAGGAGAAGTACAGCTCTGCTGCACGAGAGTTGGTTAATAATGCAGAAATAAGGAATCAGATCAATAAGTGCTAATGAAAGCATTAAATCTTCACAGTTTCCAGAAGGAAGGTGGATTAACTGGTCTCAGACCCTGACAATCTCTTCTTTGGGTCCCAGCATCAAAGAAGGTCAGATTACTACTGCTGCTTCTACATTTAGGTTTTTTTATTATTATTTTAATTAGATACCAATAACATTATTATGGTTTCTCTGGAGACATTAAATAACATCCAAAAGCCTTTTCTTTTAGTATTCTTGAGTCAGAACTTTTCAGAAAGCCTTCAAGTGATACAGTGGCTCCATCTCTAGTCCTTCTGAGCTTTAAGACTTGACATCTCTTAATGACGTCATATTTTATCACTAAAAATCTCACCCAAACTAAAACTTGCTATCAATGTATTTTTCAAAGGAATATGAAATTTATAAAACCAATATTTCTTGTTCTTAATGCCACCTGTGACAAGCTGCTTAAGAACTTGGAGTTAAGAAAGCTTCCTGTGGTAATAAATCACTGAGAAAAAGATACATAAAAAGAACTTTGAAATAAAGGAGTTCTTTTTAAGTATGTAAATGATACACTTTTTTTAAACTAGTTCATACACTTGCCAAGTGGTTTTTTTTAAGAACATAATTAGCATACTTCTATGTTGAAATAAAGCATTCTCAGAGTGCACTAATAGTAAAGATGAATTCATTAATTTACCATAAAAAATTTAGAACTTATTAACAAGATTGTCCTTCTCCCCTGCAAAAAAATCACATCATAAGCATTCTGAAATGTTCATTTGTTAACAAAGTCATGACTATGGATTTGTTATGTGCCTTTTGAAGTCTCATTCGAGTGTGCAACACATCATTACATTGTCTGGCATAGCAGAAGCCAAAGTCTTCAATAAACCTCAGCCAGGCTGGTTCCTCCCACACTAATTATGACAGCTTGACAAAGAGTGGTGAAGAAACTACAGAAATACACCACTTTCTCAAAAGCTTTTAAAAAGGGGACAAGGGGGGCAAGGGAAGCCCACCTCCCTGGACGAAAACCCTGTGTCCTCACCTTGAAACAAATTAGCAAAAAAAAATAGCATCATTTAATAGAAGAGGTCAAAGCTGGGACTTGATTCAACACAGTTGCCAGGTTCAACTGCATCAACTTGTCACATCCCACAAGATAAGAGAGGCTGAGCTGCCAGAGCTTTCAGACAGGAAAGGCAGTAGCACTCTCGGAGCTGTCAATCAGTAGGTGGCACTCTTCAAACCCCAACCCTGGGAAGCCAAGCACCAGCACAAGTAAGGACACTACAGAGCAGGCTGGATCTTAAGCAGAAATACCAGCAAGAAATATTGAACTATTTTAGCCATTATTGACATACACGGGGAATGCAATGACTTCGTTTCAATAATACATACAGCAACCCTTGCATATAACCTCTGAAGTTACGAAGAATTATAATTTTGGGGTGCTATAAATATTTTGGATGAACACTATTGTACACTATTACTGTAACAAAACCAGTACTTTAAGAAATTATCCACTACATCTGCAGAATAATTCGAGTGCAGCCTTGTAGCTAATTAAGTAGATGTAAGTCAAACTCATGACTCAAATTATTTTTTTTAACAAAACAAAGCATCATTATTTACGTTTTATCGCATAAAACAAAGTTGGGCAGTAAATTTGTTACAACAAATGAAATAGATAACCAAATCTTTTGGAATAATATATAAATTGTTATTTCTGTGGTATTTACTAGTGACGATGCAGTTGACACCCTCAAAGATTCAACAGTTTTTAGGACAGGAGTTCAAATCAATACAGGGTATAACAAAAATAAAAATATTGCTCCATAAAAACGTGTCAGGCTTTCCGTTCCTGCAAATAGTGTTATTCATTTAACAATTATACTTTCTTTAAGAAAATTTAAATACAGATTGAAATCAATGCACTTTACTGCTTATTTGATAAAACAGTAAAAGGAAGAGCAGATTTAGTAAAAATGTTTCAGTACAGGTACTTGTAATTGAAACAGCCAGCAGAGGGAGTATAAAAACAATTAAAAAAAACTCAAACAGCCCTTTTCTTTCTATATATTTTTACTTATGATTTTAGCTTCCTTTTAAAATACGATAACAGTGCCAGCAGTGCAAAAATTAGAATATTGTAAAAAAAAAATTGAATTTTAAAGTATTAATGACTTGAAACTAAAATACTTTTTAAAGTAGCATTAAAAATTGAGCTGATACTAGACTCAAATTGAAATATGATTTTAAATACAGGCAAGGTTAACATCAACCAACAAGCTGCATAAGCCATTTCCAAGTTATAAATCCATTCATTCACAGACTCTCATTCTTAATTTTCTGAATCTAAAACCGACTTCATGATTTGAAAATGCTCAGAGAATGTTAGGCATGCTCTAGCTGTATTAGAATACAGCATAAAATCTTAAAACTAAATAAAAGTTACTGTTGCACTGATCTGTATAACAGATGATATAAAAGCAAGTCAGCCAAGTATATGTCCTGGATCATCAGTGGAAATAAACATTTACACGACTGTTTCAAAATCAAGTCACTAAGTCATATATATGCCAAATAAAAACTCATCTTTATGTTTCAGGTTTTCACCATATCCAGCTGGAATGTATGGCTTAAACATGAGCAAAGGGAATAAGGACACAAATGGGGTGAATGGAGCTGCCAGCCTTGTGTTAGAATCATAAATGAGCTGGCATCCTCCTCACACAAGTGGCAGAAAGAAACTATCTCCCAACTCACCTACACTATCCCAGTGTGCATAATCACACTTTCCGCAGTCCATTTTACAGGAGGAGCAATGTTACTGAGTTAACAGTGAAGGTGTTTCCTCCTTTCTCAAGGCTTATGAGTGCTAGGCAACCCCAAGCCATCAGGCAAACACAGGCAGCAGAGCTGAGGAGTCAAAGTGACAGAGAATTAGTTATTTCAAATGTAAACTGCATGTCTTATAGACAACCATTTGCAAAAATACCGGACTTGGACAAACAAGCCCTTCTTCACTGTTACCTGCTTGTGCTTACATGGTTTTCATTCCCTTTCCATGACATTCCTTGCTGTCTGCCCTATATATTTTTCTGTTATCCCACTAAACAGAATGGTAGTGCTGCAGACCAGGATACATGGTATTCCTATATGTTAAAGCAAAATGTGATACTATGAAACACCAGTCCTGATGGCAACCACTGAAAGACACCACTTAACTATATACCACTTAAGTGACAATTTTGCTTTCAATGAACCCAGAGCCAGAATCCACAGGTTGAAAACTTTTTACATCATGATGAAATTTTTTTATATCATCTAAATTTTAAACATGATCTAATTGTACAACCAAACCCTGTCCACCTTTACATAAGGGATTCATCGCTGAAGATCAGCATTTGGCTTAAAACACCCTGACTGCAAAAAATGAATACACATACCAGAAAAAAAATGAGAATCAAGCCAAGATTAACTTTCCCAGTAGTGTAGGTAACAGGAATAATTTTAACTTTATTTAATCTTTAATTGCTATTTTCTTCCAGAACTACAGATCTTACCACATCCATTCTTTCCTAAAGTACTTGTTAATCAGAAAGTCTTAGCATCTGGCATGTGAAGGTACAGGATAAAGTTGCTGCATCTCAAACAAACAAACAGAAAAAAGCCAGAAAAAAAGGTAACTGTATAAAATAACATTATGTTGATAATTTTCTGACAAGTAGAAAGCCATCTTATTGTAAAATATTCATACCTGTCAGTAGACTCATGGCACACTGGTACACAGATGACATATGCTATATGTGCACCTTTAGAGACCTTAAATGTAGAAGGAAGATGTGATGCTCCCCTAAATGTAAGACATTTCCCAGAAACTTGAAATACGGGATATCTGGTAACTTGCAGTATCCTAAATATGATAGAACTCCACTGGACTATTGATCCAGGATATTCGATACTAAAAGTTTCTTAAAACACCATGTTATGTACCAAGATTTTAAACAGTTAAGAAAAACAATTCATACCACAAAAAGTTCATATAAGCTTCCGCAGTCCAGTGCTTCGTTGGGAATATTGAAAACTAAATGACACAGATATGGCGCAAACTGTGTATTGTAGAATCCAAAATTTTAATATCAAGAATCTTCTAACAAAATCCTGACTGGAGAGCTCACAAGTCAAAAGAGCTCAGAGGTGAAAGAAGAATACCTCTCCAGCAATTTCACTGTTTTCCACTCGTGGAAAGGATTCTGTTATGTCACTTTTAAATCTCCTTTCCAAAAGGGCTCATCTCAATTCTGTTCCCTACAGAACTCCTCAGTTTCTCTGTGAAAATATTTAGACTTCTTTTTGTCTTTAAAGTCAAATGTATATATGTATATAAGTATGATTTAGAACCTAAAATATGGTTTAGGAAACAAAACCTATGAGATGTAGAATATCATCCTCATTATTTTACATTATCTCATCCTCTTCAAAACAGTGACAGTCTTCCAGCTGCACTGTAACCAGCACTGTGCACAGTACTCCAAACAGTTGACAAGTGTTCTTTGCAGTAGCTTCACTGGATCTGAATAGTATCTTGTTTAACTTCCCTCCACTCCTTTTTTCAGCCTGGTTTCCTAAGGAAATCAGTTATGCAATCACTCGGGGAGGGAGGGAGGTGTCCACGTATGTATATATGCAATGCATGGGGATGTGTGTCCATCTGATCTCACTAATATCTTTTGAGCCCATTGGCCGATTTCAATCACATTCAAGAGAGGAGTAGAGATATAAGACATTTAAGTTCTTGAAAGTTGCATGAGAGCAGGCTGCAGAACATGGAAAAGTGTTTCCACAGAGAGAGAGGCTGCATGTCTTAGACGTCAGTAAATTCACAGGGGAAAGAACAGTTCTGCTCCTTTCCTGCCTGCCGGAAAATCTTCAGTCAGAGGTCACAATCAGTGAAAGATGACCAAGTTCATTGTGTTCAAGTGTTCATAAAATAGCTTAAGTTGAATTCGCCATTACTTTTAAAGCTGTTTTGAACAGAGACGATGTTTTCCACATCATCTTTTTCCTAATCTAGCATAGGAGTGAATTGCCCTACATGACACACATTCCCTGGCTTGGTCCCTTGCTCCCAAGACCACTTATTTTAAAACATGCATGGCATCATTCTACCCCCTCAAACACAGAGAAAATTAAAACTACAAGAGCTTAGGATTCCCTTCAGGCCTCAAGACTAAACAAGTATGTGGCTCTGTAATATGATCAACTATTGAATAAAGTTTCAAAAAGACAGTGCAGCAAATATATAATCATTTTTATTCACCTCTACCATGGAACGCTAGTACTACCACAACTGCAGGCTCCTGTGCTAAAGACAGCTGTAAGACAATAAGACAAATAATGAGATTTCAGCAAACATCTCTATAGTTCTTCACACATACACCCAAAATGAATACATCTGTGAACTATATACGATTCACCTGTATCCAAAAAGCCACCTTTATCAAAGTATACTAAAAGATTAAAATGCAAGTCTAGGGACACATTAAGACATATATCTACAAATTAAGAAACTGTCGCAAAAAGAAAGAAATAGCCACAGCTGATTGAAGTCACCTAAGTATCAAAATACTGGGCAAGAAAAAAAGTTTTTTATAAAATAAAAATTATTTCTGCCCAGATAACACGCTCCGCGTGGAAATTCATTTGTCCCATTACCACACCGAAGCCCAGCACATTTCCCTTCCTGGCTGTGGGGCACGGGCAACCTGACCCCGGGAGGTTTCGGCCCGAAGCTGCGGGCGCTCCAGGGCCGCCCCAGCCCCGGGGGCGCCCACCCTGCGGGACGCGGCGTGTCAGGGAAGCGCCTCGGAGCGGGGTTGGCGGCACCGGGAGGCTCGGGGCGAGACACCCGAGGGGGAGCCGGGCCGCATCCCCGAGAACGGGGAGTTTCTGTCGTGCGAAGCCCTCCTTTCCGCTCCCACAGCCCGCCTCGGGGCTCGGGCCGCTCCCGCCGGACTCCCCCCGCCAGCACGGGGAGGGCACTTGCCAAGCTCCGCACCAAGAGGAGGCCGAGCGGCAGCTCCGGCCCCACTCTCGTCTCCCGGCACGGCCCCCGCGTTCGGGCTCGGTGGGAGCCGGCGAGGGTGTGGGAACGGCTGGCTGCGGGGCGCCCTGTACGGAGCTCCTCAGTGCCCCCTTTATTCCGCCCTCCCCACCAGCCGGTCACTACCCCCGTTCCAGCGCCAACCCCCCAGTAGCAAGGAGCACATGTTTCCTCTCCGGCTCCTGGCCCGCCTTACAACGAGCCACGGCCAGTGGAAGGCGGCACCCGGTACCAAAGCCGGATCAGAAATATGGAATGTGACCGCGCGTGGCAGATCTGACGGGGGATGCAGAAAGAAGCGATCCATTTCAACCCTTTTCGGTCTTCCGTCGCCGCATTTCTGTCAACTGCCAATACCATAATGCTTCCTTATTGTTACTTCAAGTAAGTAGGGGGACAGTCTCCAATCCCCTACGTGTCATTCCTGAACAAATTAAGCATGTACCAAGTAAAGGGCTGACATACACATACATTGAGTTGTCTGATCCCGGAATGATGCCGAAATCCGCGAGGCGTTAACAGCCAGCTCCCACAAAGAGCATTCAGTTACACTGAGCATCCCCTTTGTCCGTGCATCCTCAATACACACCCGGCCGCTCCTCCATGCGTCCACGCACGCCCCACGTATACGGCCCCTTTGTGTCCTCGCCTCCCCCCCACTCACAAAGAAATGCCCTTTCCACAAGGCATGCACCCAGCCTCGGACACAGCCCTTCGCCTTCCCCCGAGACACGCGCGACCCGCCGCCGGGCACAGCGCTCCGGTACCTACTTGTATTCAAGAAACAGTCCGTAAACCTCCTAAAGCAGCTTGCAGAATTAGATCCATCTTCCATGTCTGGCCCTAGGAGCAGGGGAGACGAGAAGGAGAAGAAGGCGCCTCTCTGCCGCTGCTGCCGCCTAGGAGTCCTGCTCCCGCCGGGGCCGTCGCCTCCTCGGATCCCGTCGCCGCGGGCTGCTGCTGCTGCAGCAGCGAGGAAATTGCAGGACCACGGGCGAGAGGCGGCTGGGGAGAGGAGGGGCCGGGAGTGGTGCTGCCGAGGGCCGCCGGCTGCGGAACGGAGCAGCAAGCCCTGGATGGAGGAAGAACAGAAGAGCCTCCTCCTGCCGCTGCCGCCTGGATGGGCGATCAAGTGAGCTGCTGCTGCTGCTGCTCCGCCAACATCTCTTCCTCCTCCTCCTCCTCCTCCTCCTGCCGCTCTCGCTGCCTCTCCTCCTCCCTCCCTCCCTTGGAGACTTGTGAGGTTAAAGGAAAACGAGGAGGGGAAACGAGGAGGCGGCGGCAAGAAGTAAAAAGAAGATGGAGAAGCGGAGGAAAAGGAGGGGATTGGAGCGAGGAAAGGAGCCGCTGCCGCTCTGGAGACGATGCTGGCGGAGACGGCAGAAGAGGCTGTCCCTGCAGCGCGGCTCCTGCTGCTGGTGGTGGTTGTCAGGAGGACAGAGAGGGAGCTGTAGGCAGCCGAGCCGCCTCCAGGAGCGGGGGGAGGAGGAAGAGACCCGCCGCTGCCTCCACCTCCACCGCTCTGGCCATGGGAGTGGAGCAGGCGGCTGCCGGAGCCGGGCTTTTCCCCGAGTGCTGCAGCCAGGGGGGCCGAGGGGCGGGATAAGATCCGCTTCTCCGGGTTGGACATGCTTCCGCTCTTCCCTCCCTTTCCCGGCAGTTTAAGGCAGGACGCCTAGGAGAGATACCGGACTAAAGCGAAAGAGGAAACCGAAAAAGGACGGAGCCAAACCAGGGGTTACCGTGGATCGGTCCTTCGTTCCCTCCGGCAACCCCCGGGCACTATTTCCTTCGCACTCCGGCTCCCCGCCCTCATAAAATCCTCACATTTCCGTTCCCCCTTTAGGCCGGAGGGACAGGGCGCTACTGACCGCTAAACGGTTCCAATCCCCTTTTAAAGTCCGCTTTTCCCCATGCTCCCACCTCACATTCAGAGCAAGAAAACGGCAACAATCTGTATTTTCTTCGAGCGAGGCAAATATTGCCCCGTATGTGCGCGCTCGCCTGCAAAGAGGCAGATACAATCACTGCAGTGCCGCTTCCAGCACCAGCCCCGGCCGCCAGAAAACGCCCACTGGCGGAGCCAGCGCTTCCCAGTCTGCCTCCCTCCCTCCCATCCTCTCTTTGCCAGGCGCGCACACGGGAACTACGGCACAGCGGTTACCTAAAGGGAACGCGAGGAGAGACACGAGGAAAAGATCCTCCCTATGCGGTCTCATTATTTTAAACGTATATTTCCAGCCGCTGAGATCAAAAGGCAGACGCCCTGCGGTGCCTGGAGTGGAGACGCCACAGAACTGCCCCTCCGTTTCTATGGGACATCCAACACCGTTCCTATGCGAAGTGGCACAGTCAATCCCCATCACACGTGTTTGTTTCAGCCCCCTCCCCGCCCTCCCCACAACTTGGGACACTAGCAGCCACCCACTCCTCAGCCCCAGCCCTCCGGCCCCCCCGAGGGGCCGTCGCAGAGCCTTCCCTCAGGTGTAGCGTGGCCCTGGGGCTGCCACCGGCCTTGCTCCGCCGGCAAAGGAGCCGCTGCTCGTCAGCGAGCCTGTCGCAGGGGCCAGTCGCCACCCAGCACCCGCGCTGATGTCCCCTGGCATTTGGGGTCCCGATCCGCAGCCTCCGTCGGGGGAGCACCCCGCCGCCGCCGCCTCGCCCCGCCAGCCCGGGCGCAGTCCGCCCGTCCCGCCTGCACGGCGCCTCGGCGGGCAGCGCTACCGTGTCCCTCAGTGGGGCAGCCGCCGGGGGAACGGCCGGTCAAGGGAAGCCCGAAGATGGGCTCAAATCGGAGAGGGCCCGAGGATCGCGCTGAAAGCCCTGGCCCTGCGTATTTCGTTTTCGCCGTAAACTCCCTCTGTCCTGGGCGCCAGCGGCCGTCGAGAGGCGGTCAGAGAGGCCCGAGCCCACCAGAGTTCACCTCCGGCAGTGGGGAAAGGGGGCCGGCGTCGCCAATCGGCAGCGGGGCTCCCCTCAGCCCGGCCGCGACAATCCCTTCGGGCCGGGCGGGACGGCAGGCGCCCTAGAGCTGACGCCCCGCGCCGCTGATGAGCGCGACGGAGCTCCCGGGCTGCGGGCAGCCCTCCGCAGGCTGCCCTCCCGGGACAGCCTCGCCCCGCAGCCCTGTCAGCGCCGGGAACGGGCGAGCATCGTTCATCACTCGGGCCGCCCGTGCAGGCGGCGGAGCTCACCCAGACGGGGGCCGCCGTGCCCGGCCGTCGCCTCCCCTCGCCCAGCGGGCAGCTGCCGGGCAGCGGGGCTTCCCCCGCCCTCGGAAGGGGCGCTGAGGCTCAGTGCCCACTGCCCGAGCACCAGGCTGGCAGCTCCCTCGGGCACCACGGCGCCGACCGCCAGCGCGGGGGGCACCTGCAGGGCTGGACTGAGGGGGACCGCACACGCCGTAGGGCCACCCCGCCGCGGGAGGACGACGCGGCCGCGGCTTCCTCGCCGCAGGTGCCTGGACGGAGCGGAGGGAACGGCGCTCCTCGGGCAAACGGCGCGTCCCCCCGGAGCTCCCACCTGCCAGCGGGCGGAGAAGCTGCCGCAGCGGTGGTGCCCACCCAGCCGGGGCCGCCGCCGTGCCGCTGACAGCAGATTTTGTTGCGATGCGGCGGGGCCCCGGCGCAGCCAGGGCGGGCGCTGCCCCGCGGAGCGCGGCTGGAGCGGACACCGCTGGAACCGTTGCAGGCACTGGCGGAAAAGATGTTTCTGCGGTCGCTGCCAGCAGGGCGCCCGAAACGCGGGAGATTCTGTTTTCCTCCTCTACCTTCCCGGAGATCAGACCTTTGTGTCGTCCGCCGCCACTCCAGGTGCTGCGGTACCGGGTCCAGGTGTCTGCGGGAGTCCTCATCAAACTACTGCAGTCTTCCTATTTTCGCTTCAAAATTAGGGTCGCTCTTTCGAATTTCGACTCCTGCTTTGAAAACAGTATAAACCTACGCTTTTGGCTTTTACTTCAAATCGTTCAAGTATTTTATATTTTCATTTCAGGATCTCTTTTAATGCTAAAATACACACCAGCTCCTGTTAGAGTCTTTATGTATCAATTTGTAAGGCTGCAAGAGATGCTCCTCTGAAAATAACAACGCTTTCAAATTAAAGTGCATTTCCAGCAGCTGAATGTTCTGTAACAGCAAGAAACAATCCGCAGAGTCTGCAAAAGGTTTTAAATGCAAAAAACATATTAAAAACCCTAATTAAACGAACAAAAAAACTGCAAAACAATAAAAAACCTCAGATAGGGCAGGTTTTACCAAAGCGTTTCCATCTACATGGTTCTTAAAACCTCCTGTTGCTTAAAAATCCTGAACTGAAATGCAGAAAACTGAATCTGCTTTTGTGATTCACTTTCTCTTAGTATATTTGTATGACTTTATTAAAACAGATTAATAACTTATATCTCACATGTCTATTTGTGTGAGATGCTTTTATTTCCTTAAGTCCAACCATTAAATATAGAGGTTTTTCCGTGGTAAATGCTGCACAATGACTAGAGATCCAGCAAACATTTAAATTCTCCAAGAGAAGTCTTAGCTAATGGAAACAAAATTTTAGTGAATTGTGTTTTGTTATTGCAGCCTATTTTTTTAACAATTAACAACTTCTTATTAGAAAATCTCTAATACTAAAATGTTTAAAATTAAAGAGATAATCCGACTGAAATGACTGACAAAAAACAAGAGCTAGTCACCTGAAAAAATTAAAGTAACTGCTTTAGACACATTAGTCCCAATTGTTCTGTCAATACCAAGAGTAAATTTCTGAAACTTTACATCATCAACTTATAACTGTAGAAATCTTGTTTAACTGTGCTAATCTTTGCTAAATTCCTCAGTTGCTGTTCACCCAAACTGCAGTTGTTCAAATATTAATGCCTGAAACTGGATATCTATCTATTTATACAAGGCATGTCAATTGTGCATGTATAAATATGTACACGTATAATCATCAAACCAAGCAAAACACATTTTGATTTGTAAGAAATTATCAGATATTCTAGAAAAGCAGCTTTTATTAGATTAGTTTTCATTAACCATTGGCAATTCATACTTGATTGGTCACCTGCTTCTTGACTTGGCAAGCAAAAACAATCACAAAAAAGAAATTAGATGACAGTGAAAATTAATTTTCAAGATCTGTAAATATATATTTGTAAAATATACTGATTTGCAGACAAGTTAAGTATGGTTCATGGCCATCTCAATACCTGGGGATAAATTAGTGATGAATCACATTTGCTCTTCAATGTCAATCTGGGTTTTCATTGCTCAGCCAGCATCACAATTTCCATTGCCATAGAGAGATGAAGTCACTGATCCCACTGTGGTACTAACCATACACCCACATCATTTACCAGAAAAGTCTCAGCCACTGCAATAGGAATTTTTGATATGAAACAGTGAGATTTGCTACATCATCCCCGCTAAAAAGGATTTTAAAAACTCTGAAACACAAGTAATGCAAGTTAAAATACTCTGATGCATCCCCTTGCGTCAGGTGCAAGGGTTCTGATATGAATGCCCTGTGTCAGCACAACCGTGAGCAAAAGTCTTTAGTTGTATTTGCATGGGTAAATATGATTTCATGAGAACTCAGGAGTCAGAGTGCCCAATGAAGACATGAGGAGGTCTAGCATGCATCATACTTACAGGAACACACCTGGTTTGAAAGCAACAAATAAGCCTATTTGGCAATGATTTGGTAATCTTAGTCAGAACACTTGAAGAAAAACATTGTGGGGAAAAAGTAAAATCAAGTTATAACAAAGGTTGCTTGGTATTAAATACAGCTTAAGGCCAATATCTGTTCTTTCCCAATTCTGTCTGCTCCATTTTAAGAATGACTTTTTGTCCGGTCCCACTCTTTTGCCTGGTAAATCCTCTTATCCTTATATCCTAAGAATTAATTCTGTGATATACGATCAATTCCTTGGAGGAAAAAAAAAAAAGAAGAAATAAGACAGATTATGGGGAAAAGGAGTTTATAAAAATGTAGGATGACAGCAGTAGAGGATGACAGAGCTGATGGAACCAACCACCTGAATGCAACTGCGGCAGAAGCAGCCACAATGAAATAGAGAGAAGGCAACCTGTTGGAAAGGTGGGGCAGGCAGAGTGAAAGGATAAATGCAGCTAAACCCCAAGCTCTTGAGCTGAGTAAATACAGCCCCAAATAATTTTTTCCCCCTAGGAATTTTCTGCTAAATGATCCCACAGAATATAGCAATTATCATCCAGTCCAATTAGAAACCTCCAGAAAGGACATTGTTTCCTAAAGTCTTGTTCTATAAAGCCTTAGAATAATTTATAAATAACCCCATTTCTTAAGGGATTCTTTTTTACAAAGAATTATTCTCAATCACTGTACTCATGCAAGGAGTAAATTTGTTTAAAGGGTATGTATCAGCCATTTTCTTTGAATCCCACAAACACCCATCCAAGCCACCTCTTTTCCACAAGAATATTAACTCTCAGTGTTGGTAACTTGCAAACATGTCCTAGAAGCCATCTTGAAAATGTTTCGGGGAATTACCTAGTCCAAGCGGAGAAGAAATACTGGGAGATCCAAAATGAACTGCAATTCATTCAGAAAATCAAAACAACACATTTCTTAAGAAGTCCAGGTCTGTTCAGAGACATACAGAAAAAGGAAAAAAAAATATCTTGTTTGCTTTCAGTAGTTTGTTCAGCTTTGCTTATGTCACTTCACTTTCTGCTCAGCTTTCAACATAGCTGAAAGGTTTTGTGGCTGGAACTGTAAATGATAAAAGTTTCTCTAGAAGCACTATGCTATGTGATGTATGGTGGTGGGTACATTAATAAAGCTGTGAAGACCATGTCTTTTCCTGCTACTTTTTTTTTCCTTTTAGAAACACACTAAACTATGAAAAGTTTTCAGTATTATTTTTCTGGGAAAAACTGCAATTCTTTATGGAAAGAAGATAGCTCAAGTGCAAAGGTAGGACATTATGGGTTGCAAAATTTTCAGGTAGACATATTGCTATAGATTAAAATGTAATAAAAAGTGAAATAAGATTCATTTTAAAATGACAGAAAAAAAAACTAGTATCAAGGTACAACTGGAAACATTTGCAACATATTTACTCAGATTTATTTCCTATGAAAGACTATGAAAGAAGCTAAACAAAACCTTATGAAGCCATCTACCATTTTGTGCTATCCCATGCAGTACAAAGATTAAATATTTTCTGGTTTTATTTAAAGGGTGTTCAGAAAGTGAAATGTCTTTTTGGGTTTAAGTTATTTTAATAAAAGCAGAGAACATCCTTCCAGAAAAACTGTCCTTTAAATAAATTAAAACTCCAGTAGCAGCTCTCTTTACTGAGATGCTCTCTTATAAACCCAAAGCACCATAAACACAGTAAGGTCTTTAATACAGAGACCATCTTTTGAATTATGTCCCGCAGAGCAGGATCCTGGCCTGGGACCAGGGCCTCTGAGGTACTAATGAAATACAAACAGCAAACGACGTAATGGTTGGCATGGTAGGCAACAGCACTGTTGTTACCTAGTACTATTGGAATAGCCATTTTTATTGCAAGAGAACTAAATAGGGCTATCAGAATTTTTGTAATTCTGTCTTCCTTTTTTCATAGTGAAATCTGGAGTTAATTTATGACAGAACTTTGTTATAATTAGCTATCTGCTAGAGACAAATAAGTTATTTCAATTCCGTGTTCAATTAGAACATGGAAATTCTATTCTTTACATGAATTAAAGAACAGTTTTAACAAAAATCCAAAAGAAAAGGTCAATACTGGCTTATATTGTACTGATTCACCATGAGTTGTGTGTGCATCTTGCTAGCACATAGCACAGACCATACAAAGCTACTGTCCCAACAGGAATGCCAGCTTTCTGCCATTAATCTCTCTTGCAACCCCTTTCTTCACTTTCCAAAATTTTACAACCAGTAAAAAGAAGTAGACTTTTCCCCAAGATGCTTTGCACAGTTCATGAGAAGTTGTTCTGCTCCATCACTGGCAAATTCTTTGATGGAACTAGCAATCTCCGCTCTGAGTTTAAGTGTAAGACTTTGTTCTCTTTGATATTGACAGCAGGTGCAAAAAAAAGAAAAAAAGAGACTGAGTCCTACATTTTCACCTTGTGATGTCTGAGCATTGCTCGAGGGAAACAAGCGGTTTTTTAAAAGAATGCTTTTTCCTTTTCACTTGAATTCTTCCTTCCTTCAGTTGCATTGCAATAATTACCAAGCTATCCCTCTGTGAGGAACAGGACTTTATTCCTGCCCATCTGTTAAAAAGTCATATCTGAAACTGTGGCTGTTGATAGTGAAATGCAGTTATTAGCCTTTACAGTTAATACCCTGATGAGATAAAAAAGTGCAAAGAAATGCATACTTCTAGTAACCACAGACTATTTAACATGTTTTCTAGAACAGTTTGGTTTCAAATCCATGTTCTGTTTCTATGTAGAAACATACCTTTGCAATCCTGAAAACTAGAAAGATTGACTTTTAAATGAAATCTTGAACTCTTGGAGTTTGTTGTATGCACACAGCTGTCCTATGTGAGCTCTCAGACTGATGCTGCTGTAACATGCATTCATTCAGCACCACAGTCAAGCTGATAAAATTGAGGAAAGTTTATTATCCAAGTAACTTTTCTCTATTCAATCCTCACTTTAGTAACCAAGAAATTCAACACAACTTATTTCTTTACAGCAGCACTGTACATGCACACACTATGAACAGGTACCTGCTATCTTTATGTTCCACCCGAGGACATACTTGCTATCTTTTTCTTGTCTGTTCTTCACACTTCTCCCTCTATTTTTTTTTCTTTTCCCCCCTCTCTTTCTCTCACACACAGGCAGTATTTCTCTAGCTGCAGAATCAACATAACAGTACAGATTTCCTTTAGACAATACTTTAATATCAGCATGTGAAGACCACAACATAAAAGGCTGGGGTATTACTGCCATTCTCCCTGAGTAAATACCATCTCACATATGCAACCCTAGACCACTGAAGACGAGCTTATTTGATTCAGTACAATTCTCCTCTAGAAATAAGACACCACTGTCATACACCTTTATTCATTCTCTTTTATCTCTTTGTTTACTTATTTCCCATTATCTTCTTTACCAACATCCAGAAGCCCCTATTATTCCAATAGCTTTTTCTCCCTCATGCATGATCCATCCTTCACTTCACCATTTCTCCCCATGCTGTCACATGTGCTATGTCTTAGCAAACATACTTCAAGCTGACAGCATCCCTGTTCTCTCAGCTGCAACAAGTTCTTCACCTGCTTTCCTCGTACTACTTCCAAAGTCTTTCTCCAGCAGAAGCACATCTTCCTGCTCTTCTGCTGGCAGAGTCCCACAGTAAGCCCTGGTACTCACAAGGGGAGGGGAACTCTTCCTAAGCCTTTGGTCTAAATAAAGGTCAGCTGTTGAAGTAGAGGAAGGAGAGAAACTCTACCAGAAGCCTGGAGCTGCCTGTGGAGGAGGCTTTAGGATGGTAGAAATGAAGCAGCACTGTCTTATCAGCTTGGACACAGAGACAGGAAGTTGCTCATCTCTCCTGTTGGACATGGGTTCTCTGAATGAATGTTTGGGAGACTGAGTACAGATCATGGAGCTCAAGCAGGACAAATAGGAAACATCCTACCCCCATGGTAATGCAAGATCAGCAGCTCAGAAATAAAACAGGCACAGATAATTTCTTCATGTATTTTCCTTAGAAAGAAAGTAAAACTGGATCCGTAGTTATAACTGACAGGAGTCCTGTTCAGGCTATCAAGCTTTATATTTGTGCCAGCCAAACAGGATGGAGATTTTAAAATATATTAATTGTTTTATTACATAGAAAACAAATAGAGAGCAGTATACTACCCTCACATTTGGAAAGAACAGACCTGAGTATTTAGCAGATTTTTGCAAAGTTTATTTGAACTGATTTTTTTTCTTTCTGAAAATTTCCTGCACCTTTAGGACAATATCAGAAGGGAAAGCACAGTGTAACCTACTTGAAGCAACCTCCAGTATATCCTCAGCTCAGGTTTCTCTTGCTGGATACAGTCTGCAGAGATGTAAATGCTGCACCTTGGGTCTGACTATTTTCAAAGCAAAGAAACGATGTGGCTTCCACCAAACCCCATAACTCAGAATCCCTACACTGAGAAAGCTTCTGGCAAGCCCTCTAGTTTGTAGTTTCTAAGAGCAGAAAAAGTAAATCACAGAGTAGTCCCAACACCCGCGTTATATCAGACCATCTCTACATCTGATATGGCTCATGCACACTCAGATATAATTACCTATCATTACCTTCTTTTTTTTCAGCGCAGATTGACATCCAGACAAAACAAGCCAGTAATGCAGGAGCAACTCTGAGTTTATTTTTGGAGGAAGGATTCCTTTGTGAGACTCTAGACCTTCCATTTAACTAAAGTTCTATGTGGAGTTTTCACCCAACATATGTGGAGTTTTTCTGACCCAAGTTGTTGTTTGACTGGATGAGGCTTCACTAAATCTGAAAAGCATTATTAGAAAAGCAGAAAATTTTATTGCCAATAGCTTTTCCTTCTTATAAGCACATGCTCTACACATGGCTTATCATAATGCATACTCAAAACTGTAGACATTTTTTCTTACCTACAAAACTACGGGAGTTGATTTTCTGACTATTTCAGCCTCATGAAGCTCTAGAATAACTTTAATGCAGCTGTAAATGATCTGTGGAGTAGGGCTTTAAATTAATGGGAAAGGGAGGCAAAGGAACCTTTAAATGGTGTAGGAAACAAAAATGAGAAAATCAGGAAGAATTTTGGTGAGAGGGAAATGGCATGTCCCATAGGAAGGAAACCCACGCACTTCCCGCTTGCCTACAAACCAGGCTCTGGCTTCAGGTGCTGCCATGTGGAGTCCACCACTCTCTTCCAGCTTAGTGGAGCTCTGAAACAGAGGCCTGAAAGGGATCCCATGATCCCTGACGTTAGTCCCTACTATTGTGGACTGGTCACACACCCAAAAATCAGTTACATAGCTTCCAGTGCCGCAGTAAAAAGGTCATTCACAATCTCACTCTACCTTCTCCTGTTTTCCAGCCAAAATAAATGTATGGCCATTTTTGCTGGACCAGCTTTAAAAATATATTCCACCTTTTTAATATTTAGTATTTAAAAGGAGCAGTAGAATCTTTCCCAGACCATTTTCCTTGACTAATCATGGCACAATCTGTTAGCTCTTTCTTATAACAGTAGCTCCGTCTCCTGATGTCCCACTTTACAAGCCCTTCACTCTTCCACTGGGAATTCATTTGCTCAATACAAATGACTACTACAAGTTGCAGAGAGGCTCTTGCTAAGGCTTTGCTAATATTTTAGAGACAGCTTAAATGTTTCCCCTGTCCTTTTGCAGAAATTTTTCCTGATATGTAATGGTCACAGTACTGGGAGGGTGGGAGGAGTCACTGTTGACCAAGTCATTTTGTTATGAACATTACCATAAACACTTTCTTTCCTCTTTGTTGTTTCCAACTGATGAGCTCAAAGACAGTATTCATATTTTGTCCCTAGGTGAATGATTTTGCACTTTGTACTGCTATGCTTCATTCTGCTTCCAGTCATACAGACTTCAGAGCTCTCTGAATCATACCAAATTCTGTACCAGTTCCTCTCTGTGCAGAAAATGGTCTCTCAAATTTTATAATCTGTAAAATCTGCTAACACACCCTTACTTCCATATAGGAAAGAAATTACAAAACCAGTCCAGACCTCCAAAAAATTCTTGATAAATTCAATTTGTCACCTTCCTTATGCCAACAAGGCATTTGTCTTCCCTTTAGCTATAAGCACTTCATTCTCAGGTGGTCTACAGCACCCAACATTTCTGCAGGCTTCACAAATACTCAAGACATTGCCTGACAGCTCTGTGAAACAGGGAAACATTATTCACTAATGCTGTCTTACAGAGGAAGAAGCACAGAAGTTTCATTTTCCCCCCTAAAGTTATGCAGGAAGTTTTAAAAAAGAGTTATAAAAGACTGTTGAAAAAGAAACACAGATGTACTCTGGTGTCCCCTCCCCACCATTCCTATGTCTGCAATATCACCCTCTGTTTTCTCATCCATCTCAAGTATGAGGAAGGAGCCCAGGCTGGGACTGGCTTCAGGCAGAGGCAAAGTAAGCAGATCCTGAAAGCCGCAGACTGCCAGAGGGCACCTGGCTGGCTGCTCTGCCTTTCCAGGAAGGCAAGCAGACAAGCTCTTCCAGTAGGCTAGCAACCCAAAGAGCACAGCTCCAGCCCTACCTGAAAACCTTCCTGCTGTCTCAGCCACCAAGGGGATGATGTCCTTAGTGCCTGCTGTGCTGCTTTTTTAAGGAAAACAAACTTCTGCTCTCCTTTGTTTTCCCCCTTCCCACGGCCATTTTAATTTGTTAAACACGACACTCAAGAGTTTTTAAAACAAACCCTCATATTCAACAGAAGTGTAATTTTTCTAAACCACATTCATGGCTGAGATCAAACCATTCCTCATTGTCGGTGAACTACCAGTCTTCTGTGCAAGTCTGATCTACCAAACATGAATTTCCAATGTGCGTAAATGATTTAATTTAATCTGAGAAGACATTTAGAAACTCCAAACAACAGCAACTGACCTGTTATTTGACTAAAAAAAACCAAAAAACCCCACCCAAACTCCGCCAACTTCTTGGCTTACTTTTTGCTCATAGCGAGATGTAAAAAAGCCCCCACCTCCCCAGTTATACCTACCTTCTTGTAAGTGAGAACTTGATCTTTGTAAACAGATATCTGGCCTGGCCTTGGTGTAGAAGGAAGACTCCCACCTAAAGAGTAGTGTATTGTTAATATTAAGAGCTTTCGTGAGATCACTACATTACTCTGCCAAGTGAAATTATTTGATCCACGTGAACCACACTGAAGCCTGGCACACAGTTTGAGGTGCTTCTGAAGTTTTTCTTAGATTTTTTCCAATAGTTGGGCTTCAGACAGCAATATAAATGTAACTGACACAGCAGCAGTTGCTGCAGTGGCACTGACCTGTACTTCTTTTTGGGACACAAATGACCCGACCCCAGCAGGATTTATTACAGCTGCTACTTCTGTCTACACTGTATGTCAGATTAAGTTTTTCAAAAGACATTTTGAAGCTTATCCTGTTTTGAGTAACAACAATAAAAAAGTTAATTCACACTACTACTCTTCCACGAAAATCAGCATAGCTGTGTTTCAGCAAAGATATTTCTCTGTAGAGAAGAGATCTCAGTGTATACTAGTGTCCCAGCTCTCTACAGCACTCTAAGGAAATGCATGAATAAATGTAGGAAGTAATGGAAAGGATCTAGAAATCTAATGCATGAAAATATACAAAAGAAAAACGCAAAACAGCTGTGTTATCAGATGACATGTTAGAATTCGTAAGGAAGGGAAATGTAGAGAAAGGGAATGGAAAAGTAAGTGGAGTCAAGTGGAGTCACCATCTTGGAGTTCTGGGGGAGTATTTTACTGTTTAGCTGGTAGCTATTTTAAATTCTACCATACCCTTTCAGCAGTTTCAGGCAATCAGAAATATACTTGTCTAATGGACCCTTTAAGTTCTTACTTCCCAAACCATAAAACAGTCTTCTTGATGAGAAGGCCAAGATAAACAATGATAATTCACTCATTTACCTACGTGAAAGATTGTGTCCTTGCTTTGCCTGAAACCTGGCACTTGATTCTTTTCTGTTTTGTGCCAGCATAAAGCCATGAACTTCAATGGATTGGGTTTATTACTACAGCAATCAAAGAAAAGAACCAGACCACACGGTTTTGGCCTTTTGTTTCATCCCTTCCCTTGTCAGACTGCCTTATTCACTCTTCTTAATACTTCTATTTTTTTCCATTTCAAAGCCTCTCCATCTGCAGCTCACAGGGATCTGGCTGAGATGAGGTTTTCTTTCTTTCTATGGCAAAAAACGGAAGTTATCTAAGCCTTATGCTACAGGTGAGTACTTGCTGCAGTTACATGGGACAAGGAGTAGATCCGTGTCTCTAGGAGCACTAGAAATTTAGGAATCCCCATGCAGGTATTTGAATTGCATGAAATGAGCAACAGAATAACTTCAAGCCCACCACCCTAATTAAATGAATCTACCAGATGGAAAATCACTTAAAAAGCTAACAAGACTGTCATATTTTGCTGATTCATCAACATGTGCCTTCTAAGCATGTTTGAAAACAAAACAAAACAAAACAAAACAAAGTCCTCTGAAAGCCAGAGAAAGCAGAATTACAACTGGGCTTTTCACACATGAGACCAAACCAAACTGTCCACATTTGTACAAATGGTCTTCACTGGCTATTTAGACAGAAGGTACATTTTTCAAGCCCTGCATTAACTGCAGAATAAAAGGAATTTCTTTATAGTTCTTTACAATAAGTATAGTTTTAAAAGAAAATCATGTGAGACAAAAGGAATAAATAATATACAAAAGCCCATTTGCACTTAATACACCAAAGAAATTGTTTAAGGTTCATTCCTCCTTAGTGTCACTGTCTGATTAGGTTACTCACCATAAGTTATGGTGGGGATAATTCTGACTTTACAGAGAACTTCAAAGCCATTATGTCCTGCTGCTTGGGAAATGCTATGTTTACTTGAAAAATACTTTTTCTGAATTTCTTTATCTTTGGCATAATTATTTGTATTGTACTTCCCATAAAAGCCTAATCAAATGGGCTTTTTGACTCCATTGATACACATTATTAATCATGGTTTTGTTAGACTTTTGCATATTCCAAGCACAGACATTGACTGAGCATCCTCAGCTGACAGGTCATTTCAGCCCATGTTTAATCCTTGGAATTAAACAGAGCCAATCCTTGTGTGTTTAAGGGCTCTGTGAACACTGTGTTTGTACAAATGGCACACAGAACTAACTAAATAATTAACGCTGAATAGAGGTATACATAAGCACTTGTGCATGGTGGTGGTACCTGGTTGCTTGCAGAAACTTGAGGAATCAGGTTACTGTAGTGTAGTTAATAACTAAAAAGGTTTCCTTCTTTTCCAGAAGTGCTAAAACTGTATAACTGGTTAAAAATATTTAGAATACGTAACGTGTAACCATGCTGTTGGAATCACTGCTATTTTAGAAGTGAGGTGTTTATAGACAGTTAACAAGGTTAAGCTTGAAATTAGAAAAGAACTTCACCTAAGTTTCAGAATTTAGGCTCGTAATTCAATGAAAAATTCAAGGAAAAATCCTCTCCCATGAGAAATTCATTCCACAGGTAACTTCACTGAGATTTCTTGCAGGTTCTTCCAAAGTTTCTAAGAGTGGACCCCCTCAAAACAAGGCAAGACCACTAGACAGGTTCATCTGCAATGGCTTCTTCTATGTTTCTAGCAACCTTTAATTTAGGAAAAAAATTGCTTAGGAAATGGGTTTAAGTAGAGCAAAGTTGCACTTCACATGAAGAAATTTGGGAGTACAGAAGACAAATAAAGACTTCAGAACAAAGCTCAATGAACAGAGAGCATTTCCAAAGAGTAACTGGCTGGAACAGTTGGTTTAAATTGTTCTGTGTGATAAAACAGTACCTAAGAGTAGGAAGTAACTAAAAATACTAGTGTTCATATGTTAGCAATAGTGTTTTTGCAAAACATTAAAATACTGTCAGAAAGTAAAGATTAAAACATGCAGCATAAATGTAGTGGTTGCCAAATGTCACTGTCCCATATTGTTAGAAACTCTGAAATGTGCCTGATGACAAGTGCCTTCTGGACACTGATTTTCTGCCTTACTGTCTTACTCCTTCCTCCACCTCTAGTCATCAGTTTTCCTTTGCAGCTCCATGAATCACAAAACTGAATGCACTCTGAATCACCCCAACACTCACCCAAAAGGTAATTCCCCAAGCAATAATTTGCTTGATGTGGTGATTGCAAACAACATATATGTGGCCGAGTCACAAGGAGCTATGTGTTACCACCAGTCAGTTTTGGCCACTGAGGCCAGTTGAGATCACCAGGGAAAAACATCCCACCTTTTAGAAAGATTAGCTATTTCCCCTCCTTGATTTTTTTTCAAAATGAATCTGTTCATAAAAACAAGCAAACAAAACCCAGATGAAATCAACAAAACAAAAAAGTTGGAACAGCTTTAAAATGAGAAATAATAATTAAAAAAAAGACTTTCTCCAACAGTAGAGCAGGCTCTCCTGGGGGTGGATGGGCTAAGAAAGGATACTCAGAAGGTACAGATGGCACTCCTGGATTAGGAATGGCACTTTGCTGCAGAATTAGTTCTCCCTCTGACAGCCCATCTTCTTCCACCCATCTTCTTCCAGGACAGGAATTCCCCTCTACTGCCTATCCTCTTCATTCAGTCCCTCAGACAACATACCCTGCCAGTACTCTGCTCTCTCATCCTGCTCTCTGCTGATAGAATAACCATTGCATTTTACTCAGCTATCCAAACTGTTATTTGTTTGCCCCTTTTCCCTCTCCCTTAATAATGGCCTGCAATGATGAAGCAAAATTGACAACCCAAAGTTGCACTGCCTACCCCTGATTCTTCATGCAGACAGGCATCACCTCTACCAAGAAACAGGAGATATTCCACAGCAACAGGTGGTGGAAGTTCTTTACACCTTCTTTTTATGTTGGAAATCTTTTAAACGTATCTGCTGTCTATTTCTGTAGGTGTGAGCATGACTGAGATTGTTTTTATCTCCTTATCTTTCATGTCTCTGTACATGGAACTTTACCTTCTTGTCTTTCTGAGTTGTCCCCTTGACATATTTTACATGTTTGGGTTTCTAGGAGCTGGTTCCTTGTTTCATTTTAACATCTTTATGATTGTGCATGAATCATGGCTGCAATGCTGAGCACAATGAAAGACTCCACAGAAAGGTCTTAGATAAATACAGCTCCCTGTACTTTTAAACAAAGTCACCCTTTCTCTCTGTGAAATCACTGCAACTCACGGCCTTGGTCTCCAGGGGTGCCAAGTGGGGTCTGACCCCAGAAAGAGAATTCGATCCCTTCCAGACCCAACTAAACCTGTCCAGGTTGCCAAGCTCTGCACCATCACCTGCATTCAGCACCCAGGGGCTCCCTGTGCGCTCCGTTCCCCCACCAGTTATCCAATGCCAAACTCCTTACTTTTACTTTCGAAGGCCTCTCTACAAGTAAATCCCCTTATTGCCTGCCCAACCTCCTCCTCTTGCTGTCTCCATCTGCTCAGCCTGGCCCTCCCCCATCTCCATTCACTCTCCCTCCATTCCTTTTGTGTTCCCCTCATATGCCTGCTTGCAAGCTCTTTTCATGCTGTCTCTGTGCCTGGATTTCTCTTCTTAAACCCCATCTGGCATGCATTCACTCTTTCTTCCTCCCACCTTATTCCCCTTCACAAAATTAACTTCAATGAGACTCAAACAGTGGCCTCTGCCACATTCAGAAAAATGCCTTTAAACTTATTCATAATCTGGAAAACTCACTAGCATCAGTGATCTGAATTACTTTTTCCAATAATCATGCCAATATCTCCTCCATTCCCCTTCTTCCCTCTTCTCTCTCACCCCCCTCCATGTTGCCCTTCTCTCATTTGTTCTCCTTTTAACTTGAGCTGGGAGCTTCTCAGGGAATCTTTATCTGCATCAGAAAGTGCTGTGCATGTTCATGAAAGAGAGGATTGAGATGAATGAGACCAAAACATCCTGATAACTCCAGACACTACTGAAGATGCTACAGCTGAGCTATGTTAGTAAACACTAGCCCAAAAGGGCGAGTTGAGAAATCATAACTAGAGATTCAGCTTGTTTCAAGAAATGATTACCTGAGGTGAAGTCTGGTAACTCCTTCTTTAACAACAAAGGGTGGGTGTTTTGCCCTCCCAACTGAAGGCAACAGAATCCACCTGGAACTCCTGTCTTCCAGCACATGGGAGAAACACACAGCATAACCCAAGCTCTCCAGCATCTCCAGACCTGCAAAGAGTGACCCTTTTTAAAGCTCGGGATGACTGCATGCTTTCCACATAACCGTGCTAGACTTGGTATTCCTCTCCCAAAACCAGCAACCACTGAATTTCACTGCTATCATAGGACTAGTGTGCTGCCCGTTTTGCAGGTAGGCAACCACATCTGTCTGCCCTGCCTTCTCCAATCCAAACTGAAGATAATGTGTATATACCCAAAAATGAGCTGTGAAGACTATTTTTTCCTCCTAACATACAAAAGAGAGTAAAGATGTATTGATAATTTGTACTGATATTGATAATTTGTATAATGGTATCATTCAAGAGGGCCTGAGAGGACCCATGCACTGTGAAACCCCTACTCTGGTGAGTCTGTCGCCCAAGGCCTCTAAGAGTGCTCCCAGTGAAGGCAATTCCACTGCTGGGAAAAGCACTCTGGGAAAGCAGAGAGGGAAGGCACAGACGCCAGGGACAAGAATGAGAGGCAAGGATGGCTCCTGATCAGCTGTAAAGGGTGGAGGAACCAAAAGTCTTATGACAGAGGCACAACAGACTCTCCTGCCTATTCCTTCAGCAGTCCCCAATGGCAATTTGAAACCATACAATTAATGCATCAACATAGTAGTTGCATCAACATAGTAGTCTAGCATCAAACACAAAAAGGAGCGTGTGTTTGCATGCTGGCAGTGTAACATTGAATCAGCATTTTCAGTAATAACAAAGGAAGAGCAAAAAGATACCAAAACAACTTTCTTGCAGGGTAGAGCATCAAAATCTGCAATGGTACAAAACTAGACTGGAATGGGTATCTCAGGAAGCTGGTAATAGCAATAGCATTTCACCCTGAGACTGACCAGACTAATAATTGAGTTATTAATGTCTTAAGACTCACTACAGAATTCCTCACTCCTTAAGAAAAGTTGTCTCATTTCATACACAGGGAGAAATTTCTGTCAAGAACAGCTCAAACCTTTCTCTGTGTTCTGATGGCTTTCTGGTTGCCTGTAGGGCATTAATGGTTGCAAATCATTTATATTAAATGGAGGGCAACTACACTTTGAAAACACATCTCAGGAATGAAAAAATATTAACAAGTCTGCTCAGTAGCTTCAGTGAAGGAAACAGGGCTAAATCGCTTGCAGATTTAACTCTATTCATTTGTAAGGGTCCTTCCAGCTAGAGCAGAAGACATGACACTACTGTGCTTAAATCTCAGCCCAGGCCTGCCAGTCTGAAAGCTGTTGGGGAGGAGCAGATGGAGTTTCCACAGATGGGATGACTTCAGCATCCCAGAATAAACACCCTATAATCTAGGAGGAAGTAGTTAGTGACCCGCTGAGTCATTTAGACACTTACAAGTCTATAAGACTTGATGGTATTCATCCAAGAATACTGAGGGAGGTGATGGAAGAGCTCACTAAGTCGTTGTCCATCATTTATCAGCAATCCTGGCTAATCGGGGAGGTCCCAGATGACTGGAGGTTGGTTGGCCAATGTGACACCCATCCACGAGAAGCACCAGAAGGAAGATCTGGAAAACTACAGGCTTGTCAGACTGACCTTGGTGCCCGGCAAAGTTATGGAACAAATCATCTTGAGTGCAACCACATGGCACATACAGGACAACCAAGGGATCAGGCCCAGCCAGCATGGATTTAGGAGAGGTAGGTCCTACCTGACCAACTTGATCTCCTTTTATGAACAGGTAACCCAATTAGTGGATCAGGGAAAGGCTGTGGCTGTAGTCTACCTGGACTTCAGCAAAGGCTTTGATACTGTCTCACATGGCATTCTCCTAGAGAAGCTGCCAGCCCACAGCTTGGACAGGGGCACTCTTTGCTGTATCAGAAACTGGCTGGATGGCCAAGCCCAGAGAGTGGTGCTGAATGGTGCCATATCCAGCTGGCAGTCACTAGTGATGTTCCCCAGGGCTTAGTATTGGGCCCAGTGCTGTTTAATATCTTTATTGATGATCTGGACAAGGGAACTGAGTGCATTCTCAGTCAGTTCAGAGACAACACCAAGCTGGGTGGAGTATTGTTCTGCTGGAGGGTAGGAAGGCTGTGAAGAGGGATCTGGACAGGCTGGACTGATGGACCTAGGCCAATGGTATAACGTTCAACAAGGCCAGTTGCCAGGTCCTACACTTTGGCTGCAATAAACCCGTGCAGTGCTACAGGCTGGGGGAAGAGTGGCTGGAAATCTGCCCAGCAAAAAATTACTTTGGGGTGCTGGTCAGCCAGCCAGCTAAACATGAGCCAGCAGAGTTCTCAGGTAGTCAAGAAGGCCAACAGCATCCTGGCCTGTATCAGCAACAGTGTGGTCAACAGGAGCAGGGAAGTGATTGTCCACCTGTACTCAGCACTGGTGAGGCTGCACCTCAAATCCTGTGTCCAGTTCTGGGCCTCTTACTACCAGAAAGACATTGAGGTGCTGGAGACTGTCCAGAGAAGAGCAATGGAGCTGGAGTAGGGTCTAGAGAGTAAGTCGTATGAGGAGCAGCTGAGGGAGCTGAGGGTGTTTAGCCTGGAGAAAAGGAGGCTTGGGGGGAAACCATATCACTCTCTAAAACTACCTGAAAGGAGGCTGTAGCAAGGCAGGGGTCAGCCTCTTCTCTCAGGCAACTAGTGACAGGATGAGAGGACATAGTCTCAAGTTGTGCCAGCAGATGTTCAGGTTGGACATCAGGAGGAATTTTTTCATGAAAATAACTGTTGAACATTGGAATAGATTGCCCAGGGAGGTGGTGGAGTCACCATCCCTGTAGGTGTTCAAGAAATGACTGGATGTGGTACTTAGTGTCATGGTCTAGTTGACAAAGTGGTGATCTGTCAAAGGTTTGACTCAGTGATCTCAGAGGTCTTTCTGAACATAAATGAAATTCTGTAAATGATTCTGTAATCTTGTTGACGTTTTCATGGGACAGAATTATTATTACAAAGAGCAATCACAATCTCCCATCTGAAAATAAATTTAACTCTTGAGAGATTGATTATCACTAACCCTTACACTGAGAGGAATCTCAAGACTCCTCCTCCCAGTTTACTGACCTTCAGTTACTAACTATTTGTCAGGAATGTGATTCTTTTTCATGGAGAAATTTTATGAGAGGGTGTAATTAATCAAAGCATCTGACTGCAGGAAAGTGCTAACACCCACGAAAGTTAATTTTCAAGGACTTGTAAAGATTAATGCACCTTTCTAATAGTACTACAAAATCTATTTGATCAACAATTCATCCCTGAGTTTTTATCTCTGCTAAACTAGCAGAACCCAAGGGACAGTCCTGGAGTTGAGAGAGCGACAAGAGCTGACTGTGTTCAGCAACCACCATACATTTCCTTATAATTCATTAATATTTTACTAAATTTTTTATTCTCTTTCATTAAGAAGAGCATGGAGTTGTATCACTATGAAGCAGCAGTTGCCTAAAGCTAGCCTTATTAATTTTTTTTAGACTTCATTTAGACTATGTATTTACCAGTTTTCTTGTCAGGGCTTTGAAGGAGAGATAGTCTACTGTTCTACATTAAAGCACTATGACGAACTAGCACAACAGACGTCTGTTCTGGGTTAGTCCAAGCTAATTCTGGAAAAAAAGATAGCAAGTGGTCATTACAGGGGACACGGATTAGGTACCTTAAAAACACCATTTTCAACTGACTTTTCTTCACTGCAGTTTAGGAGCAACCTCTGCCCCATGTAAACAGTAGCACAGTGAGGTCTCCTCACAGCGTTTGCCGTGCTACAGTGACAGGACCTTGGCACAAGTGATTTTTCTTTTCGGGGGAATACTAGGGTAGAGAAAGACTTCATGGAGCCTCTAAAACACCTTGTTACTTTACAGTAACAGTCCATAATGCTGTAGCCATAACACAATGCTAAGATGTGGTTGATTTAGCCACTGCTGTGAAAGACTAAGTTTTATTTTGGTGCCTTTTAATAAGAGGGAAGGAAATGCCTCACATTGCTCAGCAATGACTCCTTTGGGCAATTAGGAACGACATCAACAGGATAGAGGGAGGTTTGCCCAGAAAAATGAAGGGTGCGGGCCAGAAAGCAACAACAGCAGACCCTTGGAGGTTTGAACGTAACATGAAGGCTATCCAGAGGCAAGACCGGGAACACCTTAAATCAGGAAAAACAACAGTAGCTGCATGAAGTCCATTCTGTTTTCTGTTTTCAGGTTTACAAAAGCTCCTGCAAATGAGTGAGCCATGTGAAAACGTTAAAAGGTTACAGATAAGACATGGAGTAAACTCAGCTGTATCTGTGTCACAACCAGCAATATGCTGCATTCCTAACTAGAAGATCCTGGATACATTTTGGAAGGGACTCAAGCTGCCAGGCTCAAAGCCAACACAATCTGTGGGTGGGTGCTGGATGCTTGCCTTGAAATCCTCTCCTTGCCAGCAAACCTATGGAGTAACAACGGCATCCGTTTTGGAGGGAGATTTCATAGTATTCAAAGCTAGAAGAGACCACAAGCTGATCTATGCGATCTCCTGCCATTAAATTTCGCTACTGCCCTTTCTGTTGAGAATGACAATTTTGGCTATAATAAAGCAATTGATTCTTCAGTCAACCAAGCTATCTGCATGTTGCAAGACTTCGAGCAGGAAGGGAAGATGGAACTCAAATCCTTGCAACTACAGATGTGGTACAACCACACATTCCTTGTAGGTGATCCACATACCTATCCTGAGAGAAAATCAAGTTGATTTCCAGGTCTCAGCTGAGCGATCAGGAGACTAATTTTTTCCCCTGGCGGATCCAAATCTTATCAGCAGTTTCACATGTGATATAAGACTATGAGACACTAGATAGGTATCTTAAAATGAGAATTCCCTCTACTATCTGCTCTATCAGGTCACTCATCTAAAACAGTATCCTGTCCTTGAGGAGTCGTACAAAGGTGAAAACCACCCCCAGAAAGCATAAATATCCTTCCTAACCCCTGTGGGCAGCCAGATGAAGCCCTAGAGCATGAGACTTTATTTTAACATCAGGATGTCTTCCAGAAAGACATCAGGAAGACAACAGGAGGAGACAACACGATGGAAAGACGAAGTAAAAAAATACAGCACTGTCTCAATTGCGACTAAACTGTCCATCTCCAGTACACTATGTGGGAAACTTACAGGTTAGACATTTTTGAAGATCGTACTCAGAGATAAAATGATTATTTAAATTATAAAGTCCCAAACTCTTCTTCTAGCCCTGCCCAACCTTTGAAAAGCAGCAGCAGAAGGAATTTTTAACAAAGAAATTAAAAGAAGGTAGACTAAGCCCACTGAAATGATCGCATGAGAAATAAACATAACAGAAACCTGAAAAATGAGAGAGCAAAGTAGGCTCACTGTGAGATAACAAAGCAAGCATTAATTTGAAAGTGGAAGATTGAACCAGTTTGTTCTGTATGTGAAGAAACAAATATTAACAATGTGATAACATTTTCAGGTGAACTAACGAGTGCAAGGAGCAGAAAAGTCATGAATGAGGAGTAAGCAAGTGTATTTTAGGGACAGAGGGAGATGAAGCGCTATGTCAGCATGAGTTACCTAGAGATGAAAGGCAAAAAACATGACTCATTCGCTATTTGTACAAGTATTTTCCAAGTATTTGGAAACAGACACCATAGTTCCAGCACTTAGCAAATAAAGATTCTAAAAGATAGGCTGACATTATCTTTCTAGAAGACTAACACTTACATTTTTTTTAACCCTCTGAGATATTTATGAGTAGCCAGGGGGTGAACTTGGAACTGTGAAATTTAATTAGTGAGTCAATACAGAATTATGAAGCTTAAATCAGGTCAAATTAATTTTTATGCATTAGCTGTTGGTCTTGATTCAGGTGAGGAACCAACAGATCCAACCTAACAGACCTTCAAGGATATCTGCTTAAACAAGTTCCATGTGGATTGTATTGCCAAATAATCCACTTCATTCATTAACAGAAATGGAGGTCATTCTCTAGACGGCATGTTAAAAAGCCCATCAGTTATCACCATTGGGAAAGCTTTTTATATAAAGACTGGGAGCATAGAGGCAGATACCTAAATCTGGAGGGTTTGTACCCTGCCCTGAAGCTGGTGAGGAGCAGACCACCAACAGGGTTGTATCGTCATCATTCATTGATGCTTCACATCAATTACTAGAACTTCATCATCCCTTGCACTATACTCTCCAGGCAAGGCTCTCCTGGCAGTTTGCAAAGGCAGCTGTTGCACACAGACAACCAGAGCTGGGAAAGGATTGGTGATTTATCTCAAGTCACACAGCATGCATCTGGGTTTGTACCAGGGAAGAAGTCATGGTTTTGCCAATAGGAATTATGAGAGTAAACTATCAGTGGATTTAAAAGATGTGCTTGCTTCTATTAAGGTCATGTTGAGTGCTGTTGCTAGCATCAGTCCTACCACTGCAGCCACGGAATTGTTTTCCTCAGATCCCTCCTCTGTTTCTAGCTCCTTTTATTGTGGAAAAATTCACATGGTTTTGCACTTATCCTCAGAAGTACTCATCTCTGTGCCCATACTCTCAGTGTTCATCAATCTTTTCACCTCCCTCTGCCAGCCAATGCCCGATTTTGGCAGTTCTACCTCCCATTCTCTACTCAGAGCAGAACAGCATTAATGAAGGCTAGCAGCTACTTGATTGTAACAAGAATATCATGCTTTATAAATCCAAGCAAGTAATATGAAAGTAGCATTCTATCACACTGTGCTGTGGTTGTCTGGTATCAAAAACAGTGGTATATGAAACATCTGAACAGGACAAGGGTTATTTTAGCTTTTTATATGTGTCCACTTGAAACTTTCGCACCAAGTACAGAAACTCAGACTGAAGTATCTGCTCTAAAAATCCTTAGCTGTTCAGTTTCTTCATTTAATGCAACAGATAGTGGTTTCTGTATGCTTATGTATTCTTGTTTTTAACTTTCATCCAGAAACAGAGAGAAAAAATTCCCTTAGAATGTTTTATTGTTTTAAAGCCATGGTAATAGTACTTGAGCTGCAGTTTTAAAACTAATCACTCAAGTTTTAAAATCATGGTGATCCAAAGGATTTTGTCAAAAGTACAAGGCAGGGATATTGGGACAAAAACCGACTGAAACCCTACAAAACCAAAACCTACTCAAACCCCAGAAAATACTATTATTGTACACTAAGCTGTGAATAACTCAAGACAATGTCTCTAGCCAAATGGCAGCAAGCTTTTATACAAAACTTGGAGGCCAAGATGGTGCACACCAAGAAGGTATTTGGTGAAAGCACAAAGGCAAAATACTTTCCTTGTGGACTTAGCAACTTTTGTTCAGTTGCACCACTAAGCCCAAACAAGTCTCCGGGTTATTTCATATGGTAGAGTTTCTGTGATCGTTCTTCCAGTGACACTCTAGGCAACTTGGTTTTCTGTTGATGGCTCATTTTAGGTTCTGGCTACAATGCATCATCATGGGGCTCCTGTGTTTTGCTTAGCAAGATTAAAGGAAACATTCATAAATTTTTAAATCTGCTTTCTGGCCCTTCCTCCATTCCCTGAAAATGTCGACTTGAAAACAGTTTGCTTCAGAGTATTTTTGCAAACCAAGGTTGTAAATTAAACTCAACAAGTAAATGCTAGGCCCCAACTAAGCTGGTACTGTCTTCTCTGAAGTCTTTGTAATCACTGCTCTCAAAAGAATGGGAAAGTTTAAAGCAATAGTCTCATACTAGAAGGTAGTTAAACCTCAGACATTGCTAAACGCTCACCATTCAAAAGCAACTTCTGCAAAGAATCCCCAAGGTATTTGCATGTGCACGCAGTAGAAGGTATAAGAATTATCTGAAAACTACTAAACAAATTTTTAAAAAAATCACTTGAGACCTCTGTGTTTAATAAAGAGCTGTGGGGAGACTATTCTATATTTTCAGTTCCTCTGAATATTTTTGTTGCAGTGAAATGAACTAAAGGATGTATGTTGCAGTTCAGCCTGTAGCAAACAAGCATATTCAAAGATAATATTCCCAGTGAGATATGTAAAAGGTGACTTCTTCTTAGGGCTCATACATACTGTCCTGTTAGAGCGGTGGGGGAAGATACTACCCACTGGTTGACCAAACACACACACTCATAGGTGAAACAGGAGGTAGCAGTTTAGGTAAAGGCAAGATATTTTTAATTTGTAAAGGTACAAGGGGTTATCTTGTCTCCTTCAGGGCATATTAACTTAACAGTGAGCCAAAGCCAGCAATGCAGGAGTAAACAATAATAAGGATAGTGTTATACTGCCTTATACTGCAGACTTCTATGCTTTGTAGGAGCACTTCAGTCTAGATATGGTGGAGACAGGAGAAACACATTCATGACCTTCTTCTGACTGCCAGCTCTAAACTTGGGGGAGGAAGGATGTCTTCCAGTTTTATTGCCATGTGTATTTATCTAGCTAGTACTTCCATTTCCCCTGCCTCATCATTAGGTAGTTTCCCAGCTTCACCAGGTAGAGAATTCATGTTGTTAAATTGGCAAGTGGATAACTTTTTCATAAGCAATTCAGATGAAAGTGGTTTCAAAGGCAGAGCACAGAGAAGACAGGTTTGACACCTCAGGCCTCAAAAGGAATCCAGTTAATGGCTCTGCAAGAGACTTCCAGTATGATTTAATCCCTCTATTGACACCCTTTATAACCCAGCTAATGTACTTAGCCTTGTGAAGACAATGTCAGGACTAAGCCGGTAGTGCTCAAGATACTCAGATTTGATGATGATGGGGAGCTTGAGCAACTTCCATAAGGAGTGGGAACGGGCAGTACAGTACATACACTTATCTCTTTACAGGTATGATATAAATAAAAAAGAAAATAAAACTCGCAATCCCTCTGCATCAGCTCTGAATCCTAAACGATTGATTCTGGATTCCCACACTTTCAGTATACAGAGTCTAAACAGGTTCCATTCAGTTCAATGATTATAAAACTATAATCATTAAACACCAGCAGCAAATACTGCATCAAGGAGAGAAAAAATTAAAATACCTCAGAAATCTGAGCTTGCCCATAAAAATGGCAAAACCTCCTTCCAGTCTGGAAACTTATGGACTTTGTTCTCCCTTTGCAAATTGAATTAAATTGCAAGTGACCTAACTATTTTCTGCACTCTTAACCTTTAATGTTATTTCCCTTTGGCTGGCAATACTTGGAGTGCAGTCCCAGAAGCCCATCCCATCAAACCAGACAGATCATGGCAACACATCTCCTGTGTTGAGAGAATGATGAAGGCAGTGGGGTAACAGGGCTGCACACCCTGGTGCTCATCACTTTCCTTCTTCCTGGCACACTACAGATGCAGTCGGCAGAGTGCCATCTGCCAGCTCCCTGCGGCACTGACCCCTTCTACTGTCCTCTCTGAGACACCGGCGGCTTGCGAGGAGCCAGTGCTTGCTCTTTTCATCACAGCTGGCTTTTACACCCAGCGAGCCTCCTTTCATAGGCAACTTTTTTCATTTGCTTATTGTCTGGCTCAGAGGAATAGCTAGTTTAGGGAGGCTCGTTTGTTTTTTTCTTGAAACAAGTTAGTATTTAGGGTAATGCACTGCCACATTTTCCAAACAGTTCAATAAAAGGGAGAATTTTTATATACAGTGACTCACTATCTCATAGTTCCACTCTAGAGTGAAAAAAAAAATTGACAACGTTGAACTTTGAGAGTTTTGAGTTCTAGACTTTCAGTTAAGTAAGAAGAAAGTTAAATAGTGTCTTCAATAAGTTTCTTTTACTCATAGTGACTGAATATGCAGAAAGAATTTTAAGCACGTTCTGATCTTTTGTGGAGGATTTGGAAAGACTGGAACATTAAAACAGTAATTTTCTACAGCTTAAGAAAAACTCCAAATCAAAACTCAAAGGACAGCCAACAAAACAGAAAGCAGTTTGTGGTGGTCCTCACTACCCAATACCTGCCATTCAGAGGAGAGTTTGACCTGTGCATTGCACTCACCATCAATGCAGTTCAAGGTGAGGGCGTTCTGAAACAGCTCTACTACAAATCAAGATTGTAACTATAAAGATAAATGACAGCAGCAAGTTTCATCAATTGATAGATTTCCTTCTCCCTCCCTTGTTTGAAGGCTAAATGAAATTTATCTCTTCCCAAAAGGGGTTACGTATGTTTTTTTCCTGGTTTCATAAAATCAATGTCTTCAAAGTCTGTGAATCAGATGACAGAAGAATGAAATAATAAGAAGAAAATTATTTTCTCCCTTTATTTTTTGACCCCCCTGTCATGTTACTACTTAAACCTGAAGAAGTTCAAGGTTCTGGAGACCCCTACCTGCAGATGGATGCTTTTGAGGATAGGAGAGGGTCTCCATGCTACAGCCCGTACACTTGGCAGCAACTCCTGCAGATGCAGCTGAGCTCGCTCTGAGACAGCCTGCTCAGGGATCTTCATCCAAACACTGCTGCCACCTGGCACTGATTGTTGGGGAAGTGCTCAGCGGGTACAGTTCTGCACAGCCCACTCGGGGAAAAATGGGCACTGCACCTCTAGTAGCACGGTAGCACTGAGAGTTTTAGCCAGTATGGAGAAATACGGTGTTATCCAAAATACAGATAGTCTTGACCTATGAACAAAGTTAACGCTATCCCAGGCAAAACCAGTACAATGTCCTAGGAAGGTAGGGAATTAACCACTGTTTTCATCTGAAGAGGTGGAAGAAAGCAAATCCCCTACATAATTTTTAGTATATCTTTCCTATCTACTGCTTTCCGCCAACTATGAGGATACCCAGCTGATTCTAGAGGACAACGTGCTTTACTTGCAACTTTAGTTTATAAAAAAGTATTTTTGTGTTGCTCCTGATATTTGTGTAGAAGCTTTCTATACATATACACATATATTAATAGACATTGGTCCTTCAGTAAAGCACTCTGGCTCTCGAAATCATATCCAACACTTACCCAAGGCTGGACTGGTCAAATATACCACTGGTTGGTACCACACCATCACTGTGGGAACACGACCACATGGAGGACACAGAAAACTCTCACACTTTCAGTTCAGTAAAGATGAAATAAACTCACTTGTTATTTTTCTTTTCACTTTCCAGAAGGCTTTTCACTGCTTCTGCTCCAAACAGCACTGAGTCTACAGTTCAGGAAGGAAAGCTCATTTCTTTAAAACAGGGCACAAAACTTAAGTACCGAGCAGCTATAACATTTAGGAAATTAAGAGTGGGATGAAGCAGAATTTTCTTTAGTGCTTGACCATTACCATACTTATCTACTTTGTACTTATTTACTGCCTAGTGTGAGAATTACTGGTGAACTCTAGATAATAATCATGTGGTAAGCTAGGCTACACAGGGGCAGCATGCTAATTGTTTTCATACCCTCATAAACCAGAATAATTTCCCAGCAAAATGGTTCAGAACAAAACCAATGACAAGCCTTGCTCACAAAATACTAATCTGTCTGCAAATTGGTTACTTCCCAGATATTATTTAAAACTCAGTTTAATAAACTTACAAACAAAAGAATTCTGTTAGAAAGGAACCTGTTATTTATGAAGACAGCTAAATGTGCAATTGCTTTTTCCCAGTGATGGAAAAAAGTACAAATCCGCCCTGGGATCATCAGACCATCACATGAGTGAGCAGAGCTCACTCACAGAGGCTGCTGTAGTGTCATACCAGAGGAAAACAGCTGGACTTTGGTCTCTTTAATTCAATAGAAAGAAAGCAGATCTTAACCTGTGCACAAGAGATTCCTGAACCATTAAGCTCCAGTTCAAATAGGAAAAATACCCATGGCAACAGTAAACAGAAGTTTGCAATTAAAAAGGCAAATTGCTCACTGTGCAGGAACTGGGGTTTTGTAGGAAAATCCACAGAAATACAATGGCAGGAGCCTGCAGCTGCATGCAGTCCTGCAGACACAACATATACAGCCACATTGTCCAGTCCTTCCTCCATAGATAGAACAAAAATATTTCCCTTACACTGTAGACTTTTGCTACACTTTGGAGTTTCACACTTTGAAAACCTGGTTCAATCTGCCCTGTAGGAAGCCAAATTGGAAAAAGCACAGAAGTCTTTTGGCCTTCATCAGTTATGAATCACCCATATGTGATAGGATGTTACTGTGTTTTAGCCACACGAAGGAAGCCTGATAATGAACTTTGTACAACAAACTGGACTTACACTCCTCAAAGCAGCCAAGGTCATGTTCACCCTATATGCACACAGGGACCCTTAAAGTCAACAGGAATGATATCTGCACTGAAAGGTGAACTTTTGCCTGAAAACCATGCTAAACTAAGACACAGAGTCATAAGTTTTTACATATCCATCTTCCATGCATCATACAATGGCCAAAATGCATGTGCTTTGCACACATGGATTCATCACATGCATTTTATAGACTACACCACTGCATTTAGCAGTTCCCTTTTTTCTCATCTATTAATATTTTTTCATATGACACTTTCCCACTTGGTCTCTAGATACTGATCTTGCTCTGGAAAATTATACTTTATGGCTTTTCCCTGTCGACAACAAAAAGTAAAACCATAGTCTGCCTTTCATCCTGCTCTAGGTAGAGCAGAAAGACACAGAAAGACACAGATACTGACAGAGCAGACTTCCTACAACACGTGTTTCTAAAGAAAGTGAGAATTACAGGCAATCTTTAGTCATACATCACATATGTTGTTTTTCGGGGGGTGTCCAGTTTTATTTTCTAATAAAGGAAAATTCATAGGAAGCTGCATTTTTGTTAGTAACTCTACTCCAGTCCATAACTCAGCCCACTTGCTAATTGTACACCTACAAGTGGGTATTATACTGTGATTATACTACAAACGCAAGCATCATGAATCACAGACCACAAATCCTAGTCTCAATTCTGTTCCACAGCAGCATCACTCCAATTGCCTCATGCTCCTGCACAGCATCCTTCTCTGCTACAATTCAGTGCTGTAGTCAATATCTGCTACTGGCTGCATTTTATGCGGGGAAGTAGAAGGAGCTAGTCAAGAGAGTGAAGAAGGGCAAGTTTTCTCTCTGCTAATTAAGTGCATGGAGTTTGCAGTAATGGTAAGGGACGGACATGTGGGTGGAAGGTATGCACTGCCCTCATTTTCCAGATTCTTCCTTTCCTTTGGTTTTGTGTCAGCAATGCTGCATGTACATCAGCTTTTGATTTTTATGCCTTTGTGGGTCAGGGCCATCAGGGTTGCTATATACACACAAACATACAACATAGCTGTTTCACAAAAAAGGTTTTTGTGCATTAATGCTGCAAAGGATTTGCCATCAGAAATTTACTGAAAATGAGAACATCAGCTCTAGCAAAAGATTGATACAAAGAAGTGTTATTTAAAACACAAAGAGGAGAAAGAATGGGAACATGAGGAGAAAGGGAATACCAAATTCTTTTGCAGATATTTATTAAACAAAAGGATTGCTCAGATGTATTTGTCCAAATTATTTTCTGATGTAACTTCATAGGCTTTAGAGGAGTGAGAATGAGAGTATCTGCTCTTGAAGTGCATCATCTGTTCACCAGACACATGTAGGTGGGCAGATTACGTTTAAAACAATAAATTAGAATTTTTTTAAAAAAAGAAAGTGCTGGATGCAGCTCACTCAAGACCAGTTTGTCTGCATTGATCTTACCTTCTCACAAATGAGTCAGTAGAAACAGGACTAGAAACTAACTCAAAAAAATTCAGGCATGACTAAAAAAACCCATAAAGTTAATTTAATAATTCAGAGTTACACCTGCAACACTCAGCTGACCGTACAGATGAGTTAGTTTTCCTGGGACGACACTTGTAGTAAACAGAAGAGATGTTACCATAGATGTTACCTCTTCTCATTTACCTTCATAAGAAAAAGTGTACTGGCCACTTGAGATTCTGTTCATTTTTTCTTTTAACCATGTAGGTTTGCTTCTGTTTTCCTAGCCCTGAGAAACCTGATTGAGGCTCACTAAGGAGTACTGAGATGAACAAAGAGGCACTATAAGGACTGTCACTACAAATTTGTATTTGTTCAAAAGGGCTATCTTATAGAAGGAAGACCACAGCAAGCTTAACAACTTGGGGTACATCGCCTGAGAGTTGGATTGCTTTTTATTTTGTTTCCACATTGCATGTGACAATGAAAGGTTGTGACATTCTAAGTGGTTCCAGACTCTATCAGGCTGTCCACAATGAATTAAAAAACAATAAAATCCAGATGCTTTCTCAAGTAAACACTTCCTTTCTCAGCAAAGCAAAGTAAATGCAAAGGATACTGCTGAATGTTTTCCTGCAACATGTTTTATATAAAGGTATCTTATACTTCACTAGCACATAAGTGTTCTCCTTCCAACACAGTAAAGACTCTGGCAGTCTTTTCCTATATTTCTGGTGAGGGAAACCAAAACCTTGAGAAAATATCTCAAATTAACTATTTTAATTTGCTTGTCGATATTTAATGAAGCCTACACCTAAAATAACACTGACAAGCTAAATTAGCTCCTGGAGCACGGCTTGCAATGAGCTGAAGTAAAATAAAAATATTATTTCTTAAAAACTCTTAAAAACAAAAAAGAAAATTCAACTTTCAAAGTGCAGAATTTGTGTCCCAAACAAGGAACAGGTAATTGTTTACCAGCAAAAGAAAAACATACATATTTTTATTAGCAGACTGAAAAAGCAAAAATTAGTAAACCCTCAAAAATGACAAAATAAATTCATTGTGTTAGACCATTATTTTCATCTTCTAAAACATTGTTCATAACACAGGTAAGGACCTTTAAATCAAGTATCAGTTACTCCTAAGTAGGACTATGTTCTTGAGAAACATTTCGAACATGAGATTCCAATGCAATGCCTTGGAATTTTCTTAAAAAACAAAACCAAAACACATACTGCCAGATCTTGGCCTGTAGATAACAACAATTCATCAAACCTGGGTGTGCCTAAAGAAGAATATAAGTACCCTGATGTGGATGCCCTCGATACCTAGAACTATTGAATGAATGGTATCCTTACAGACGCTACTTTTAGTCCTTTTCTGTTGTGACAGTACTTCAATTTTCATTGTCCTTTCAGTGCTCCTGGGTTATAGTGAAAAAAAAATTATGGTAACTATTTGCACAGCCACTCTCTTTCCATTAAAGCCCAGCAGCACACAGCAGACAGACACATCTAGCCTTTAGCAGCAACAACAGGGATCTATTTGTCGGAAGATAGTGGCTTCATTCCTCTTTGCAATACATATGACTTTCCATAAGATCTAACCCTGGCCCCCACTGAGATTCAGCAGTGTCAAGGTGGAAGGTTAAAGCACTAGAGCAAATTTATTCTAAAATACAGTTCTTGTAAGGATTCTACAAGGCATTGCTTGATCCAGAAGAAGCTCTGAGAGATTAAACAGTTCTATATCTACTCATCCTCCAATAAAAGGATGTATTTTCAAGCTTAAATGATTGCCAGGAAGTTTTTGTTTCTTTTTAATTCAGGATCTTTAGTTAATATGCATCAATCAGCCTAAGGCGAAACCTGATCCCCCCTCCCTCATGCCCCCACCAAATCCTATCCCTAATCTTGTCATCTTGAAAGGCAACAAGAGGTTTCAATATAAATTGATAAAAAAGATCCAAGTGTATTTTATATAAAGCTTGTACTCCAACGACACTCAGTGTAATCCTGGAAACCAAGCAGAGCTTTCCTTTTTATAGGATTTTTTTCCCCCTTTGAAGAAAACAGAAAAAAAAAATCAAGCAGAAAACCAGGAAAACATGAAAATCAGCAATAACAAACAAGTGGAATGAGGTAATCCTTGGGAACAACTGAAATTGTTACTGTAGCCATTGCTCCATGCTTTAAGATGCTAGAAGATCTGAAAATATTTTTGCATGCTAAAACCTCACATTACAGTCCCATGCTTTTTTCTGATGCAGATGCCATTGCTACACCTAAAAATTTGTCACTTCCTCACACCCATCTTCTTTCGACTAGCTTTGGGTAGCACTGGGACAGATTCTCTCCACCCTTCCCTCTGAGTCTCTGGTAACTCCATGGAAATCAGTGGAAGGGTGCTGGATGCTAACCTCACATGGAGGTATCAGTCCCACTGCGACGTTAGAGAGAGGAGATTTTCAAATTACTTTATTTTAGTTGTTAGACACTCTCAGTTCTGAGAAAAGGGGTTTTCAGTTTGGCAAACTGTTGAAAACACATCCTTTTAACTTATCACACGTTCTGATAAAGCAATTTGGAAAGCCTTGAAAAAAATCCTTGAAAGGAAAAAGGGAGTGAAACATTCTTTAAAGATGGCTTAGATAGAAAGAATATAAATTTCTTCTGACCAGACCACATCACAGAGGTTTACTTGATAAAAGCAACATGTTGATTTATTCTATTCCTTTCCCCTGCTGCCCAAGCCGTGAAATACAGGCAGATGATGCAATCCCTCTGAGAGAGAAGGAAAGGGGAAGAAAAAAAAAAGAAAAAAAAAGGAGAAAAACAAAAAAAAAGAGCCAGCAAGCAAGGCAAGAGACTGTTTCACCACGTAGCATATTGCTGGCATGTCTGAAGTTACATAAGTTGTTCCTGAAGAGACTGCAGGAGCTCCTGAGTTCACTGCACTGCAGGCAGGACTGGAACTAGGGTATTCTAGACTCCTCCATCCTCAGAGCTCAGAGCCCACTCCAGCAATGCTTCCACTTGCCTTCAGCCCAAGCAGGAAAAGCATCTGAAACAGACTGACAATCTTAAAAACCAAACAAAGCTGTCATCACCATTAGTGTTTATTAAAACCAGAATCAAACCCAACACTGGTGATTTCTCCTAACTACAGATTAGCAGAAAGTCTTTTGTTCCAGTGTCTGAACGCATCAAACATGTTTATCCTTTCAAAACAAAATACAACAAAACAAGAGCAGACGCAGGAATCATAGTCTCTTCTAAAATTGTGTGTGTTCTTTACCAATTCCTGTATAGTATGTTTTCATGACTAAGTCATTGAAATTTACTTGAACTCAAGATCATTCTTTCTATTTATAAATGCAATATTAACTATGCAGTGTTAATTTGTATGTGAAATGACATAAAATTAAGTTAACATAAAGTTACAGCGTTAGATTATTTTATAACACAATAGGGTCATTTTTTCAGTGTAAGAAATTATTTTAGTATAATGTATGTATCTATTATCTACACATACAACAGATGAAATTCCCTACAAAGTCTGGAAAGGCTTGCTGTATTTCAGTGTAGCTTTGAATTAAACAATATCTAGGGTATTGCTAAATTCCTCCACTTCTCCCATTCTCATTTTATTGCAACATGAGTCTCATGATATTTAGCCTTTTGGAAAAATTCACTAGGCCCTCTTTTGAAAGAAACAACTTAGGACACTCAGTTTTCATTTATATGAATTTAAATAAAAGCTACTTTTTTTTTATCATCAGGGATTTACTTAAAATGTTTAATAGTTAAATCCTTTAAAAACCAGAAGAGAAATTGAAAAAAAAATCAACCTCCATTTAAAAAAAATAAATATCACATGAACTTCTCCACAGTACAAGAATAATTAAGGTCCAGATCATTCAGTTATTTCCAATTTGAAGAGAAGTATATTTATTTTAAAACTACAGGGTCTTCCTAGGTTTCATCTTGCCTGTCACAACCAATTAGTCAAGGAAAATTATACATAAGGGCAGTGCATCATGAAAAATCAAGCCATGGTTATAACAGTATAAAAACAGAAACACAATAATATACAGATATCAATTACGCCTTCTTTCAGCTTCTTACGTTCAGGGATCATCGCCCTTGGTGGATATCTGATCTGCACTGAGCAACAGCTAGAGGTACAATAGGGCAGCCTACGGCAGGAAGTGAAGAACCTGGCCAGATGAAAAACAAAGGAAAACAAGATAGAGGGAGCATACTGCTCAGTGACATTCTTGCCTTAGATCTTCATGCCAAAAGATCATGACAAAGCATACAGGCATGTCCTAGGTTGTCTGAAAATACAATATAATGCTAGCCATGGACAAACACTTTATTTAAGCGCTTGTCTTCTGACAAAGGAGTCATTACAGACCCCTCAAAGGTCAAATCAGTGGAGGAGGTGACTCAGGAGGGCACTGGTACAGATGTTCACTTGTTTACTGCCTGCTTCAGTCCACCCCAAGCTTCCCCATCATAGCAGCTTCTTAAAAATATTTATAATGCATGGCAAAAAACTTGCACTGATGAAACACCAGCTGAAGTCATCAGACCAAATTTTGCTGAACACATGAACACAGTGGGCTTCAGATCTGTGCTCGCAGATGACCAACATCCATGCAGTTTGACTGCTACATGCGTGTGACCAAACATCTTGAGGAACCCTGTGTTGTTCCCTTTTCATGAGGAATCAAATCAACAAAAACAATAAATAATGGTTCCTCAAGAGAAAGAATGCTTGTGGCTGGACAGTAGGATTGTGAATGTTCTACCTGTACTTGATTTGGACTCTGCTTTCCATCAACATTGATGTTTAGACATGTCTAAACTTTTCTGAAAACAGTATAACCAAAACAACTAACTGAACAGTGGGACCCAAGAGCCTATGCTTACACTTCCAAAAGCCTTTGACATTGAAATGGCAGACACAGCCTTAATTGACTCTGGCAGTACCTCTGCTACCTCTGAGAGCTCCAGGAAAGAAATGGCTTTTTGGATGGTGCACTGTCTGACTTGCAACCTTGAGGAGTTCTGTTCCTCTGCAAAAGCGCAGGGCAGAGGGCACTGTGCACCCAGACTCACCCCTTCAGCAGTCAGGAAGCTGGTAATAGCAGCAAGAACCTCTGAAGATGAAATGTTGGCTGTACACTTGTTTACCCTCTTCTTGGAGGATAACTGACCCACCCCCCTTGTTACCTACGTCTTTGAACTAACTGTGTCACAAAACAGTAAGCAAATGTCTCTGGGATGGGCCATATCTTATCACTCAGAATGAACACTGAGTATTTCAGGGTCTCTCAACAGCTGTGTCAAAACTTAGTGTTGCCCAAATCAAAACCTTGTGTTTTTTCCCACCTTAGGTTCAAACCTTTCCCACTTCTCAATCACATTAAGACCAATTCTGATTTAGGCCTCCCCAAGCATCGACTGCAATCCAGACACCAGAGGGTAGCTTCAGATTAGAATAAGCTGCAGTCTCCGGGCCAGATCTGGGATCTTTACTCTCTACGTCTTATGGGTTGATGTCTACAGCTATCCTCAGGGATCTCTGCTGGACTAATTTTCTGGCTCTGAGCTTGTTTAGAGACCTTGAAAGAAGTTTGTCAAGTTATTTAAATCATAAGCATGACATGATTTATATACAGATAAAACCACTCAAGATGGCAGAACAAGCTTTGAGGCTTTCTTCCAGTCCTTTGTTTCCAGAAGAGCAGCAGTACCGCAAATAAAGCTGCCCCTGATTGCATTGCTGCCACCAGGATGCCACTGATGAAAAAACAGAAATTTGTCCCCAGATGGCCTGCCTCTCCCTGTCCCCTTACATGTTTGTAAAGTAGGAGATGTAGGATAGTTCCCATTTATCACAGGATACTGGCTGACGTTGATGGTGAATGTTATTAATAATAGAAATAAGAAAAGGAAAGGAAACTAAAATCTAAGTGGTCAGAACAAAAGAGTTGTTTGATATTGCATGCCAAGCAAAAGCGGAGAGACTTAAAGATGTTAAATCCAGAATCACTCCTGCTGTTCATTTACAGATCCACCACTCTCAAAGGGATACAACAGCACTTCAGAATATTTAGACTTCAAAAGGAAAAAAAAAAAAATACAGGCCTGCAGAACATGGACCCACATATTTCTCCATGTTTTATAGACTCCCAGTCTGAGATTTAACCTTAAATCTTACTTAAATAAACAAAGTAAGAAACATTTAACATTTTTATTTTGCAACAACAGCCATAGACATATAGATCAGGGGTGGTAAACGCTGTGACTGTGAGCCCTGTTTTCCCAGTGTCTTGGAGATTGGGACACCATTGAATAGACAGTGCTTGTTGTGGACAAAGTCCCAATACTGCCATGACACTCACTGCTAGTGCAGTCCAAACCAGCATGTCTCCACAGCAGAGAAAAATAGCTTGCTGCCAAGGATTTACGTAACAGGTGTAAACAGCCAAGGAAATACTCTGGTAAACCTACACACTCAGCCCAAAACCCATCACCAAGACAATAAAAACAAAGAAAATAAATAGGGGGGAAAAATCCAGCAATTCTACAAACACACTGACTACAATGTTAAACAAATATGCCAAATTACTTTGCAAATTGCCAAGCAATGTACTACTAGGTTTCCTCCTGCACAGTGTCAGTACTGCGACCTCAGGTCTGGTTAGGATCACCGCTGTGAAAAGTAAAACTTGTGGGATAGGCCATACAGTTTCTTTGGACAATAGATTATCTTTAGAGTGGTTTGAACAGAATCAAAGTGCATACAAAATTCAACAGGGAAATTTCGGACTCTTTCAAAATTCAATGACAAAAATCTCATTTGTGTCAGCACAATTAGGTTTTAGCCTCGACTTTATGTTATGCTTGTTACATAATATGGATCTTGGATAAAGCAAGTAATGCATGCACCAACAGCAGAAGAGACATCCTTATTTTGGGAAAACTGTCCTTTGGCAACTGTAATATTTGTAAGTTGAAATGATGTTGTGCTCTGTTCCCAACACTGACTTTGTACCAGTCATTGCAGTTTTCTATGTATCAGTGGCCACAGCTGTAATAGGAAGGCAAAACCATTCCCACAAGCACTTTGTTTTTAAAACTCATCCAGACTGAGTGGAGAGGAAAAGTTATATCCAGAGCTATAGTATGATATCATTAAGCATCGACACTGAGTTTAATAACCAGCAAAACTTTTCCACTTCCATTGAATTCTTTTTCTTTCTTTTTGTTTTACAGCCTGCTGAAACAGTGATAATCCACACCTGGTTAGTGTCTTGTTCAAGATAGACACCAAATAGAAAGCCCACATTTGGGATGAAAGAGGCAGGCATTCATTGCACAGGTCAGAAGAGCCTTTTAGCACTTTTCTGCACAGCAGCAGTGAGAGGCAGGTGGGGACACTGTTCTGCTTTCTGAACCCCAAACAGTTCAAATTTAGTTTTCTTGATCCTTCTTTTCTCTGAAGAGATACTGGATTTAATAAAAACAATGAAATAATTTCAAATGTTTCCAACAGCAAACACATAATGTGTACACAGGGAAAGCATGAAATGAATTGTCCAGTGACAGCTTTATCATACATGACAGCCCAAAAGACCCATTGGTATTACTCACTAGAGATGGTAGGAAAACCAAATGGTTAATATGTGGACAAGGTACTGGCAAACAATGGAAATCAGCATTATGTAGGCATACTATTATAGAGGGGCATCCAGTAATGAAGTGATGAATACATTAGAGCAAAACCAGAGATCAACAAAGGCTACAAACGAGGACAGAAACTATGCTCCCCAGTAAAAGTAGTGAGAAAAGCAATGTAAAGTGGTGTTTCTGAAATTTCCATATCTCCTACATTATCAACATATGCTCCTTAAGCATCACTATGATCAGTTTACTTCTTGCAACAATAGATGAGTAATTACTTAATGCTGTAATAGATTGTATTCCATATCTTTAAAATGCAACCCACTATGTAGAAAAGCATTAAAAAACCTAACATAATTAGCCTTATTGCTGGAAGAAGGCATCAGAAACAAAGGCAACCTCCTCCTTAAACACAGGCACGAAACACCCCATGAACACAGACACATGCTATACATATGAAGGAAAAAAGATCTTTCAGTGACTATTTATGTAGGAAAAGAATGTACCACCAAAAAATCAGAGAAAAAAAACAAGCAAGCCAAAGCAAGCCTCACGGAGGCAGACAAGCCAAGGGAGCACCGCATGACTAAGCACTGGGCTCACGGACCCCACCCCCTCAAGCAGCATTTTGTTTTCCAAGTAAATAGCACCTATTTTTGTGGTTCTGTTCCATTCCGCCCATTTCCCTCAACACCCACCACCACCCCCTGAAAACATACACACACGCCCAGTGCAGCAATACAGAATTCTGCATATTCTTTGCTGACATACACATGCAGGGAAGTGGCACAGATATACAACTCACACCACCATTTACTTATCCTCATTAGTACCACGCCTTGAAATTTTCTCAACTGTTTGAGTTCAAGAAGGCAAATTATATTAATTGGTAACTGCAGAAAAGATGCTCAGCAATGTGAAAATGACAGCAAATTGAAAATGTTTCATAGCCATTATGCTAGTGATTTGTTAGTGTCAGGGGGCAACCTTCAATATCTGAAATGCAGGTCTTACATTAAAAACACAAATGCAGCTACATAACTCCTAACGTGCTTAGAAATGGAACTGATGATTTTAACACTTCTACTGAAACCACTTTCCCCTCGGATGTGATTACAGATACTTGAGGAACAAATATGTGGTCTTAAGACATAACATCTCTGAAACCTGCCTACTGCTTTACAATGAACCATGTCACGCTGTATTCACAAATTTCCATTGTACCTGCTGACTGTAAACTTCATGTTCCTCACAAAAAACAGACAACAAAATGAATTGCAAGAACAAAAAATCCCATTAAAAAAGAAGTGCATTCATAAGAAAATTCAATATTCTGCCCATGAGGACAAGAACTGGGTCAGAGTTTCTCCCAAAGATATACCTGTCAAACCTACGTTACAAACACACAGCTATAAAATGAATTTAAGCAATCAAAAGAGACAAGATCTAAACTTTGTTACCCTTGTTTCACTCTATTACAGTAGAGAGAATAATGAAGGAAGAGATGGATGCTATTGAACAAGAGACGTCATCTTCTCCCACATTATTCTTCATCATGACATACCACGAGCAGAGATTAAATAGAAGCCCAGAAAGTTCAAATGATACAGCTATCAAACTTTGGTGTTTCTAATAGACCCTTCACAAGGGTACCTGGACTATTAAAAGCAGATAGTGCAAAGGCTGTAAAATGGATGAGAGAAGAAAGATAAAGAACGGAGCTACTCTGAATCACTTAACAGGATAACCATAGGGAAATGAGGACAGGAAGGAAGAGCCAACACTAACGTGTTTAATTTTGTCTCCTTGCAGTCAGCAATGCACATAAGAACCAATTCATCTCTCCTTTCGATCAATGTAAATGATCAGGCACTCCACAGAAGACCACGAAGTACCACCGGTTTCACCAGAAAGAGGATTTTTAATGGTCTTAGATTGCTTCAGATTGTCCAAATTACACTCATGCTAAAATGAAAGGAGCTTTTCTCCATAAGGGTGGAGAAAACTTGTCTCTATTACCACTCCTTTCTAGTGATGATCCAGGAGGCCTCTGCACAATGAAGCAGGAGGAAAGCTGGACTATCACCGTATTAGTTCCTTTTCTGAGAGCTAACATACCTTCCAAGTACAACCCTTACTAGACATCTGAGAACCCACCAAGGTGCAGACCATGCCCAATATCTCCCAAAGACACAATTCCACAAGGAAGCAGTCTTTATTATTGCAAGGGCTGCAGCCTGTGGATACATGTGTCCTTTTAAAGGGAATGGTGTAGGAGCCCACCCAGGGCCACTGTTCTTCCCATCAGCAGTCAGTTGAATGCTCCCAGTCACAGGCAGCAAAATAAGGGGATGCCTCTGAGATCCTGGACACCAGCAGAAAATTAAAAACAGCCTAGTGTTTAATAGCAACCTTGATTATAACTACAGCATATGGTTCTTTGTCTGTGAAATGGGATTTCTTTAGGATAGAGATTATAAAGCATTATGTTTGTTAAAGAATCACCACAGTCATACAAATAATATAATACAATCAAGCAGTAAAGCTAATAGTGCCTCTTATTCACAGATCTGAAGTTTAATGACTTAAACCTGGCAGCACCATGGGAGACTTGAAAAGAAGAGGTTTTCCTTGCTGTTAGAAAAGGGCAAATGAGCACACACAGGCAGATTAAATTACGATCCCCTCAAAGGCAGGAGAAGAATCTGTGGTTGAGTGGGTAAACTCACAAATTTTAGACCCATGTTTGCATGCTGCCCTTCTCAGTAGTATCATTTTATCAAAGAGACTGTATTACTAGGCATCTCTATCTGTACCACCCAGAAAAGTTATAGAAGCATAAAACATAGAGCAGAGTTAGGTAGAGATACTCCACCGTGACTGCCAGACTAAAATGACACTTCTTAACTTAATTTAGTCATTTTAGGCTGTATAAACTCTGTGAAATAGTCACTTTTACACTGGAATAAATGCAATGAATGGTGTTTCTAACCATGCTATAATTATTCCAGTATGACTGGCAAAATTTCCTTTTGTGAATGAGTTCCTACTGCTTCTGGTAATAAATTTAAGGAATTATATAAATGAGAATTAAATTTATTTTCAGGTAAATCAACTTTTAGCAGAGAGGCCGGAGTGTTAAATGTTTGCTATTGCTGTATAGTACTTCCTTGATAATTATTTATTATATACACAGTACCAAGAGCCACTGACAAAACAAACTTTTACCTGCACTTGCTGAGAGACAAAGCAGGTTAAACTCATGGGGCACCTTGGTTGTCCTTGAAATTCAATAACACTGCTGTCATAGAGCTGAGCTGCTCCAGAGTGAAATGGCAAGAACTCATTTCCAATCCTATTACACATACTAGTTTCATAAGGCCTTGCTTCACCTGTGGCTCCATTTAAACTCTTCTAGTTGTAGGCGCAACCCTTTAACTTGAGGTGCTGCAAGTCTATCATGTGTGGGGCCATCTGATGGGGAGCTTTTGTGCTTTCTGCATGTAGGAGGAAGACGTGGTAGGACATGCAACTAATAGCCTCACAGAACTATAGAATCATTTAGGTCTCAATGTGTGTCACCACAAGGAGCAAAATTCAACAAAAGGACAAGTAGAAAAGACTTTTCTGAAAATATTTGCAGCTGATGCATTTATAGTCTCCCACGGCCATTCTAAAGCTGTGCATTTTACGGCATGAAAAAAGAAATTATGAGGGGGGTTTCTGGGCTATCCCATGCCAGCAATGTAAGTTGGGTTTGCAGGGCTGGATTAGATGCTTCCTCCTCCCTGCCCAAGGCTATGGCAGCCTTTTTGACAGTGTGCAATGGCCAGGAGGCAACTACAGTGAGAGGAATCCCTGGAAACATTCAAGGTCAGGTTGGATGGGGCTTTGAGTAGCATGACCTACCCTCACTGCAGGTGGGGTTGGCCTAGATGATCTTTAAAGGTCCCTTCCAACCCAAACTATTCTATGAGTCTATAATGGATCTGCAGGTCCCTGTCATCATGGGGGGCACACCACACCACACCATGCCGCCACTGTCACTCTGATACTCATCCTAAATGGCCTCATGGTAGCTTCAGGGAAGGGCAGCATAGCTGCCCTCTTGGGAAAACCAGACCACAGTGCACAAAGCCAAGAGCAGCGTGGGGAGCCCATTTTGATCCTGCTTGTTCATGTCCTGCTACTTCCTTACCAAATCTCTCTGACCAGTGGACTATAAACAGGCAGAACCAGACGTTATTGTGGGAGAGGGGGAGGCAAAAGTTGTTCATAGTATTTGTAGCTCTTTTTTGCTTTTAAATATCCTTTATGTATAATGGTAATATCTGCTCTATAGAACTGCACGTGGACCCAACCATCACATTCACCCATGCCATAGATTTGCAGGTCCAAGTCTCCTGTCGCTGGGTTTGAAACCACTTCAATCCCCCAATACCAAGGGACTCACTGACAATGTAGAGTGAAAAGTAAAATCAGATCTCAAAGAGGGGAATCAATGTAAAGCATGGCAAGAACAAGTAATGTATCTCAGCAAATGTGCAAAACAAACTCTTGTGCTTCATGACAAAGTGAGAAGAGGATGGTGGGCTCCTATGGGCAGGGCTGGGTTCACAGGCAGCCAGTCACCACCCCACACCTCTGCACCCTGCACTGGGCCACCAAAATGATTTACACTTTGTCTCAGTGTTTCCCAATCAGCAAGGAGGGAAGGTGTGCTGCAAGGAAAGGGGAGTTAACACCTGGCTTTCCTGGGCCAGGAAAATGTAGTGTGTGGAGGCACAACTTGATTCCTTTCCCTTAAACAGATCTCTGCTTTCAAGCACCAGTGAAATGCTAATAAGCAGAACACTGCATCTCTAAGTACCCAGTAGCAGTATCACCCCATCTGCAGATACAGCTCTGAGGGAAGTTGTCTAATGGTCGCTCAACCCAGAAAATGAGCTAGCATCAAAGTTAGGCAGCTGCTAAAGCCAGAGGGCCAGACTCATCCTGTCTGCTACCACCCCATTGTAACTTACATCCCCTTTACTCAGAGATGATATGGGAGCCACCAACTACCCCCTCAGCACCAGAGAAATTGATCTCAGGAAGCTGGATCCCACCACTTGGCTCCTTGTGCCAGGAAGCTCGAGAGCTGATTTTTGCAGCTAAACAAGACAACACCAGCCATCTGAATGATAGAAGAAGAAAATATTAAAGCAAAAATATTGTGGTCCTGAGTGAGCCAGAGCTAAGACTAGTACGTGTGTGAAAAGAATCGCAAGGTCAAGCTGGAAAGCCGCTTGAAGCATGATTGTTCTTTGTGGCTGAAGGCAGTCAAAGGAGTGTCTGTGTGGAATGTGTGCAGATAAGCAAAATCTGTCCTGGCTTGATAGCTCGGACCCTTATTCTGTATATAAATGGAGTAATAAAGTTACAAGAGAGTTCTGCCTGGACAAAGTCTGTCTCCCATGGATTCATTCACTGGAAAGGGTGCTGAGTAAGGGACCTTCACTGCAGATTTTGGTATCAGTGTGCACAGACCCCAGCACAGTCCACTGTGCTGAAGGAGAACACACAAAGCATCAGGAATTTGAGCTGTGTATTTTGCCTGGCAGCTTGGTCTTCAGCAACTAGACCTGCTGTCCACCTCAGGAAACATGGGATGCTAAGGCGAGGACCAGGATTTCAGGAGTCCTGGGACCAACACTACTCTGACACAAGAGCCTTACTGTTGCTTTAACCATCCAGGCTCAGAGAGCCAACAACAGAGGAACAACCACAGGGAAGACAGAGCAAAGCCCACATCCCAATAGCTGCAGTCTTTGGACTTTGAAACAAAAGCATTCAATATATTAAAATGCCTAAGAAAACACACCTGTAACCTCTAGCCATTGTGAAAGCAGAGATGAGTAATCATACAGTCGGTTGATTAGGAGTTACAGAGCTATGGCAGAAACTTGTTAGTGCAGTTAGAAAGTTTCTATTCTTAGTCTGAATTTGGATGCTACTCTCTTGTGCACATAGAGGTGGTTGAGAAAGTTAAATAAAATACATTTCCTTATATAGCAGAAAGCTTTTAGGCTACAAGCATCCCATACCAGAAGGATTTTCAGGCTAAAAATTACATTATAATGACAGTTCAGACATTAATTCTTTGTTTAAGCCTAGAAGATTGAGCAGTTCTTAAAACACAATTGTTTTAATAAAAATAATAATGAAAAATAAATCCATGTCTATATAGAAAAGAATTATGGAAAAGTATCTCTTTAGGAGGGAGAAAAAGAGTTGAACAGTCTTTACTGAGAACTTACAGTATCTTTTAGTTCATGTTGCATGTTTCTACTATTTTTCTTTAAAAATTATCTTACAGAATAGTGGGGACTCTTTTCTCTACTATTGTTCATAGTTCAGAAAAGTCTGTATACAGGTATACTTTTGTGTAAAGATTCACTTTCCATAAAAACCCATTTTTAAAAAAAACATAGCTAGAATTAAAAAACAAAACCAGTAAACTTTCTAGAGATGCAGCCAAGTGTGGAAGGTAAAACATCAGGAAACAGATTACGGTAATGTTCTTCTACAGGATGCAACTACTTAAGTTCCAGTGTCAGTAAACAGTGGGAACAAACATCCTAATTAATCTGCAGGCCACAATTCCCAACCATTACCCACAGACTAGTTAGGACTCTTTTTCTCCCTAACATGAATATCATTGATGAAGAGCATCAGTCTGCCTGAGCAAAGTCTGACCTGGCAGAGATGCAGTCACAGGAGCATTGGAAGAGGTGCTCTTTCCTTCTGCAACACCTTTATCCATAAAACAACTTCCCGAAGTAACTTCTGCAAACTTTTTTAGAGAGGAAGAATTATAAAGACATTGAAAGGTTAAACAAGTTGCTCACATTTTTACATTGAACAAGTAGCAATCTGAACCTTCATGTTCTCTAGAAGGTCACCATACTTGCTGGCTTACTCAGTAAGCCAGGAGGACTCTCAAGATTTTGATTTGTATGTGTTCATCAATAATAGCTCAACAGCTCATAAAAATTAAAAAGAAAAAATTCAAACTAAGCATGAACACAGGACTAGCATCTCCACACAGACAAATGTATCCTGCATTTAATTGTGAGCACAGGAAAGCAATTTTTAAACAGTTCTGCTAAAGAGACCAAATCCACTGTTCCCGTGATAATCCTGACCCAGTGCATACACAGCTCCGCTCAGCCACCACCACTGGATGTGGTTATGAATTGCAGTGTCAGTCCTGTCAATGTCTTGGATGGCTAGAGAAAAAAGCTGTTAAAATGGGGTCTTTTTATTTAACAGGGAAGCAACACAGAAGAGAATACTGGGAATATTTGCACACACTGGTACAGTAAGAGTGAACCAGCTCGCCTGATGAAGCCACGTTGGACTGTGTGGAATTTAGATATGTACACTTATATCAGGAGCCCAGGTTCACAATGGCCACAGGGCACTGGGGTGTTCTGTTACAGACAAAGGTGTTCTCTTCTGGCACAGCCATCATAGCGGTCACAGCAAATGCAGAAGAATCCCTTCTTTTTGGGCTAGCTTTGTAACACTTAGCAACCTTTTGCTGTCAGGGATCAACTACACAGCACCATTCTCTGTGATGAAGTTCCCCCAGTTGTCCCTGTTTAGGGCAGGGTCTTCCTACATCAGGCATTTTTTTGTGCCCGAGGGCGTGCATGGAGAAGGCATGGAGAAGTAAAGAGAAGATGTTGCCCATGCTTTGCATCAGAAGAGACATAAAGCTGGTGCTGTGGTATTCAGGTAATTCATCCTAAAATCTCTCCCTAATGTTTAAGAAGCTGTGAATCCATAGCAGGAGAGAAGGAACCCGAGAGGACAAAGCAGGCAACAGCACTGGAGGTGAAAGCGCTGTTAATGAAAGCATGCTAGCACCTGCACACAGGAGGGTGGAGAGAAATGGCCAGCAGGCACTGCAATAAACCCTCCATGTCCACTTGGCAATCACACAGGCTTCGCTTTTTATCACTCAGTGTAAAAGTAGTGTAGAAGGCCCAGAAAATCATACACAGAGCATAAAGTTAAGCCAACAACACTGGCCAGCAACACAAGATGCTGAACAGAACTCAGACTAGAATAAATGAAAACAAAGTTCAAGCCCACAACCTTATGTAATGCTTGAGGAAGGCATGTGAGAACTTTAAAGGTAATTTAGAGGCTGGGATTTTAAAATTATTTTTAGTAATTTTAATTAAAAAAACCCAAGAGTTAAAAATTAGGTGAGAGAGTTCAAACCCAACTCTGCAGTCTTATCAGAGCATATATTAAATATATGATAAAAAATATAGCTAGTTCATTATCCCTAATAGCATCTGTGAGTTTCTAAAACTCACATTTCTGTCAACATCTGAATTGGTCACTGGAGGTGGTAAATAAGATGATTTGCCACAGATGTGAGGAACTGAATCCTAGAGCTGTGCAGAGAACAAATGAGAGCTCTGTTCAAGCCACAGCAGAGCCTTCTTTCCTCCCCTTTCGGGGCCAAATGCACCCACAAACAGCTGCAATAAAGCCATCACATCAGTTACGGCCCTACTGCTGCTGGGGAACTGCACCAAGCTGCATTTACTTGTTAAAAATCATTGATTTTAGCTCCCCTCTATATCCACACACCACACAATTCCCCTGCACACTATACTATCTGCTTAATTCTCCCAGGCTGGCTGTGGCATACCGTGACACACAAAAATCAATCAAAATCACTCAATACATCAGCAACCGAGGAAGAAGGGCTGCACGTGTGATCTCACCACTTGTTTTGTGGTGTACTTTTGCTGCCTGTCCAGCTAGCATGGAGACAGCACATTTCTCCCTTTTCCAACAATGTGATCTTATCTCAGGCGGCTGGTCTGCACTCTGCACTTTCATTTTTATTGTGTGGGTTCTCAAACTCTGATGCAAATAGTCTGCCGAACATCCTCCCTCCGCAGCTTGTGTGGGGTTTTTTTCCCTCTTCAACCTCCTTCCACACAGCGCGCTCCAGCGTCAGGCTGGCTCCGGCCAGCTCCCATTGTTCACATTGTTATTTTCATGTCAAGGGCGTGAGAGGATTTTTTTTCTTTTTTTTTTTTTTTATCAGAACAATCATTTAAAGCCTAGGCCTTGAAAATACACTTGCCATTTGCAGGAACACAGTTACTGGATTCTCTGCAAGGCCAAAGATGAGGGACAGATCCACGCAGTTAAAATAACTAAATGCTAATAAAAATTAAAGCTGAACCAAAGAAGGAAGCCATTTGCAGAAGAAAATGAAGACACCAAAAATTTAATTTGTTCTGCAGTGGCCTACATAGAAGATGAACTGCCACAGCAGATTAGACGAGTGGTCCACAGGGGCTGCCGTGCCAGCACCGCTGTAGCTATCTCTAAAAGTGCGAGAGAAATGATGCGTGTGACCTGAAGTGACAAATGGGAAGAGGTAAGTAGCCAGCTAATTGTGCATGGCTGTGCATGAGCTGTACAGGAGGTTCCTTCCTAATACCTGCTTGTGAGCAATTCCATCACTTTTTTCTTCAGGTGCTGCAATACAAATGTTGCCTTGTGATGCAAAATTGCTGGTCTTTCAACAATAAATCCGCAGTGTTTATTTCATGTACCTCCATCTCTTGCAACTGCAGGCTGCAGCCATTGACAAGGTGTTGGAAAAGGAAGTATATCCTTTCATTAGCTTTACTTTTACTTATGGTATAGAGTATGAATCTTTTTTTGGGGGGGGGGGGGTGGAAGGGGGGCTTCACAGGAGGAAATGAAAATATTTCACTATTCCTTTCACAGGTTTGGGGGTTTTTAAAATATTTTCAGATACTCATCTCCTTCACAGTTCAGAAAGCCTCAGGTCTGTCTCCTGTAACCTTGCTTTAAAATCTCTTACACACTGATCCTGCCTCCTCCTGTGACCGCTTTTATCACATCTTTTCCAACTGCTGCACTGAAGGAGATGGCAACCTTTCACTTGATATTCCTGCCTGCCCTCAATTCTATGCCATGTAGGTTTACACCTTCTCGTTGAATTTTAATCCCCTCTAATATGACTGAGTATTCTAGAGACTCCAGTGGTTATTGTGGTGTCCCTGAATAATCCACACCAGATTACTCATATGAAACTGTGTTTGAAAGAAGAAAGCCCATTAGAATTCACAGAAACTTTTGGACCTTTGTAGGATTTTCAGCTAATATGGAATCTCCTACTTCTCTTTCTACCTTCAGAACCCTTCAACCACCTCCTCTCTCCATCCGTATTTGTGTTTGCAACACTTGAGGCACTCTTCATCCTCTACACTCATGTTTTGACCTGAAGCCCAAGGGAAGTCTTCCCACTGATTTCATAGGGTTTCAGGCCATTTCCCAATTTACTTTCCACTCCCTCCTCTAAATCCTTCAAATCCTTACAACGCTCTTGGTTCAAGTACCAACCTCTCCTAATGACGAGTTTCCTCTTAACGTTTCTTTGCTCTGAGTTGCTACCAGTCATCATTTATTTATTCTGTAGCTTCAGATCATGCTCCTTGTTTAGAATAGCAGATACTTGTACTTCCAAATATTACCTCATCAGTTCAGGATAAATGCTCCTTGCCTAGTAGCTCCATATTTGCTTTCAAAGTTTTTAATAGAGGTACACCAAAAAGGTAGAGGTACACTTAAATAGAGGTACACTTAAAAAAATAGAGGCACTTGGCCAGGAACTGGTTCTCCAGGACAGTACACTGTCCTTTCATGTTCCTAATTATGCTCTGAAGTGCCTCAGCAGCAGTCAATATCAAGCACCACAACAACAACTTCCCCTCATCACAAACAGCTAGCTATAACTGGCTAAAATACAACAGCTATTCATAAAGCTCTCTAGTCCTTTAAAGAAACAAACAAGTCTATTTCTTACACACTTGCTATATCATCCCCCATCTGAAGAAGCATGCTGAGACCCCTCTGGACTTCTTCAGGATATAGGCAAAGCCCAAATTTGTTATTTTTTGATTCCACACTGTTTATTCAAAAAGCCTTAGATATTTACTGGTACCTTTGAGTCCTGGCAATTTTTTGAACTTCAGGTTCTCAAGAAGCTTTACATCTTCCTCCTTAGATACTTCAGTCTCTGTTAAAGAGACACAGATAGGTTAAAATTGTATTTACAAATATCAGCTTTCCTCTCCCTGTACCAAGCTGCTACTGATATGGTACTTTTAGCTTTGGCTTATTTTGAGCAACCCCAGGTTTTGATCATGCTCTTCTGCATAATTCTAGTCAAGTTCCAGCATGTCACTACTGATGGTCATGGAAGGCCTTTTCACCTCTGCTGGCAACAGATGCATCTAAACTATTCATCCCTTTCTAAAATAGATGCCTGTTGCATCCTCTTCCCTCAGCACATCCAGCAAACCTTCCTCTTCCACTCATGTTGCATACATCCCCACACACGTATTCCTGGATAGTAGCATACAGAACTATGGCAATGGTACAAGGGCTGGCAGCAGAAGGCCACACAAGCTCTGGCTGGGTACAGTGAGTAGATGGGTCCCAATTGTGCTCGTGGTGGCCACTTGAACAGAGAAACGATCAGCCTTTGTCTCACCCAGTTTCTCAGCCCTTCCAGGTGGGAGAGAAAGGACTGATGGATACCTGTCCACTAACAGAGGGTCAGGAAGGTAAGCTTGGCATGACTGTGGGGTAAATCAGATGTAAGGTAGACAAGGACTGCTCCTTCCTCAGAGGAGTTACCCACCATAAGTGTGCGGTCACCACTATTGCTACAGTCATGACCCTCAGGGCAGCTTCTCTTCCCATCCCATCCTCTCACACCACAGAGGGCATATGGAAATTATGCCATTTGCCCCCAGAAGTGTACAGAAGCCAACATATGGGCACAGGTGAATGCAGGAGTACAACATGGAGCTACCAATGCTCTCTCCTAAAACCTTCCCTCATGCTGGGTAGAGGATGACCAAGAGACTGACTCTAGGAGAGGAGCAGTAGGTCTTGGTAAAGTGCTTTGCTACTGGCCTGTTATTCTTATTAAAAATAAGCAATGTTATAAAAGAAATTGCATTCCCCCAGGTCTTGAAGAATTTATCTGATGTGAGAAGAGGTCAGGTGATCTACCTCAAGTAAGTATGTACTTCAGAGCCTTTGAGTGAGATATACTGAGACAGCTAGGGAAGCACCTCACTTTAAACAAAGTCTATAACCACATAGTTTGCTCTGCTTATAGTCATCAGTCCTCTAAACACTAATACCTTTGTCTTGGTCTTTGAATAATAAACCATCATTTTATTTTACTTCTAGACCTTCCTAACACTGTGGAACAAGATTAATTAGGGTAGAAAAATAATAAGGGAAGAAGACAGATGCAATGCAGAATAATGTGCACACCAGAAATATGCTGCAGGAGCTCAGGGGGGCAGGAAGATGGAAGGACAGGTGGAGCAGGATGCTTACCCTTTGTTGTGAGAACATAAATCTCATATAACCTGTGCCTCCTCTCCACATTCTTCCAAAACAGCTACTGGGGTACAGGCACAGAGCTCACAAGGGAGCTTTCTACACCCCTTCCTTCATGTCACTTGCCAGCCAGGACATAATTTCACTTCCAAACCTTAAAGAGGGGTACATACATTTTGGTAGGCAACAAACAAGCTGTGCTTCACACACCTGGAGTAGGTGATATATTTCTCCAATGGAAGGATGTCAGGGACACCAGCTCTACCCCACACCCTGAACCTGGGATGCATCTACAGAGGGAGGCATGGGACTCTACCGCTCTTCTCTAGTAAACAGTGCTGCTTCTTTCAGATTTATGCTCTGTTGTGCTCATAAAATTCAGTTATAGCCACTATCAAAATGTTAGTAATTACTTAATAATAATTAGCCACGCTAATAATGGATATAGGCCCCCAAGGAGTACTCTCATTTTTCCTTTTTTTGGACATTGGCGTGACTGAGAAAGAGTTATTTCTCAATAAAGCTGGAGCTACTGTTTCCTACAGTTTAACTCATCTGCCTCATTTTGATCATGCAATTTATAAGATTCGAGGGGGTGGGGGGAACCAACCAAAAAAGCCCAAACAAACAAACAAACCCCCTAAACAAACAAACAAAAAATCCCCAACCAGATAAAGGTCTGAAAGGAATCAAAAGACACAAAAAAAGAGCACTGAAAATGGATTCCATTTTCAAAAGTGCTACTATATAGTCTTTGCATTGTCAGCCCTCCAAAATATCTTGGGTTAAAAATTTTGCATTATTTTTATTCCAGCTGAGGAATGGTGCCCTTGACTAGTCTCTTGTGTATGTCTCTTTTTTTTTGAGAGAGAGCATTATGTGAAGAATTAGTCAAATTTACTACCCAGAAAACACAACTATTTACTCACAAGCAATATAAAGGACACATGCAATCTGATGCATTCACTGCAGACTTATTCCTGTCTTACTAGTTCTTGGGAGGCCTAGTTGGCAAGGGTTCCCTAATGAGCTAAAAAGAGAGAAGACTGAGAATTGAGTGGGGAGCACCATCCCATGCTTTGGAAGCAACCACTCTGTTTCCTAGTAGGGCTGGGTTTCTGACCTCTAAAAGACATAAGGAGAGAGAATGTGAAGAAAAGTGAAGAATGAGCACAGAGCTGACCTGCTAGATAAGGAATTTCCCATGGGAAGGCAACGAACTCCCTGCTGAGCATTCGTAATTTCTTCTTGTCCCTCCAGGTAACACAGTGCTACCAGAGGCATGGTCACACCTCTCTTTAATTTTATTCTTCTTTGATGCAGAAGACATTTCTTATATTTGCATTCTTAACCTCTATGTTTTATTAGCTGCAGCAGACAAAGCATGTTTTGTGCCAAATAACGACTTGATTTGGAAGGGTTAAGTTCTTCTGTAACAGATGTCCATATAATTATTTAAAATCACATCCAATCCTTAATTGCTGGTAACAAAGACTATATGCAGCAGATAGAGTTACTGGGAATACCCTTGTGCTTCAGTGTTGCTGGCAAGGAAAAGGCTTGCCAACACTGACCATTTTTCTGTGGCTCACTTTGCACACCCTGCTTGGGCTGATGCTGCCAGCGGTGGTAATACTGTTGAGAGTGGTACACAAAATGCCTGTCAGAAAGCTACTTCTCCCTAGTCTAACTATAAAAGTAACAAGATCATGGTCAGAATAACTACCTCCAGACACTCCAGCCCCTGAGAGCTCAGGAAGGCATCTAAGCAAACTACTCAGTCCCACCTTTCATGAACCAGTTGCTAGCTAAGAGGGAGCTACAGGGATGGAGGAAGAAGGGTGAAGAAATGAGAGGAGTTATAACAAGGTATGCAGACCAGGTGACTGGGGCTGTCTGGAGGTACCTGCTGAGCGGCCCTGCCCTTGATTCCTGCAGCTTGGGTAGGGCAACGCAACACACCAGATCTGTTGCTCAGACTGTGTACAACACTCATCAAACCTGCTTATGCCATCAGGAGTAGCAAAGGGATCCCAGCTGTCTTCTCTGACTAGCAAGGGAACATCCAAGACGGATAGAGAAAGGGTATCACAGCACCGTTGTCCATCGAAGGCAAACCCCCCTGTCTTCAGCGTCCCTATTACTCACTAGGGCAGCTGACCACTGAATACCTTATCAGTCTTATCTTCCTGTGTTCTTTTGGCTGAAACAAGACATCTTACCCAACCAACAACAGGGAATGTGGTAGACATGACCACATAGCCTCCACAATAGCATAAAGCAGCAGGAGAAAATAAAAAAAAAAAAAAACCACCAAAATCACTTTATAAAATCAGTATTTTGGCAACATTTTCCAAAATTTTATCTCACTGAGGAAGTTTCCTGAGGAAGAGGGGTATACACAGGAGCCACCACCACTACCCCTCAGTCCTGTACCACGTACTCCCACCACCACATACAGACACTTCCTTTCAGAGCAAGCTAATGTCTTGCCCCCAGGAGGCACACTCTATATACCTGGAGCCTTTGGAAATGGGTATTGGTCACCTTTCTTTCCCCTGGACAATGCTCTGTCCTCTTACATGCTTTTTCTTGCCTCCTTCCTTGCTTATAATCCTCATGGCCTTCACTTTCCTCCTCCACAGCTTGCCAAAGAGGCCCCCTGCCCCATGTGAAGGCCTCCTGTATCCCATTACTGACCATGGGAACCTCCTAATCCCTTGTACTCGGTTTTCATCATTATAGATAAAATGCAGATTGAGGCCTCCCAGGGCATCAGACTAAACAAATCCTGTGACTTTCAGCTAGCCTTCCACTGAGCAGCACTGTAATATTCACTTACAGACACAGTAAGTGCAGAAGCACCTTTTAATAGTAATAAAAATAACGTACTTTTCACTCCGCTGAAAACATGGAAGAGTTCCAGAAGCAAGTCAGGCAGTCAGCCTCCCTTCAACGCCCACTCCTCCAGGCATGTGTAGGGAAGAAGTTCACTTTCTGACATGGAAGCTTGTCATTCCTCCAACCCTTCTCTCTTCTCTGATGCCCACATACACACTCTTATACTTTTTTCCTGGATACCTTCCCTCCTTCAGAGATCGACTGAACCTCCCATCCTGATCACAGGCCTCTACATTCAAGGTGTAGTGCAAAAAGTAAAAACAGCATCTTTTTATAAGGCCAAAGCAACAAGCTAGGCTCTGGCTCAATGAAAGAAAAGATCAGTCACCCTCTCCAGACCATTGTAAATTAACTTTAAGTGATAAAATTATTCATTCAGTCTTTACTACTTCCTCTGACAAAGACTGTGTTGGCCAATTATGTCGAGGAATTCCACATTACAAATTGGAACTAATTCACTGAATTGTTTTATAGGCTAGCATTCATCAATTTTGCATAGGCTGTTTTGTTTTTAGAGCTAATTTCTAATCCTAACTCACATCACAGACACACATCTCTGCTTGGATTAATTAAGATCTCAGAGAGAACCTTCTGCTCCATTACCCTCTGTTACTGATTTGTAAAAGAGGCCATGAAGCAGCATTCTTAATGATAATGAGGGGGATATTTTATCCCTTAATGCCATTCCTGGTTCCTGTGCCTAAAATGCAGAGTGACATGGACATCTTTGCTGGCTGCACGGCATTCTTCACTACCAGATGCAATCCTTAATTTTTCTCTCCATAACAAGCATTTTGGTTAGTGATCCTTGATCCTTCACCCTTTCAAACAGTAACTGGAAACAGGAGAGAGACCACCACCACCCCACACTAAGGGGACAGATCATCAGAAACAGGACTAGAAGTGCTAAGGATCATAGGAAATTAAGGCCAGTACCAACAGATGGAGACAGAATGACTATTCAAGCCCTGCAGGTAAGGACAAGAGGAGTGTGGGAAAGCACTGAAGAAAGATGCCAGGCCAAGGGAATTCTCCTGCAGGGACTAACCAAGCTTTTCAGCCTCCTCAGATTAGAGTAACCACCTGGGTTTATTTTACGCAACCAAAGTAAAAATGCCCACATCAGCTGTGACTCACTGACCAGAAAAATCCAACAAGGTGGGTAGTATAACATTGAGGGTTTGCCCCACTTTTGATGGGGCAGAAATCCATCTCCTGGCAGAAGAAGGTACCAGAGTAAAGACGGAAAAGCTGAGTTACAGCAACAAGATTGGATTACTGAAGTGGCCAACATAGCCACGGTTCTGGCTCTCTTTTCCTTCAACTTAATTTGGACTGTAATCCAAAACAATCCTATTCCCATCATGAATTTCCCATAAACAGGAAGCAGCAGTGGCACTGATAAAAAATGACAGCTTCACAGCACTGTGGAGGGGAATCCCAGGATGTTCCTGTCACAGGCCCTCACTGCTCTGCAAATACCAAAGAGCTGCAGGCCTTGGAAGGACAGCCTGTATTTCCATGGGATGAGACCTTGGTAAAGAGAGACACTTTTTCCCCATTGTGCCCTTCATTGCCTACTTCTCTGCACCTCCCAGCACCTCCTCAGAGTTATTTACACTTAGAAAATTAGACAATCGAGAAAGGTTATCTTCATTTTAAATGGTTTACCTAATCTCATCCAACCCCAATTTTAACTGTTATTTTTGCAAAGTTAAACACAATTTGCAAAACAAAAGTGTTTGTCTTTTGTTTATCTATAACATCATCCCACATAAAATACACAGTCAAAAGTAAGTCTGTTTCTTTCCAGAAGCACCAAGGAGCTAGGTGAGTAGCCCACAGAACCCCATGGAGGTGAGTAGCCCACAGAACCCCGGTCTCTGTAGCATCCAGGCACATCTGTCTCTGCATTTTATACCAATTGGGCAAAAATTTAAACCAGAAGTGATTTCCCCTACATCGTACAAAAAAAATTTAACAGAACAGAGAAGCCCTGACTCCTTCAAAACCTGTAAGTAACATTTGCCAGTTTGTACAAGTCTGCTAAGAAAGGATGTTTATCTCAGAGTGTTAACTGATATCTGCCATTTTGAGAGACTTTTGACAGGAGATTGTGTACCATGACTCAGTTAGTGCCCTTATTTTCAGACTCAGGAATAAGAGTTTTTATGAGTTTTGGATTAAATACTTTTGGTGTACAAAGAAAATTATTCAGCTCTGCTACATTTTTTTCCATATTTTATGTTTCTTTATACTGGCTTAATTTTGGTACATCATCCTAAGGGAGAAACTAACTGAAGCATACAGCATTTACATTAGTACTACAGAACAAGAGAGATATAATCCATGTTGTCTAGAATTCCTCCACCAAACTGAAGACCAGTTTTACTCCTGCTGAAGCCCTAATCTGTCTGAATTCTTCAAAGGACAGGTGGATTTGCTCTGTCTCGTACCACATGGAAGATTTATATATTTCCTGAGTAACTTGATAAACAAAATATTTTGCAATTAAGATGGGTTTGACAGGTACAAGTGGAATCAGGCTAATTGTATCTAATTGGGTCAAAATAGTATTCATCCTGGCAACTAAAAGAGAATAAAAGGAGAACCTGCTTGCATTTTACAGAGTACTACTTGGAGGCCAACTTCTCTTCCCACCAGTGCCAAGATGCAGTGCTCTGTTGATTCTGTAGGTGTTCAGAACCAGACAGGACCTTTCCACTGTTCCCTGAGATACTGCTAATGAGAGCACCACTCTGCTACAGAGCTGCCAAAAGATGATGGCCTTTATTCTATAGGACTGGTTTGTTGACACTGGTGGCTCTGACTTCTGTAGCTGAGTAAAGACAACAAAGATGGACTCTGTGCTTGCAGAGTACTGATGGCATTCATTTGCCAACACACGCCATTATTTCTTATCCACCTGATGTCCCTGCATTTCATCCAAAACTCTCAGTTCCCAATAGCCAGGTCTTTCCATCTGGTCCTAGGAGTAGTTACTTGTAAGAAAACTGTTGAGTAACCAAGGGCCTCACAGCAAGGAGTACTTGAAGGAAGTACCTGCAAAATAAATATGGATGCACATGCAAACAGGTATGTGGTGATTCAGTTCACACTCCATGAATCCTACCCAGCCTGTATGAAGCACCACGTAGCAAACACAGAACTACCTGATCTGTGTGCAGAAGTCCTATTCCAGCTTGAGGGGAATGGCTGGGTAATGTGAGGTGAGAGCTTATTCCACACTAGTGTCTCAAGCCTTTCCAGGACAAGAAAGGCAAGGCCAAATCAGCACATTGGAGAAATCACTTCAAGGGATCAGGCACAGCAGCCAGTGACAGACCTATGAGCCAAACACCAAATCAGGCCCCACCCTGGCTACAGATTTACAGAGACCTAAGGACTGCCCAGCTCCCTAGGAACATGAATCCCACAGAGAGAATTGCATCCACCTTTTCCAGGCTCACTATAATGATGGTAATTGCTCACATATACTCTACCATGATGTCTCAAAAGCCAGGTAGCAGAGCAAGCAAAGCTGAAAACACTCTTTCTGGGTTTTTTATTATATTATAAGCAATCACCTTTGCCTTCATTATATTCCTACACAGACACTCTGGATGTTTTCTTTCTGTTATTTTAATAGGAAAAATGTATATGCTCTATTTCCCACTAAGTTCTTTACAGATGCAATTTCCAGATGCTTCTGATGATCACCTCTTCATTCAGATCTTCCTTCCCAAAGACCAGGTTATTAAAAAAGAAAACAAAGAGCAAAAATAAAACAACATTTACTGTCTCCATGTTTACCTGACAGTTTTTTCTTCAGGATTAATGGGGGCTGAGGCAGATAGGGAAGTTATTTGTTTGCTTTAAAATGAAAACAGGCAGGCTTGGAGAACAGAGAAAATGAAATCTCATAGGACTCAAGCAGTCTTTAAAAAATTCCACACGAGTAGTGCTTAATAGCACTAAAGGTTGATTCATGCAAGAAATGATACATCAAAGGCATATAATTTTTACTGTTACGTCAAGAGCTCAGTCTACATGTATGTCCTTATGCATAGTCAAGGCCTGCAATACAAATTAAAGCCGAGTCAGACTACAAGAAGGCTGTTCCATTCTCTAACATGGAACATATGTTAAGAGCATGCTTGCTTTACAAATTTCAGTAAAAATTTGGAGTACATTGATTTAGATACCAACATGAATTCTCACACCAAATTTCTTGAAGAAGATATCTCTATTTCTATCTTTCCAGCCTGTGCTTTTGTGGTTGCATTCCATCAAAGACAAAATGGGTAGCAGAGTCTAAATTCTAAGGCTGAAAGTTTAAAACCATTTAGTAAATTTAGATGCCCCCTCTGAGATGCTTTGGATGTGCCAAAACTGCAGAAAACAAAGGCTCATAATTTTCTCTCCAAATTCAGATGTAAAAGCTCCGGCACATAGCTCTATATTTGGTCACATTCAAATTTAAATACCAAAAGTTCCAGCATATAGTAATAATTCATATTCCTTCCTGGAATCCTGATTCCTACAGTCAATACAGCTAAGCACTCAAATGTACACAGCTTGATTTCCTAGGTTTCATTTCAGTTGCATTTACTCCACATCTCTGAAAATCATACTATTTCTATTTAGGAGTCCTAACATGGAATTAAGTGTAGTCTGATATTTAACAGCCCTACAAGTTCTATTGGCCAGAGGTCTCAATAGTTTATCACAGTAACGAAGTATCACAATCCTTTCATAGATGAGAAAACTTGAAGTGAGAAAGACATTCCAGTGGAGATGGTCTTAAGAAAAGAGTGCTGCTTTAAATGGGAAACATGCAAAGGCTGCAGTATTACAAACTTCTACAAAGATAACACATTGGTGACCCTTCAATCACCAAACATATTACTAAAGTTGGGCAAGAAATTAGTCAGATATTTAATGGAGGCAAGGTTTTCTTGGAAAACTGAAGCTGCAATTTCATAGCAAGAGATCTGAATTCTATCAACTAAAAGCAAAATAACAACCATTAAGCAATTAATCTTTTGATAAATAGTCCTGACAGGGAATTTCCTCAACAGGAAAATGTGGGCCAAAGAAGTTTTGCACCATTAAAGTGGTTCATTTGGGAAATTTAATCTTTTGACAGTACTGGTGTATAACACCAATCTCCTAAGTGGCTGAAGGTTGGTCCCATGTACCGTTGGTACCATGTACCGTCAAGGATATCTGATTTAAGAATCTGATAAAAAGTGACACTGGGAACCCCCAGAAGTGGGCATCCTCCAACTTAAAGCAAGAACCTCTGAGGCAGTCATGATTCAGAGAACAATTTCCATCGTTGCATATAAAATAGCAGTCAAAGCAGTATCTGTTTCAGATCTCAGTTAAAGCACACTGAAACAGCCAAATATCAGTTCACTTATGTAGCTTGCTGATTTGCTTTCTACATTTCCACATTTCCAGTTGAATGGGAAGATGTACTTTTCTCAATTTTTCTCATGTTTCATCTTCTGCATAAAGGTAGTGCTGGGCATCACATCACAGCAGTTGCATCCTTCTTCTTTTCAAACTCCAGGCCAAGGTTCTGTTTACACATGTTGATAGAAACGCTTTTGATAAGTATAAATTGCAATATTGAGTGAACTAACAAACAGAACTCGGCCAGAGAATCAAGGCTTAACAAACATCACTTCAATAAGGAGCTCCATAAGAAGTTGTTTGTTTTGGTTGGGGTCCTTAGAAAACTGTGAATTTGAAAGTGGCATATTTTATGTAGTTATCAACAGTTTTTTATTGCTTGTTGTTCTGCTGCTGTTTTGTATTATAAAGAATGATTTGTCAGGGAAAAAACAAAAAAAAGCTGTACTTTTGGGGCAAAAGAGGTACCCAAGCACCTGTAGACTATGCAGGATGGGGAAATACTTATTTTACTCGTAACTTTATGGAATGAGAAATAAATGGATGGTTCTTGTTTTCTTTAACCTTATTTCCTTCAGTGTCACCAAGCCAGTGCAGAGAGCCCTCCATCTTCACAGGCTCCAAACAGCTCAGAACAGGAGTAAGTTTCTGCAGTAGAAGGCTATCTCCCTGCACAACACAACAAATTCAGTTGTTAACTGGACTATTTAAATCTAGGCTAACTCTAGGGACCTCAGCAGACTTACTGAAGATCCATGTTAACAAATGTGAATATAAGATCTCTTGTTCTACGCAGGTGAACAATTTATTAGGGAGAATGTAACAAACCAGACATAACACCTTAATTACAGTTTTTTCACACAGGTCTCTACCCTTCACAGTATATTTAGCCTTGACATCTAACTAAATATTTCTGCTCAGAAAACCAGGTAGGTAGGCTGGTTGGTTGCTCGTTGGCTGGCAACCCCACTGCCGTGTTTAAAGGTCTTTATAAATTAACGTCAGTGTTTCACGTAATTGTTTTTTCAACCTGGTCAGGTTTCTGTGCACTCTAATTGTTCTATATCAATGTGGTAAACACTTCCTGCAGACAATTTGTTAGGAAGTTTGGATTTTATATAACCCAGGAAATGAAGTCACCAGACCTGTGGGCTGCCTGTAGTGATTCAGCCCCCCAGTTCCTGCAATAAGCAGGCATTTCAGACACAAAAATCCAGAGGCAATGACAAACTAACGGAAAGAAAAAAGGTGCACACTGGTCCATGCACTCTATTCATATTCAAAAACTTAGAAAGTAGCAAAAAACTTCCACAGACTTCCAGCCATTTATTTTTATCCTTGGTGCCAAAATTATAAATAAATTCTGATCCTTCTTCTCCTCTTGTCTTCATTGCATTGGGGAACAGAATGGGACATGATGCGTAGGAGGGGAATTGAAGTGTCTGTCTTTATCTTTTCACTAAAGGAACAGTGATTTTTTTCTATATTTCATATTTCTATTGATTACAAAATACACATCACTATTAATTTCCCTGCTTTTGCACCATGGATCACTTATCAATGCTCTGGAAAAATGCTATATATATACAGATAGCATGGCATTCCCTGAAATAGCCTCAGAGTTATGAAAAGTTCATAGCTTTTCAAAATTAACTTGGATTTTACCATCTTTGGAGCTTTCTGTGGGTTTTATTTGTTTCAGAAAGCCTATGAGAAAATTCAGGGAAGTGTGAGTGTAGATACCAGAACAGGCTGCCCAGGGAAGTTGTGGACTCCCCATCCCTGGAATTATTCAAGGCCATGTTGGATAGGGCTTTGAGCAACCTGTTCTAGTGGAAGGTGTCCCTGCCCATGGCAGGAGGGTTGGAACTAGATGATCTTTAAGATCCCTTCCAACCCAAACAATTCTATGATTCTGACTTCAAACATAATTTGCTTTTTACCTGAATAACTGTTTCTTGGGAAAAGGGACAAGAGGATCAAATTAAATATTTCTGGAACTTGAAGAAAGCAGTGGACTGCTGGGATCCTCCAAATGAGTGCTGTCTTAATTTACACCTGTACTGGGTTTATGTGGCAAGTTTTTGGAAGTGGGGGAGTTACAGGGGTGGTATCTGCGAGAAGCTGCTAGAAGCTTCTCCATGTCCAATAGAGACAATGCCAGCTGGTTCCAAGATGGACACACCACTGGCAAAGGCTAAGCCTGCCAGTGACATAACATACTTAAGGTAGGGAAAAAGTTACTGCATGGCAGCAACTGCTTCTGAAAAGACAAGTAAGAGAACCAACAATGCGGACACCCAGGTCAATGAAGAAGGAAAGGGAGGAGGTGCTCCATGTGCCAACACAGGGATTCCCCTGAAGACTGTAATGAAGACCATGGTGAGGCAGGATGTACCCCTGAAGCCCGTGGAGAACCCCACAGCATAGAATCATAGAATCATAGAATCAGACGGGTTGGAAAGGACCTCTGAGATCACCAAGTCCAACCCTTGATCCACTACCACCACAGTTGCTAGACCATGGAACTAACTGCCACGTCCAGCCTCATCTTAAAAACCTCCAGGGATGGAGAATCCACCACTTCCCTGGGTAGCCCATTCCAATGGCTGATTACCCTCTCTGTAAAGAATTTCTTTCTAATATCTAACCTAAAATAGAATCAAGTGGATGCCCAAAGGAGACGGTGATCCCATGGGAAGCTCATGCTGGAGTAGGCTACTGGCAGGACCTGTGGACCCATGTAGAGAGAGAGGAGTCCATGCTGGATTTAGTTATGATTTGGTTTTATTTCCCACTATCTTTCTCTGATTTGACTGGTAGTAAGTTAAATTAATTTTTCCTGAGTCAAGTCTGTTTTGTCTCTGATGGTAACACATGAGTGATCTCTCCCTGTCCTGATCTCAACTCACGAGCCTTTCATTGTATTTTTTCTCCCCTGTCCAGCTGTGGAGGGGAGTAACAGAGTGGCTTTGGTGGGCACCTGACATCTAGCCAGGGTTAACCCTTGCAATAACCAAAACAATTTCTACTTGACTTGACAAGAACTGCTACATTTTGTACCTCAGTTTTAGCATTGCCCTCATGCAGGTGCTCAAAATTAGATTTATGTTTTGCATCTTGTCCATGCCTTCTACTTCATCTAACATTAAAGTTATTTTTTTTTAATTACCAGAACTATTAATTCTTGATATAATCCTCTTCTTTGAAAGATTTTTTCCTGTTGTATGAAATGTAGAAATTTTTCTCCTTCACTGTGAGTGGATCTCCTGAGTCATGCTCTTCAGCATGCATGGAAGTTCTTGTCTAGTTTTCATCATCATGCAGCTGTGATGTGTGACCTCAAAACAGTCTTCCACTAAGGAACTTTAACTACACAAGAGGAACCAAAATATTAGTAAGCAGAACTACATTTCCTCCCAATGGTCATAACAAATGTCTTTGCAAAGGAGGAGGAAAAAGAGAGACAAAAGAGAAAATGTAAAAAGACTAAAGGAATTCCACACTGCAGACAAAAGAATAATCCTTGTCTGCCTAATTTCCTGGGAAATATTCCCCATTTAATAAAGGCTTAAATCAGGAAATCGGTTAAATCCATGTATAATCCAAGGGTAAGATCAAAACACATCATCATTTGTTTCTGAATTGACTGGCTTTGGGGACAGTTGTTGGAACGTGAGGACTTCTGCGTGTCTCAGTTTTCTACAGCAGAGCAATTTTTCTGCAAATCACTGTCATCTCTTCTTCCTGTGTGATCCTTATTGTTGATGCAGGTGAGCACACTTAGGTATCTTCTCCCTTATCCGTTCAACACATAGGCAGAGGGTTGGATTGGTACAACTCCTACCACCAGCCCTCCTACTACTGCTGTAACACCCTTCTCCCACAATTACATCACAACTGCAAATCTGTGTCTGTTTCTGGCATGTACTGTGTTACAATATCCTCACACTTCTGCAAACACTATCAGGGCTTAGCAGAAGCCAGTATTTGCCTGTGAACTCTGACTGACTCCAAAATCAGCAAAATGTAGCCAATCCTGTACCTGGTATTTCTTTTCTGGCAAGGACAACAGAAAAATCTGAGTTGGAGAGGAGAAGAAGAAACCTGAATGATCACACTGGGGTTAAAAACCAGAGTGGTAGCAAGCAGATGAGGAGAAACAAGGAAAGGTCTGAGTCACTCTTTGTGCACTTGAATACTGACTGGTCAGATCAGGCTTTATGCTATCTCCATTACAACATTGCATATGAAGGGAATGAGGGACAGGTACTTAGAGTTTCTTGAAAAATACTGGTAAAACAAAGAGCAGAAAAAAGCAGGTGGGCCTAGCATGTGTGGAGATAGAAAACAGGTAGTGAAGGATACAACACCAACAGTCTCAGGGGAATAAGGAAAAAGAGAGAATATTTGCTCCTCTCATTACAGAACAAAGTCATCTACCATTAGGTGCCATTTAGATGTACTAACCCTACTTTGATTAAATGCACATAGCCACTTTCCTTTTACTGTCTTTGATATTTCAAAGCTATTAGCTATACTGCACAATTTATTTTGTTCATTTTTGCTCACTGAGTTTTTTTCTCTTCAGAGGCCACTTGATCCTGGAGCCAATGAAAATCCTTCTTCAAAAAATGAGTGGAAATAAAATTTAAATTTAAAAATAAAATAAAATCCTTCAGGAGAGTATCCTGCTGACAGCCAGTCCTACTGAACTTAATAGGAATATCCCTGGAAATTAAGCAAGCCTGGTTTATCCTTCCATTACCCTCAATGCTGATATTTATTAATTCCCAAGCATAACAACAATTCTGTTGCATGTTTTTACATATTATGTATGCACTCACACTGCTAAGTTCTTCACAGTTGGAAAATAGATTCAGAGCTTCAAATGGGTAAAAGAGGCAACAGTCATAAGTAAATCCCAAGAGAGAAACAAAAGGACTTAATAGCAGGCTATTATTAAACTCTATTTGATATATTAAAAAATCACAAGGAAGCCTGTCAAAAAAATTACCATGATCAAATAAATTACAAGGCAAAGCTGCCAGTCATGTCTTGCAAACTGGTACAGCAGAGACACGACGGGAAATAAAGTGCCCAGAGCCCAACACAAAATCAGGCTTGCACTGTCAAACACACGCCTGTCCTGCTTGTGGCCCCCCTGCTTTCATCCAGCCTGTACCGGCTGCTCCCTCAGCACCTCATCCTTCACTCCAGGCTGGCCATGCAGTGGCTAAAGGTGCTGCAGAGGCTCAGCACTGGGACTGGGAGCCCCACTCCCACTTCATTCCACCTCCTCCCCAGTAAAACTGTTCTTCTCCTCAGCTCCTTGTTATCTCCTGCCTACGCACCTACTGTATTCATATGTACTTTGCCACTTCGCAAAGTGCTCTTGGGATTACTTAGGTACTGCACCAACCCGAAGTTGCTCCATTTTACAGCACTGCAATCCTGGCTTCATAAAACTTAGCCTTACGCAGCTGAGAACTGCCAGGGAGATTAATTACAAAATGATCCCTTTAAAGTGCAGTGTCAAAACTGCACAGTGTATCACAATCAGTGCTTCTTCAGTGAAAAAGCCATTCCTTCCTCAAGAGGTTTTCCCAGTGAGGCACCTAAGGGCCAGATTGGGGGGAAGCCAAGGCTGAACATACAGCCTTTTCTCTCTCCTTTGCTCGAAGTTGTGCAGTACTGCCCAGGTGCAGCTGTATAAGCCAAGTATCTCTTTCTGCAGTCCTCCACACATGCACTTCCCAGGGATAAGTGACTATGAGTTTAAAACAGGAGCAGTATTACAGCCTACTGGTGCAACAGTATACCAGGTCAAAGTTTAGAGACAGAATCGATACTTTTCCAGGTAACCTGTAAAAGCGGAAGAAAAAAGAAAAACAGCTGAGAACCAGGGGACTGTTTCAGATTTTAGGAAGCTAAAGGCTGCACCAGGGGGAATTTGAGAGTTAAGATAGATTTTTTTACCTTCAGTTTGTAATCTCAGTGTAATCTCAGGTAATTTTTTGTCCTTCATTGCATTTACTACACCTTTAGTTTTCTTTATTTCTCCCTAAGTTGCACATGGCAAGCTGAACATCTGAAACCTAACAAATCCCAGTCAAGAAAAAGTAGCCAGAAGCCTGGGTGGCTCCAGGACATGTGTACTTCCACACCTTGGTGCACTTCTTTAATTATTACACTTAAATAGAAGTTTAGAGAGTAAAAACATTGTGCTGCTTACATTTCCACATGCTTCTTGCTTCCCCCACTCTTCCCCACCAAAAGCACTGCCTCAGTTTAAGGCACACAAGAGCTTCTCCTTGGTCCCCTTTCTTTCCCCTTAAACAGTTTTAAACTTTGATAACCTCTAACCTAGCTGTCAAATCTAGTATGCTTGATTTGGTCTTAAGGCTTTAGATGTGTTTAAACCATTTAGATCAATTCTAGGCCTTGGATTGCTTTTGCAGTTTCAACCATTTAAAGCAAAAAGCAGCCCAAAGATGGTCACAAAGGAAGCATGGGAGAGATAGCAGAGCTGCCATCATTTTATTCACCACAGAATGTATTTTGTGACATCCCAGGTGCACTGTCACCAGCTAAGGCTTTCTGCACCTATCTTGAAAAAGGCTTCTTCAAAGGCAAAAAGTCAGACAAACTACTCGAATGTGACTCCTGGTCTGAAAATCAATAGAGGACTTATACAATGAGAGACAATCTGAATTTGAAAGCCTTTTTTCTGTGGGCACCCTCCTTGAAATTACAGGGAGGTTGGAAATTATCCCCAAATCAAGCACTGCAAAGCCCAGAATTTCTCAGCTAAAACACTGTATGTTGAGGTACAAATATACTAATGTATTTGACAAACATATGGTAATAAAAGTGCAACTATATCATCCAGACTGTCCAAAGTAGGCCCTGAAACGATGCTAGGTAATAAGTCTAGGACAATGATGTGAACATCCTTGTGTTAATATGGCCAGGTGACAGAGGGGATTACTGTGACTATCTCACAGAAAGTACAACAGCATTGCTTCAGTGAAGTATTTGCCTGGACCTATCTATCGTCACAGAAGCGAGGTCATGAAGCTCTATTTTAATAAGGTCTCACTGAAAGGCATTCTTCTATCCACTTCCTCTTGTTTATTATTCTTTCAAATATCTGATAAGATACTTTTCAACTGTGGCTATTCACTTTCTGTTTGCGTAGGTCTTGGGTTCATCACAAGTTACAAGGTCAGCATTAATCTAAACAATGGTTGGTTATGGGTGATTTTCCCGAGCAGAAAACACTCTAAAGGCTAGATTGTTATCATCAATAGGGCAACAAGCAGGCAGGAGAAACAAGCCCTATTTACACACGTATGGATAAAGCAGAGCTACTCAGATGCCAGGTCATGGGTGTAGCACATGCACTAGAGGCCACAGCTCCTGCCCAGGGCTTGTTAAGAAGGAAAAATAGGGAGAGAAGGAGGGGTTTACCTCCCTTCTGCCCCAACACATTAGCACAGCCAGCTGCCTAGGCACCTGTGAGGAGCATGGAGGAGCTATCCAAAAGGTGTGGAAAGCTATCTTCTTCTACCTGCAGACCATATTTAATGCAATGAAACAGTTTCCAAAGTGTGTCTTTTCCAGCTGTGTTCTGTGCTGTCATCCAGCAATATCTTTTATGTGAAATGTACTGAAAATGTACCCCAAAGAAAATTTAAAAACAAAAAAACAAATTGAGTAAAACAAGGGAAATAATAAGTATGCATGAAACCTTTAAAAGTAATTTCTTTGAGGGCTGCTGATTGATTGATTGATAGCTGACACAAAAGAGTGAAGCTCCATTGGTTTGTAATATCAAAATATTCTAACTGTATTTACAGTTTGTCATATGTAGAGCCAAAACCTTCTGAAATATACTCCCTGAACCTGGAAAGCATGCAGCTTATCTCTTGGCCTTTACACTCCCTTCTTCAAAACACACCCCTTCCTGCACTCTCACCAGCAGTGACTCATACCAATCTAATGAAAAAAATTAAAAAACTAATAGTAAAAAAAAAAAAAAAAAAAAAAAGACTACTAATCATGTCTCTCTTATGCTAGCAATTTTATAACCCTGTATTACACAAATCTCTTTTCTATAGCTCTTCTGTCAAAGAGGTATACTACATTTCTCCTTGCCTACCTGTATGTTTCTCAGGTTGGGACTAAGCATGATGAAGACTGTAGAACTAGTACCCATCTATTACCATTAATGGAATAAACTGCAAGTGATATTTGTTTTCCATGTTTTGTTTGACCTCCAGATTGGCAGACCAACCTTTCCGGAGTAAAAGTTCTTTGCAAAGGGAAGGTAGATACAAGCACTGGCAATACACTTAGACCAGACAAAGAATATTAACCCTGACTCAGAAAAACAACAGCTCAAGAGGATAAATCTCTATGGTGATATAATTGCTGGTCTCTCTAAGAATGGTAGCTAGCACTTTTCCATGACTGTTATTTTGTGATGAGAGGCAGAAATCAACCAAATAATTTCTTTTCTCTGCTCAACGTTTTTTCTCTGCTCAACGTTCATGGTTTGTGGGAGCTACTACCTTAAGAGAGATCTGATTTCGAGGCCTTCAAGGGAGTCATTCCTAATTCTCTCATTAAACACTTCTGAGATATCCTGTTCTCTATATTATTTTTATAAACACCTGAAGTAAAAATATTTACATTATGAGTTAACTATTCACTCTGATTGTGCAGTAACCTTGGGCTGACAATCCATATTGTGGTTTTTTTAATCCCATTTTGTTTGGCAATTGTTCAGCACACAATGGTCTGATGGCCCAGCTGCGGCAAAGACGCACACCAGAAAGCCAAGGAAAAATTAAGGCACCCAAAAGCTCATTCTCTGGCCATCATCATGCCCCAGCCCAGCTAGCAAGCCCAGTTATCTGTTCCTTCTCAGTCAGACCAGCTGCCAAAAGCTTCAAAAGATCAAAAGATCTGCTGGGGATGTCAGGGCTGAGGGAAAGTCATCATGACTTCAGCCACTGTGAAGAGTGGCAGTACAGCTGCTGCTGAGTTAAAGCTTTGCAACCATGAAAAATTTTTATATGCTGAGATGAGCCTCCAAAGCAGCCAAGGATGAGAACTCACCTCTCACAACATCAAAGCAGTTGTATTTGGGGTGATTCCTTTGAAATGGTGAACTTTGAAAGGAAAAAAGGTGAGGGGCTAATTCAATCTGTATTACAAGTAGTTTGCTACTCTTCAGTTCTACAGTTACATGCATCTTCACATATTTCTAGCACATTCATTAAAGAAAATTTCCTACGAGGGTATTCAATCCTGTTCATCAAGAACAAGGTCAATGAGGGAAGCAAGATTAGATATTTCAAAAGATATGTTCCCTTCTGTTGCCATAACAAAGAAAGGTACATTAAATCAACACTGCTAAGCTGAATTCAGATTTAAGCAGCCCTCTTTGCAGAAAAATACCACACACACACCACCTCCTGAATGCTTCTCTCTTGTTACAAGATGGGCTGCGACAGTCAGAAGTACACCACAACTATACATGGCCTTCCCCTTGGCAACCAGATTAATTTTATTGATTCTATAGTTGATTATTATGGCAACAAGCTTAATTCTTATTGTTTATAAACTTTTTGAAAGGTCATCAAGAAAACAAAAATGAAAGCTGTTTTTCTTGACTATTTTTGTGGCATGCAGAACCCATGAAAGCTGTTGGGAGAAAAACAACAAAAATGCAACAGGAAGGAAAGAGGAAACCCCAAAATCCCAAACTAAGGGAGGATGTGCCTGTGGCAGGGATACCTGTATTCTCTTCTCCACTCTGTCATAAGCTTTCTCAGTGACTTTGGATGCAAATTGGATCGCCCAGTAATGTGTTCTTTGAAAAGACTCACCATCTCCAGCTTTGTAGATCTAACCGTAGCATTTTTATTTTATAAGCTGTTTCATTATTGAGGTTTTTTTTAACCCCAGGAAGAGCTCATGGATCACAAAATCACGGAATCTGCTGAGTTAGAGGGGACCCACAATGGTCATCGAGTCCAACTCTTAGCCCTGCACAGGACCATCCCCAAGAGTCACATCATATTTCTGAGTATATCATCCAAACACTTCTTGAACTGTCAGGGTTGGTGCTGTGACCACTTCCCTGGTGAGCCTGTTCCAGTACCCAAAGAGTTAAGAAACAAAAGTGTGCTTAATGTTTTTAAAAAGTACAGGATTTGCAGGCAGATGGTTTCAGGATTTCATCATCACCTGGCAGAGAAACCTCTCCCCCAGATCTATAGCTGTGAAGATACCTGAGTCAAAAGTGCATGTCCAGTAGTATCCCAAAAAGCAAGGATCCAGTTTTCTTCAGGTCTATTCCATAGCTCTGACTAAACCCCAATAAAAATTATATCAGAGAACTACAAGATCACACATAATATTCCTGTTCCAATCACTCAAACTGATATTCCTTTAACAGCACTGCCGAATGATGCCCTGATCCCACCTGCACACACAGAGTCCTTCTTAATTCCACAAGGAATACAACAGCAAGTTTGCAATGTCAGCAAAGGATAGACTGTGTGGTGACCAATTTCTTGTTCAGAGTCTTTTCTGGGAAGAATTCCAATTCATGTTATGCACAAGACCCCATCTTACTGTTAAAAGGAATTTCCACTTAGCAATATTTTGCATTTCAAGACAAGGAACAGCTAACTAAATGTCAACATTTAAAAAAAAAAAAGAACAGCATTTCTTCTGCTTTACCTAAATTACTCAAAGGTAGCTCATATAATTTGTGCTTTCATTTAGATACTATTTTAGAAATTATAATAATGGTT